>NC_068308.1:17082667-17390167 GCF_025860055.1 Xyrauchen texanus
CCAGTTGAAGTGTTGTCTCGCAACGCAATGTGTGACTTGGGAGAGGTCAGGTTTCATCTGCAGGTTTGACTGACCAGAAGAATACGGGTTGATAGAAATGGTGTAAGATTAGCACATCCACTACCAAAACACTAGATGCAGTCAAACTACATTCAGCATGCAAATTACATTGGACCCTGAAATGAATATTGGAAATAGGATTTAATGCCGCACTAGGGCTTCTGTTTTTAAGAAATGATTAATCACAAATAATACATTCAAAATGATAACATATGCCGTTAGCTCCACTTTTCTCACTACAATCCATGAAACCATCTGTGAAGTTTAGATAAACTAGTCAAACGTCTTGATAACACTTCACAATAAGGTTGTATTCATTAACATTAGTTAACTACATTAGTTAACATGAACTAACAAAGAACAATCATTTTACAGCATTTATTAATCATGAATGACAACATTTACATTTTATAAAATTAATGTTGATATTTTGTTAATGCATAACAAACTTACTTGAATGAAATGAACAATTTAATTTTAACATTAACCAAGATTAATAAGTGCTCTAAATAATATTTTTCATCGTTAGTTATGATACGTAATGCATTTACAAATTTCAACAAATACAAACGTTTTGTAAAGAATTACCAATGTTTTTTTTGCTAATACAGGCATTATTCATAAATATCAGACCACTGGAAGGCACAACAGACCAATCAGCATTGAGTATTCCATTGGGCCAAATAATACATTTGCACAGCAGTAGGCAGGGCTGCAAAAAATATAAAAATGTGAAAATTTTAATCGGAATTTGTCAAATAAGATGAGGAAGAATGTATTAAGGATTGTAATGTGAAGCAGAGTTTAGCCTATTTGTTTAGCCTAGAAAAGGGGGATATGCAAAATGTGCAATGTTGGGGGCCTCAGGAACAGGGTTGGGAACCACTGCTCTAGATTATCTAGACATAGTCATTACCATATGGCTATTAATATATATATATATATATATATATATATATATATATATATATATATATATATATATATATACATCTAAAAATCCTTTCAAACAAAATTGTTCATTACATTGCCAGCAAAAGTAACTATATAGCTTGATATATTCCATTACCGTGGTGTAAAATTACTCGTATCATAATATAAGATGTGGGTCTCACCACCCACCCCTATAAACCACTAAATGCCTGAGAGTGTTTACTTGTGCACGGTTACGAAATAAAATGGTACCACAGCTGCTACACTTGCTTATAGAATTCCCATTTTAGAAATACATCAGTTTTACAGCTCTCTCTCTCTCAGCAGTCCATCAGGCTCCAGTCTTCCAGATGGTCTGGGGTCTTGGGACACATTTCTTATTTCACTATACAAAATCTCAGGTCAGAGTTTACCATACTTGAACTCTGGAACGCAACTTTGTGCTTACATTTCTGCTCTTCTGGGTTTCTATGCATATCAATGGAAGTGAATGGAGCACAGAAGCAAGTGTGCAAGTGTGAATCTTGTGTCTACTCTATTCTATTCTATTACTAACAAAACAAAAAAAAAAAAATGCAGTGTCATGACTCATACACTCACTGAGCACTTTATTAGGAACATCTGCACCTACTTATTCATGCAATTATTTAATCAGCCAGAAATCATGTAAAATCAATCAGATACAGGTCAGGAACTTCAGTTCATTTTCACATCAACCATCAGAATGGGAAAAAGTGATTTCAGTGATTTGGACCTTGGCTTGATTGTTGGTGCCAGATGGGCTGGTTTGAGTAATTTTGTAACTGCTGATCTCCTGGGATTTTCATGCACAACGGTCTTAGGTTTTATCAGAATGGTGCCAAAAACAAAAAACATCTAGTGTGTGGCAGATCTGCAACAGAAACTCCTTGTTGATGAGAGAGGTTAACGGAGAAGGCTACTCTAACTACAATAACCACTCTATACAATTATAGTAAGCAGAATAGCATCTCAGAATGTACAACACGTTGAACATTGAGGTAGATGGGCTACAACATCAGAAGACCATATCTGGCACTTTATTAGGACCATAGTGTTCCTCATAAAGCGCTCAGTGAGGGTATACTTTGGAATAACATTACCATTTGATACCATTATTGTACATTGGTACCTTAATGGTACTTTTTGATTACTCACAAAATAATACATGCGCACACACAAATTCAAGCAAACATTAAGGCCAAAGTATACTTCGGTTGTCCGTATTGTTGATCGGAATGCGCACAGTCTGCATGGTTTGTTGGTGTTCGGCCCAGATTTTCTCGACATATGGACAGTCCTCATCTATGCGCATCACTGCTGTTAACTGAATTTGAAGAGTATCACAAAGTAGTCATAGTTTTTGCTTGAAGTCAAGAGTTTACAGTACTTTGAAAGGCAGTTGACCATTCACGATCCAATCCAGAACGCAGAAAAGCAAAGTATACGTGGGTGTGATCCGTCTAAGTTCGTGGGCGATGGAGGAGTCAGGAGACAGCAAACAATTGAGGTGCATCTTTATTGACACACACACACACACACACACACACACACACACACACACACACACACACACACACACACACACACACACACACAAACAAAAATAGGCTCTTAGTAGCTGACTCAAATATAAATGCAGTCTCTTAATATGGTGCTGCCAGACACGTACACACCACTTCCTTCATCTGCTCTCTCTCCCCCTCTGATGCTCTGGCATACCTTATCAGGTCTCCCTCCGCCATCACTATAATGAGAGATAGGTTTTAGAGTAATTACAACCCAGGTGACGAGCCTTACCACTTTCTCTCTCCCACAGACAGACACATGACCATGCCCCCCATTCCATACTGGGCATACTGCTAGACGTACGGGCAAGTGGAAAACCGAAGTATACTTTAGCCTTTAGTTCCAAGCACTTGAGCTGAGAAGGCTTAACATAGGCTAATGCCTTCAATCTGTGTTCAACCAAAGACACTCATCTCATTGCAGGTGCTTAGACACTTTCTTAGATTTCATCTAGAATATTTACACAACGCAGGGCATGCATGTACTCCAAAATACACAGTGTTGGCATGATAAATACTTCAGGTTCAGCAAGGCTATTAGTCAGCTATAGTCCTGAAATCTCAAGACATCACTCCTAATAAACCACACAGACTTCACAGAATTGTATTGAGAGGTTAAAGGTCAGTTTTTCCAGGCATGCAATGGGGAATGCCGTTCAACTGTGACCTTACATCTCTGTCTGTCTGCTCCTCCACCACGTCCCACCTCTCCATTTCCTAGCCAGTGACAGTAATGGGTGTTTGGCTGGACAGTCCCCAAACTTAAATATTTACATGGACTGAAGCGGGGTTTGACACTGTTTAGGATTGGGAGATTTTGTATATAGAGCCTGGGCTGCATTGAGCAGAGCGGTTTTACTAATATTTAAACACTTTGAGTGTTAAGAATGGGATGTCTGTGGAGTGGACTTGATCACAAAGGTGGTTGTGGGTCTTGTTGAGTGTCACAGCACTCTAGACGTTTCTCAGCCAATGAACAACTGGGTCACTTTGATAAGGGTGATATTATGAAATGCAGGGTATGTTATAATATTTGTACTGTAGTTTCTCATGACACAAATATACTTCCTTATCGCAGTGTCCTTTTTTTGTTCATGGTAGTAAAAATATGAGAAGTCCCACAGGTTTCCACAATAATTTGTAATAGAATTGCAACACACAGAAGATTAATTTGTTCCCCTTTACTGTATATGAAACATCATTTGCGTTTTGTGGTTTAAAGCTGTATGCAAATCTACCCAGGACTTTTTCAGCTATGTCAGTGGTTGTGTTAAATGGAGAACTGTGACGAATAGATCTCATGTTTTGGGCATGCACATTTAAACTGAAAGAGTTTTCAGCTCTGTAATTTGTAGACCCACTAGAGCTGGGTGGTGTGATGGCATTAAGCTTATACCAGGGCTGGTCAACTGGTGGCCTGGGGGCCAAATCTGGCCTGCCGATCATCTTCATCTCACCCTATGATGAGTATGATTTTGATAGAATCGCATTGCAGCCTAAAACACTGTGTGGTCTGCGCAAAACTCAGCGGTGATTTTAACAACATCAGATGCGATTACAACAGCATTCAGACATGAGTAACAATGCTCAGTGTTGCATACAATGGCATTTAGCAGTCTTAATAAACAATACAAATTGGATTCTAAAGCCACTTTTTGTATTGTCTTATCAATGCTTTACCCCTCTACCACAATAATGTAATGCATTTTAATTATCTGTAATTTTTTTGTGTATTTGTAATTATTTAAATCTAACTATTTATAATTATTTTATCTGAATTGTTATTATATGTTGAATTGTTATTTATGGGGCATTCTTAGCAAATATTTATATATTCGATTCATTGCGATTGATTCAATTAATTAATCAGCACACCATGTAATGAATTTGATAAAGGATTTCATAGATGATATATTTTGTGGTGTCAATATCAATTGTCAATCGATAGAGATTTTGATATATGGTGTGTATATCGTGATATGCAAGTTTCCCTCTCCGTTGCGTGGCCTTATCTATCAGTGGCCAGGGCTTCACGTGATAAATAAATACACACAAAATATTGATTTGAGTTTGATTTATTTTATTAGCTTATTTGAAGTTTGAAAGATGGCTATCAGTACCCGGATGACTAGTCTAATATCACTTTATTCCCAGAAACAGGCATTGACCATAAATATCAGACCACTGGAAGGCGTGACTGACCAATTAGCATTGAGTATTCCATTGAGCCGAATAAATTTGCACAGCAGTAGGCAAGAATCATGGACTAATTGCGAAAATATTAATCAGAATTTGTCACAAATAAGATGAGGATGAATTTATTAAGGGTTGTAATGCAAAGCAGAGTTTAGCCTAGTTGTTTATGAATTTGTTGTTGTGATTCATGATGTATGAATAATGAAATGAGATTAAGTCCATTTCATTTGTAAAGTATTTTCATTGACATAGTCATTACCATATGGTTATTACAATATAAACCCATTTTTTCATTGCATTGCCAACACAAATAACTATATCATGATATATTCCATGTTGTAAAATGTCTCATAACATAATATAAGATGTGGGTCTCACCACCCACCCCTATAAAACACTAAATGCCTGAGAGTGTTTACTTGTGCATGATTACAAAATGACATTGTACCACAGCTGCTACACTTGCTTATGGAATTCCCATTTTAGAAATGCATCAGTTTTACAGCTCTCTCTCTCAGCAGTCCATCAGGCTCCAGTCTTCCAGATGGTCTGGGGTATTGGGACACTCCTTAATTGCAAAGAGAACAAAAGTCTTCCAAAGCATTACATTTCTTTCTCCACTGCTGCTGTTTCTCTTTCCAACATACATTCTCCTCTCTCTGTGTGTTTTCCGTTACGGACTGTTTTTGAAGAGTCCCCAGTTTTCAGCCTTGGAAAAATCAAGTCTTTGCTGAGTCAGCTGGGATCTCCATCAGTAAAACTAATAAGCTGGAATGCCTGGATGAATCAGTTTAGCTTAGGCAGGGGTGAAACAGCTCTGATCAGCCCTGTGTTGTATCAGCTGAGCCCTCACATTAAAACTTGGCCTGTTATCTTTCTGCCTGCTCTTGTGGCCTGCCATGATTCATTATGGCTTTTTCTGTGCACTTACCCACTGGAAAATGCTCTGACAGGGATATGTTTGCGTTTGCTCTGAGAAATTAGCTAGAGCACCAAGGCGATTTGCTCTAATGATGTAAAGTCGAAGTTGAATTTGGCATAAAAAAGGAGATTCTTTTCCATTGCTGACTTGTCAGCCCAGGAAGCCTAAGGGTTTGTAGAGGACAGGACAGTACCCTACAAGGACAGGACAGTCTGGTCAGCTAGTGTCTAATGAGCAGGCCTGATAAAGGCTCCTCTGCCCCACCCTTCCTCTGTATTACGTGATCGCAGCCCCTCGGGGGTGCAAAGGGTGTGTCATGTGTGGACATGCATGTTGTTTATCCCTAGCTTGATGGGAAAATGTGTGACTTGTTAATGTATTTATTTAACTTCTCTTTTGGAGTTCAGTGTTCAATACTCACTGTTCATTTGCATATTTGCAAACTTTTACAGACTTTTTCGGCAGCAGTTTGTTCATGTACGTCAAAATGCTGATAATTATTAGAAATCAGCTCATTAAAAAAATTACAATAAAAGAATAACACATACTATGTACCCACAAATTGGGCTCATGTGGAAATATCTAGTTGTGCCGATTGAGTTTTGCTTAAGACTTTTATGACCTTTTAAAGTTAGTGCATGTAAATGTACTCTCTGAAAGGGAAATCTGGCAGATTAGCCCTGTTTGTGCTGTGTGAGTTTGCTCTTCCCCTTACTGAGAGTAAATCCTGTTTGGCAGAAAAACAGTGCAGGAAAGTGAAGACAAAAGACCGAATGAACAGCAGATTCCGTTCAGAAAAGCATTATACTTTCATTCTGCCGTGTTGACATTGGTCCCAAGGGACAATGCTTAATCATGCCCCAGGCTTTTCTTAGAAAAACTGCAAATGTAAAGAAATTCTCAAACTAGATTTTTACATTCTGAAGAAGACGTGAGGAGTGCTTTCACATGATATTGGGGTGTGGGCCTAAGCATTGCCATGCAGTTCCTGAGGTCTCAATGGTTTAAACATGTTGCTGTGTGGTTGTAAGTGTGTTATAAGTGGTCTAAATGGTTGATTACTGTCCCAAGTCAAAGGCTCCCAGCCTCCAATTCTATATGATATTCTGGTCCCAAGATATGGCATGGGTTTTTGGGTTTTATTTTTCACCTGTATTGTGGTCCTATCACATAGAGAGGTAATAGCAGATCTATCCTCAACAAACTGCTTGGTTTTAGGTATCATTCATGTCTGAAGCACAGACATGATGCTGTTTGGTGCAGGACGCGTGCAAGGTTTAAGACTTAAAGTTAGGAGTTTTTGAAAAACAGGCCAACTCTAGCATGAAATGGGTGAAGGGAATAATGGAATATGACACTTTAGGTCAGATACTTAAATTGGTGTGTGGGATTTATCTCTGACTGTCTCCTGTTTTAAACCCCTGCTCACATTACAGTTGCTGGAACACCCCCCCAGTCAGATTGTCTGTAAAGCTCTCTCCACCCATAGACCAGTGTTCTCAAACCGCCTAGATATAACGAATACAGGAAGAGACAATAGAGTAGGATGTAAGTGAAGCTTTAATTTAATAAGAAAATGAGTCCAGATACAAAACTTGGAAAGCACAGGAACAGAACTAGGGAACAGAACAAACGTCACCTCCCTGGGGAAACCGGAAACAACAACTGAAAAAGACACAAGCAAACACAAGGACATTAAATACATTGGGGCTAACAAGGTAAATGAGAAGCAGCTGGGAACAAGGACAGGGCATGAACCAGGAACAGAGACACAAGAAGGTGTGGGCGATAAAACGATATCAATATTTATCGCGATAAAAAAAACTCCATGATATCAATGATAAGCTTTTGAATTATTTTCGATATTTAGCCTGTGTTCTACATCTAGGCATGTGTGTTGCTAAAAACGCTAGCAGTTTGGCTTTCGTATCGTATGTTTCCACTGGCGTGTAGTGAGCGAATGTGAGTAAACGCTTTCAATTCCTTCCTTTGGAAGCCCAGTGTCAAGCTCGCGAGGTGGATTGTAAAATTGACAGCAGCGCGGGGCAAGTGGCTCCCTAGCGTTGGTGTGGTTTTGTGCGAATTTCTTCCGCGTCAGTGGAAACGCAGCCTCAGACTGTATGGAGTTGCTATTGCCCCCGCTATGCTGGTCACCGTGTTCCGGATCCCAGATTGATTCCATCTTGACTGCAAGACATCATGACGACAGTTACACCCTCTCATCTTCTCTAGTGAGCAGCGTGACAAAACAACAGTGCCGGTTACAACATATCTGACCTTTCAGCGCTGTATTCTTTAATATTTTTCTCTAGCACTGAAACACGCTTCACTGATGCCCTGTCCCGGTCCACACCTGATTCCTCTTTTCCCCACATGCGAGTAAACATGAGGTGCGTGTTTCCAGAGCTTTTTTAGTTTTATTAATCAGCATGTTCCAAGCCTTTAATAATAAACAAATAGATTTCTGTTCTAATTTTGTGAAATTATTCAGATTTCATCATCTCTGACAAAGATGAAAGACACAACAATTACTAGTTTGTAGTCTCTCTGGAGATACCCCTGAACCCCCATACAGTATCATTCGTCTGTCACAAGGGCTTCTATGCCCCCATACTTGGATATCTGTATGTAAAGAAATATGAAAATTTTTTATATATATATATATATATATATATATATATATATATATATATACACCTTCATTATGATTCAAAATGAACAGATCATCTTATAACATTCATATCCGACTGCACTTAATTGCTAAACTATAAAATATTGTAATATTTTTATAGAAGATCCCTCAGACACCACTGCATTGGCGGTGTCTGGGCCCCCAACGCAGTTTTGTAAAGTCTATTTAGACTGTTTAGGATTTTGTTTTTCTCTTCTTTTTTTGGAAATTCAAAAAAATGTGCAATGTGCAAATGTGATTGAATATCGTGATAAATATCGATATTGAATAATATGAAAAAGAATATCGTGATAATATTTTTTTGCCATATCGCCCAGCCCTACAAGAATGTAAACAAAACTTCATACTAAAAGTCTCAAACACCTGGCGATCTCTGGTGGCCACTAGTGCAGCTAAATAGTAATAACAATTGACATTTTAAAAACACATCCATGCACTAAAGCCAGAACTTGAAACAACACTTAATGCTCGAGTAAACCTTTTAACTACAGCATGACTGTTTTGTGAAATGAACGTCTCCCGAACAGACATTCAAAAATCATAATTTTTCATATGAATCTAACAAGG
Organism: Xyrauchen texanus; assembly: GCF_025860055.1. Classification (NCBI taxonomy): domain Eukaryota; kingdom Metazoa; phylum Chordata; class Actinopteri; order Cypriniformes; family Catostomidae; genus Xyrauchen; species Xyrauchen texanus. Next base: position 17,091,624 of record NC_068308.1, read on the forward strand.
AGGTCTTTAATACCTGGAAATATCTATCTAATAATCGTTAAATGTTGCAATATATTTAGTTTCGTCAGGGTACACAGTTATGCTGCATTCCAATCAAGTTTGATGTGGGATATTCCTACTTGATATCTCAGACCATAATTGCATTCCATTCTCCGATAATCGGAAGATGACGTTTAATGAAACAAAACAGCAATGCTCCTATTAGCTTAGCAGGGGTTTGACTCTCATTAGAGATGTCTCCTAACAACCCAACTGGTAAACAATGCTGCAGCATTAGCATTTGTGCTACAAGTGTATGATTATCAAAAGAGATTATAATGTTTTATACACCTGTTTCTGAAGGAGAACAAGCTTTAATATCATGTAATGTGGAAACAAACTCATTTATCGATATTACTTAATAAAGTGAATGTTTATCACTTACTTTGTTTATCTCCCTGAGTGTCGACATCTTTGTGTGACATCATGCCCCTGTATCTCTGCTAAATCGGAGGGGAGAATTTCTGCACAAGCCTACAAGTTGTAACTCTGACTTCAAGATGCATTCCATTGCACTTTTCCTAGTAGGAATTTGTTCCGAGTTGATTGGAGTGCAGCACTACTTTTCAAAACTTGATCTGACACTGAATGCTCAAGCAGCCTAATTTACACTTGGAAAACTCCTGATGTTGCTATAACAATGCTTGAAGTGAAAATCAGCCCCCCTTTCCTGTTTAATAAATTAAGCAATCACACAGTGTTTTTAAATCCATAAGAATCTCTTTCTCAATGGCAATACCAGCAGTGATGACAGCCGACTCATCAGACAGCTTGATCTTCCACATTTCGCTCTAGAATTACGTACATCACTTAAAGCATGATTACGTCACTCAAGGCCAGCTAGAAGGCCTCAACTGGGACATATACTAAAGATCACACCCACCAAGAACAAATAAATCAATCTGATTGGCTGATGAATCTGACAATCTGACTTTAGTTGATCATTCATTTGCACTGTTAAAGGATTCTGTGGAAATTCTGAAGGCCTGACGTGGTGGAGCTCAAACTTACGCTCTGCTTCGGCATGTGATTTTGTGAAACAGTTGTCAAACTTTGCTTGTAAGCATCAAGGAATACTTTTTGACTGGATAAGCTTTTAGTTTTTCTCTATTTGTTTGTAGATTAATTAAGAGTGGAAAGGGATTAAAAATACATGAAAAAGATGATTGAGAATGAAAAAATTTAAAATATAGCAGAGAAGGCTTTGCTGGCCCTGAGTATTTACCACTGTCATATCGTGACCCAGGTATCTACGTATGTAATGTTGTAAGCCATCTCCCATCCCTAATGTGTTTATTTAACTGCAGGTTATTTTCTTGAAGTACAGGGCTTGTGCAGACCTTCTATCAGAAGGCTTGTTTTTAATGAGAGCCATATTTCTTCTCCCCCATCGAGTGGCTGGTGTGTATTATTCCAGCACTCCCAAATTTATTCAGTGTAATGAGTACAAGGTGAGGCACAGTGCTGATGCTGACTTTCATTGGGAATTGTTTGGGCCTAAGACACAGCTTAGCATATATAGTTGTCAGATAATGTTATTGGATTACAGGCTGATGATGCACGCTGAGCCTCCTTTCACCTGACTCAAAGCGATTACACACTATTACACACTATCACACACTCACCCCATAGCCACACTTTCACTCTTAATAAACTATCAGTGGAGATGTTGGATTTCCTTTGTGCCATGTGGTCTATGGTGAAAGACTGCTGTCGAGCATTTACCGTTGGAATATTTGGTTGAGAATGATGATAGTCATAGGCTCAGTGCCCAGTCCTTCTTGACATCTTATCCTAAAGGTTTTTAATGCTTTACTTTTTTGCCAAAAACGTTAATGTTTTTGTTAACAGAATTTCAACAACAAACAATGATTGCAGCAATGGCGTTCAGATAATTCAATCAGATTTGAAAAAAGTTTTCAAGTTGTTGCAGAATACATTAGCACATAAATTCACACCCACAGCGTTGAGCTTTGAAAGCAATATTATTCTGTCAGCATGTTAACTGACACTCCTTTTTGGCCTTTGTGGTGTATGCTAATGATAGCTATTTATCATTCATGTACAACCAATGGGCTTGTGTGGAGTTGGCTAATCTTCAACACAATTCAGGCAAATGTCTTGTTGCCTTCATATGCATATAAACATGAATCAGCATGAATCACTAAGGTGCTCTCACTGTTCCAAGCAAATCACACCCAAAGGCACCTCCAGCTGAGCAGGTCAGACAGTGGATTTAGCCCTCGGATCAAATCGATTAGTCCCGACTGACACTAATAAGGTGATATCAGGGGCACTGGTAACAGGAATTTTGAGCTCTGCTGGTCTTATTTAGGCAACACTTCAGTGGTATAGTGACTTTAATTTTTAAAGAATAATTTTTTATCGTCGACTTAAGAGTTTTATGGCTTTCATTCCATGTGCTTTTAGGCCACCTATATGCTGTTAGTGTACAACTAAACGTTGATTTTGACCAGATATATATGCATTAAAAGAATGGACAAAAAAAATTGTTGACTCATCTTGCTTTATACAGATTTTTGTCCCATCTATTTTTCTCCTCATCGAGAATATCAAGAGACTAGTTACTAGCAAGTAACAAATCACGGTTCATGGATGTGATGTAGTTAAAGCCTATTGTAAGGCCCTATGAATTCCATTTTATTTTTTCCCAAATTTTGTGTTTTCTGTTATATTTTCTCTGAATTCCAGGTTTAATTCAATTTTATCATTAATTAAACTATCTAATCAAATTAATTCATGGTTTTCACAAAACAATTACATTTCAACATACCATTGCATAATTTTTTTATTAAATAAAGAGGTCTTTACTGATACTGACAGCACAATCCAAACCCTCAGAATTTATTATAATTTTTATTACTATCTTTTTGTTCTTAAAATATTGCTGCACAGTAGAGCATCACAGTATTAATCAGAGTGAGTTTTATTGCCAAGTGTTCTCATGTACGCAAGGAATTATTTTTGGTGATATGAGAAACAAGTGCACACAGAACATTACAGTGTGACACAGAATATAAAACATGGTAAGAGTGTAAATAGACATACAAATAATAGGACATGTAACAGAATGGCATATGTATGTACATGTGCAAGTAGAAATCTATGTGCGTGGTAGGGGTATGTACAGTTATTGAATTAAATATGTGAATTTGCATATATAAATGAGATATTCATTTACATGATTGCACTAAGGGGGAGTCTTGAGGCAGTTTAATTGTTCATGTGGAAAATGGCCTGAGGGTAAAAACTGTTATTGGATGTCCTGGGCCTCAGTGCTCTGTAGCGCCAGCCAGAGGGCAACAGTTCAAAGAAGGAATGGGCAGGGTGTGTGGGGTCCAGAGTGATTTTATCTTCACATTTCCTCACTCTTGACACATACAGGTCTTGGAGGGTGGGCAGAGAGGCACAAATAATTCTCTCAGCAGTGCTGAATGTACGTTGCATTTTCCTTCTTTCTGATTTGGTGGCTGAACCAAACCAGACAGTTATAGATGTACACAGTACAGACTCAATGATGGTCGAAGTAGAACTGTGTCAGCAGCTCCTGTGGCAGGTTGAACTTCCTCAGATGGCGAAGGTATTACAACCTCTGCTGTGCCTTCTTTACAATGGAGTCTATGTGGGTGTCCCACTTCAGGACCTTAGAGATGGTAGAGCCCAGGAACCTGAATGACTCCACTGCTGCCACAGTGCTGTTCAGGATGGTGAGGAGGGGGAGTGTGAGGGGATTTCTCCTGAAGTCCACTATCATCTCCACTGTTTTGAGCATGTTCAGCTCAAGGTTGTTGTAACCACACCAGACAGCCAGCTGTTCAACCTCCTGTCTGTATGCAGACTCCTCACCGTCACAGATGAAGCCGATGACCGTGGTGTCATCTGCAAACTTCAGGAGCTTGACAGTGGGGTCCTTTGCAGTGCAGATGAAACCTACTGCAACTAATGAAAGCAGTGATGAAACTCTTGCTTGAGATATTGCTTATATATAATGTCATTATTATTGATATGTTATTGTTATCATTATGTGGCAGGGCGGAGGGCAGGGCAGGGTTGTGATTATACACACACGGTCCCTTATCAGGCTAATTAAGCCTCTGAGAGGGATAAAGGCCGATGGCAGACGGTGGTGCGACGAGAGAGAGATCATTTACGGACATGTCCATCATGTGTGTGTTTTGTGTCTTATATTTTATCATTAAAACTATTATTTATATTGAATTACAGGCTACAGGTCAGGTCGATTACAAATTACAGGTCAGGCCGGTTCTCGCCTCCTCCTTTCCATCGAACAGCTTTACACATTATTATTACTACTACATTGAATATTACATTTTACTATACAGAATTAATATTTTTCTTGCATTTATTCAATTTCACACATATTGTTAATTTGACGGTTTCACTTCTCACCTCCATAAAAGCAGTTTGCAATAGAGTGCAACAGTGCCTGCTCAATTGTTTTTGCTGTGTCTGTTTCAGAAGTAGTTTTCCCAAATATTTTTCCCATTGACTTTTCAAAAAATCCTTCATAAAATTGTTCTAAACCATGACCCAATCCAACGAGCTCAAGGGTGAATCACAACACTACGAACTTTGATTTGAAGCAAAAATGTATTTGAAAATCGGATAAAAAGTCAAAGGTACAAAGTACTTACCGTCTTTCATGAGGACACAGACTACAGTCCCATGAAGCACTGCGAATGACATTATCTAATAAAACATTTTACAATATAAAACTATGGATAATGTAGTTGTTCACCATGAATTCCGCTATCAACAAAAATATTTTAAACAATGAAGTTAAAATAACACAGATGGATGGCTTCAACAGAAGCAAATACCATTGATGAACAACCTCAGAGCTCAAGGTCTTTAAAGGTTAGGAGTTATAGTTTTTTACATCCAGAACAAGACTGTTGTGCTCTATGTGGGCTAATGTGCTTATTAAGCTGCAAATGGCTATTATTTAATTATATAAATATAGAGTCTGCATGTGCTATGTACTTTACAGTGAATAAAATGCTCTGCTCTTTGTCATTAATACACATACACATGATGTTAATGATGCGGTTAGTGTATAAGCAGTGGCTTCTCGCATTCAACTTACTGTTGAAGCACAGCTCATGCAGACCCAATAGGCTATTTGTTTAATTAAATCTCAGCCTTTTGTTGTTCAATCACACTAGGACATATCACGATTTAAATTGTATTAATTGTGCATTTATACATTCATTGAATCCCCAAAATGTCAAATTCTGTGACATTTCGTGTTTTATAGTTACGTTTTTATGACTAGATTCCACAATTCAGTCCGTGTTTTCCACAATGCGGAAATCATTGTGCCCTAATTTTAGCTATTAAAAAAAAATTGCCCTTCCTTAAGCCCCACCCAAACTTCCTGTTTCCACTGGAAATACATCAACATAAGAAAGAGAACTGCACTGGTCAAGTGTGGATGGATATTGGGTAGATATTAATCTTTGCTGGTGGTCCAGAGATATATACAAAACGAAAAAATGTTCCTTTGTAGAGCGGAAGGTAAAACATTTCCTGGGCCTGTGGATTCAGTATCAAGAAATCTGGTGTTGAAAGCGGTCCAAAGCTCTTCTCTTCCCCCTTATCCTCTGGAAAATGCTGAGCAAGGCTTAACTGTAAGTTTTCTGTCATATAGCTGATTATGCAAAGCTATAAATGCTATATATTCCCAAATACTATTTGTGACATGCAGGCCTGATGACTTCACTTAGGAAGGATGTGGATTACAGTGTGATTTCAGGATATTACAAGGATGCTGCTTTTTAGACAGCACTTCCTCTCTCTCCCATTGTGACTTCAGAGATCAAAGGTCAAGAACATCCAGACAATCCTTAAAGCGATAGTTTACCCAGATATGAAAATTATCTCATCATTAAAAGATTTTTAGAAACATTTCTCAGATTTACAATGCAAGTGAATGGGTGCCAAAATTTTGAAGCTCCAAAAATCCCATAGGTCAGCATAAAAGTAATCCATATGACTCCAGTGGTTAAATCCATGTCTTCACACCTAAGAAGATAGGTGTGGGTGAGAAACAGATCCATATTTAGTCACTATAAATTCTCCTCCCTGCTCAGTCTACTTTAACTTTCACGTTCTTCTTGTGTTTTTGGTGATTCATATTCTTCATGCATACGCCCTCAACTGGACAGGGAGAAGAATTTTATAGCAAAAATGCACTTAAATATTGACCTGTTTCTCACCCACACCCATCATATCACTCCTGAAGATATAGATTTAACCACTACATTCTTGTGTATTCATTTTATGCTGTTTACATTTGTTTTCTGCAGAAGAAAGAAAGTCATACACATCTGGGATTGCATGAGTTTGAGTAAATGAAAAGGAAATATAAAATTTTGGGTGAACTATTCCTTTAAGGATTTTTATTATTAGAGTTTTGGCAAGGTTTCAAACATAAAGTGTCAAATTGTGATATATAAATAAGGCTTCGGACATTTAGATAAATAGGTTTCTAAGTTGATGTCATGATATTAAACTAAGTTCTTTGAAAAACCCAAAGTTAAAATTATAATTTTTGTAATCTTTGCAGTCTTTTGAAAGACTTTTTTTTTTAAAATGCCTTTTGGCATCACTTGTCTGTACAAGCAGTGATTGCTTGGTTGCGTAACAAAAGAAAAAGGAGCTTGCTGTTATTAAGAGGCTTATTGCTGTTAAAGGGGTCATATGATATTTTTTTTTCATAATTTTAGCCTGCAGTATATCATCTTATTGGCTTATAGATTGAGGAGGTGTAGTTTACATGCAAATGTTTGCAGTTATATGTGAATATATTCATCTGTCTGTCAGAAAGTTGCAGACGTTTAGAACAAGATGTTTTTGCAACTTCAATAATCAATAAAAGTTTCAATACATGTCTTTTTTATTTATTACTATTTTCTTATTTTTTTTGCTGGGGAGGACATTTTTAGTTCTGAAAGTTATAGTACGTTTAACTCTTATTTCAAAAGAAATGTAATGTATTTCTAATTGTGTGGCCCATTTAATTCTCTGCTCTGCTGATATGGCCAATGTCTTTGCAAATTACTCCTGTATTTACATATCTCAAAGTGTTCTCCCCTTGATTTAGTTTCCAACATAGGATTATTATTTTTATTTTTTTTTTAGATGGAGCTGCTTGGTTTTAACACTCCTTTATAGGAAATGGCAAATAGCACACAGATAACCCTAGTATGGCTTGTAGAATTACGTACGCTTCTAATCATAGAGTCAAAGTGTGCAGTTTTGCCTCTTTTAGGATTTACTCCCTTAGAAGGAGCATTGTGTGTTATAGTTTTGGTTGATTTAGGCATTTTTTGCTTTTCTTCAAAATACCATGATTTTATTATGTCTCCTGGGTCCTGTTACTGCTAGAGCACTTTATACAATCACATGTTCAAGTTTCCATTTTACCTGCTGTACTAGTTTAACACACACACACACACACACACACACACACACACACACACACACACACACACACACACACACACACACACACACACACACACACACAAAAAAAAAGGTGATTTGAAGGATATCTGTAACCAGACCTTGATGTATGTCCATTCAAATACACACTGACTTGAGCTCAATGCCCCTGTGGTGATGCCCTCTATCTCACCAGTGGTGCTCTTTTAACTTCTTTCTGCTAAGCAGTAGGGCAGTCTATGGGCACACCAGGGATGATTTTCCTCAGAGGGTGATATCACCTCATCTGTGACTCATTCCTCATCCTCAAAATTCCACATCTTCCTCCCATCTGTCATCCCTTCTTCCCATGAACATGTCATTTGCATCAGCAGTACTCAATCCACATCAGTAATCTCCCCATCATAAACTCTTTATGTTCATAAATTCTTTCCCTTCCAATTACCTTTGCCTTGTTTCAATCAATTTGCGTTTCCCTGTCATTCTCCCTCTCGTCGTCCTCTCTCTCTGTTTCTCCCAGTGTGTAAGCTATTAAATGTGAGGTCCCAGATGTGGCCCATTAACCCCTGCACCCCGCAGCAGAAATCCAGAACAGCCATGCTAACTTCCCCGATTGCCCCCAAACCCCAACTAATACAAACATTCCCACACCAGCTCATAAGTCTTTCTGTTTCTTAGCATCGTCTAACCTTAGCCACATACTGTAGTGTTTACAGACTTGGCTTGGGCGATATTTTGAATATTTTCTATATATCTGCGTTGATTTGGTTGGCAAATATCATGAAGTAACATTGTGAATATCATGATTTTAATGCGCTTTTCATTTGACCTTAAGTTTGCTAAGAGGACAGGGTATTGCCAGCCAGCTCACGATACGATACAGTACATATTCGATACATATGTCATGATTCAATATATCTCGATACATCACAGTATAATAATAGAGCGCAACTGTGTCCATCCACTTTTTCAGCCGTCTGGGTTCCGGAAGTATTTACCCCAATACTTTCTTCCATAGACTGTTTATAAAGTCCTTCATAAAAGAGTTGTAAGCCATGAACCATACCAACCAGCTCCGAGTAGAATCACAACATCACAAACTTTTGTTTTAAAGCAAAAAAGTGTTTGAAAATCAGACATAAAGACAAAGGTACAAGACTGTGCACTCACCGTCTTTCATGAGGGCATGAACTACAATCCCATGAAGCATTGCGAATAATGTAATTGAATAAAATATTATGGGAATATATTACAGCCCAACCGATATGGAATTTTTGAGACCGATGCCGATTTTAGAGGGGGAAAATACAGATATGGTGGCCGAGGGGCCAGTGGTGGCTCAGCGGTTAAGGCTTTGGGTTACTGACCGAAAGGTTGGGGGTTCAAGCCCCATCACTGCCAAGATACCACTGTTGGACCCTTGAACAAGGCCAATCTGCTCCAGGGGCGCTGTTTCATGGCTGACCCTGCGCTCTGACCCCAGCTTAGTTGGGATATGTGAAAACAACTGCATTTCATTGGCTCTGTACCTGTATTCTGCACAATGACAATAAAGTTTAATCTTATCTTATATAGTTAATTTTTGAGCTGGAATGAAAACAGGCCTTTTTTTATGTGGACTGTTCACCGATTTTGCACCGATATGACTATGCAAAGGTACTCAGAGAGCTGCTTTCTTAAACAAATATTTGTATCAAAGAATATTTGATATTTATTATTATACATTGTCAACAAATTATTGAAATGAACACTGATAAAATAAAGAATAAATAATAATAGCTTAACAAAACATCACTACTGTATGTTTAGTATTAGTCAGTTGCTGACCATTAAAATAAAGAATACATTTAAATAAATTTATTTGAATTTCACATCAAATTAATTGACGACCTTCGATGTGTTGTGCATTCTAAGATGCTATTCTGTTCACTACATTTGTGCAGAGTGGTTATGTGAGTAACTGCAGCCTTTCTTTCAGCTCAGACCAGTCTGACCATTTTTCGTTGACCTCTCCCATCAACAAGGTGTTTCAATCCGCAGAACTGCCACTCACTAGATGTTTTTTGTTTTTGCAACCATTCTGAGTAAACTTGTGCATGAAAATCCCAGGAGATCAGCAGTTACAGAAATACTCAATCCAGCCTGTCTGGCACCAACAATCATGCCATGGCCGAAATCACTGAGATCACACTTTTTCCCCATTTTGATGGTTGATGTGAACATTAACTGAAGGTCCTGACCAGAATCTGTGTGATTTTTTGCATTGCACTGCTGGCAAACTATTGGCTGATCAGATAATCGCACAAATAATTAGGTGTACAGGTGTTTCTAATAAAGTGATCTGTAAGTGTCTATATCAAATATTGACAGAAAAGGCTAAAAAATGTTGAGAGATAATATTCTTTACACACACACTCTCACACTTATTCTTATGATGCTTAATGCTCAACTCGCTGAAGTAGAGCATTGATGCAGACATGGTCAGACTTGTAGAGGGTGCATTTGGATGCACATAGAATGAAAACAAATGTGCAAACATATCTATGGCGAAAGACTTCTTTTGCAATACAAGCAATTTGGTCATGGTAGTGTTCCGTAAGAATGGATTTCACAGATCACGTGTGTTGAGTGCACTCTTGTGCTAATCTCTCTCTCACTCTTCTATCTCTCTCTCTCTCTCTCTCTCTCCCCATTTTCTCTCTCTCCCCATCTTTCTCTGGGGCTATTTAGTGTAATATGAGAATCAGAGAAATATGGGCACTGTTTATGTGTTTTCTTTCATTTTGATCACTGCACTTCTTTGTAGGCTTTCTTTCAAAGAACTTGGCTGACAAAAAAACTTGCAATAGTAAGTATTAGAGTATAGTTTTATTTGAGATCGCGCCAATGTTTTATATTCTATTTGCTAAGAAACATCCTGTTCTCTTTTTGTATTGTATTCAATTTCATTAATTAATTATACAAAGATTATTTAAATTCAAGCAACTCCGTAGCAATGACTCAGTTTGTCTCTCTCAACAGTGCAATGGTACTGGCAAGCTCATTGTCCACTGAGAAGTAAACAAGAACTCACACTGTCACCGTCAGCAATTGGAGCAGTGGACTTTTCCGTTTTGTAGTTTATTACACACACAAAGGAAGTATAATTGCTTTTCCGGAGTAAGAGATGATGGATGCTCTGGACTCATTGCAAGGATCCTCTTCTCTGGAATCCAAAGCTGAACGTATCGCCCGCTACAAGGCAGAGAGAAGGCGTGAGCTGGCAGAGCGGTATGCCAACCTAGAGGAAAGTTCATCCAAGTGCACTAAGAGACATCGGGAAACAACAGACACATCAAATGCAGTGCCCAGCTTTGAGCAGAACACAGATGTTTCCTCTGAACTGAGCATTAAGTCCAGTAAAGATACCAATGCTCTGAGTGAGCAAGGAGAAGGGAAAAAATATGAGGGAAAGTCTGAAATGGATTCCAGAATTATCTCCATTGATCACAGTGAGGAGAACAAGGAAGGATTACGATCACGCCAACAGCACAGGTGAATTTGAGTCTCAAGGCAATACCATAACATCCTTAAAATTTGACCTTTTTAGAAAAGTAACACAGGTCTCCCATTTCACAGTTCTTTAAGTTCAGATTGAGGCAAAAGTTTAAGGTGCTTTCTAGAGGTTTATCGATAGTGGATTTCGCAGATACCGATAACTAAGGTGGTGGGAAAGGCAGATAACCGATTAATCAGCAGATCGTTTTTAAAATCAGTTTATAGAATTAAAGAAAAACAATAATCGTATTCTTTCTTTTCTATGCAGGGCAAAGAATAAGAGTCCAAAATGAATAATGATTAATGATGTAAAAACAATCAGCAACTATAGGCGTTGATTTTTGCAGATCAAAAAAGCAAAAAGCAACTATTGGCACTGATTAATTGGTAAAACTGATCGGTATATCCAATTACAGATATTGGTCTAGCTCTAGTGCTAAAGCTTTTTATGCAGGGATGGGAACTGAAAATAATTTTAACAGTTTTGTTCCGACTTCTCTTAATTCTTTCGGAAATCGAACTACACTGTGTGCCCAATTATTAGGCAAGTGAGTATTCTGATCTTATCATTATTTCATGCACATTTTCAAACATCAAACCATATAAACTTGAATGCTTATTGGATTCAATCATTTTCAGGTGGTATGTATTTGTGTAATGAGGGAGGGTGTTAAGAAAGTGACTAACACTTATATCAAGGTGTGCATAATTATTAGGCAGCTTCATTACCTCAGGTAAAAAGGGCCAAAAAAGAGATTTAACTGACACTGAAAAGTCAAATATTGTAAAATGCCTTTCAGACGGATGCAAAACCACCGGACAATCAAACGTTTTGTTGCGAATAGTCTTTATGCAGGACAATGCTCCATCACATGCATCCAAATACTCCACTGCTTGGCTATCCAGCAAGCGACTCAAAGATGCCCAAATAATGACTTGGCCCCCTTCCTCACCTGACTTAAATCCTTCTGAGAACTTGTGGGCCCTTCTCAAACATGAGATTTACATTGAGGGAAGACAATACATCTCTTTGAACAGCATTTGGGAGGCTGTGGTTGCTGCTTCAACGAAAGTTGATCATGAACAGATCAAGAAACTGACAGAATCCAAGGATGGAAGGCTCATGGCAGTTATTGAAAAGAAGGGTGGCTATATTGGTCACAATATTTTTGAAAGGCCAAAAATTAAGTTTAATTGTCATTTTGTGATACTTATCTGTTGCACCTACTCTAAAAATTGAGAATAAACAATTGAGTTGGGAGAAATTATTTTTGTAATATAGTTGCCTAATAATTGTGCACACTAATAGTTGCCTAATAATTGTGCACACTTATTCCCCTGAGAAAGACAAAACTCACTTTTTCTATGTTAAACATTCAGGTTTGAGTTTCAATACAATTTTGGATTGACTGAGAGCATTGTGTTTGTTTAACAATAATTTGTTTAACAAATCAATCCAGAGGAATACAATTTGCCTAATAATTGTGCATGCAGTGTATACTGGTTTTTGATATACTAAAACGGAACGTTTAATAATTGTCGGGAATCGAACTACACTGTTCATACTGTATTTGTTTTATCCACTAAAAATAACCCTTTCATAAGTGTCAGAAATGGACTACACTGGTCACACAGCTGAGTAGAGCTGCAAGAAATACTATCTACTATACTAAATACTAGTATTTTCGAACTCCATTTTCTCCACTTCAAAGGAAGGATTTGCATTCAGGGACCAGTAACAAAACTAAATGTTAATGGTTCCTGTTAGGGATGTCATAAAATATCGATATATCGATTATTGATCAACATGTTATTTTATTGATATATTTTTTGAGGCATCTATATAATAAAAGTCACAAGGGCTTCTGCTACCCCATACTTGGGTATCTGAATCTAAGGAATATAAAAATAATTTAAATGTAACATGAAATGCTGTCATAATGCTTTAAAACTAACATGATCTTATAACATTCATATCCAACTAAATGCGATTGATAAACTCTATAAAATATTTTAATATTTTGGTAGAAGATCCCTCAAGAACCACTGCTTTTACTCTCTCTGGGCTCCCAAAGCAGTTTTGTATAGACTATTTTGACTGTTTAGGATTTTTTTTAATAATCTTGGAACTTGAAAATTCAGAAAAATGTGCAATATGCAAATGTGAATGTATTTTGTTATAAATAGCGATATCAAACAAAATGAAAAAGAAAACTGTGATAATATTTTTGCTCATATCACCCAGCCCTATCCACTCCATGAAAAGAGCTGTATTTGGACCAGTAGACTCCTGTATAAACTGCTGGATTTCAGAAGTATTCTGAAATTTACTGTCCTGGAGTCTCAAATTCCACAGGCCCGTATACATCCGATTATATGCCATTTCGGATGTATAGTGACTGATGATTCCTTCTGTGTTATGGCCATTTGTTGCCATGTTAAGTAATCCCTTTAAATTGTCTGTCAGGAGACTTTTTCACACCTGAGTCACATTTGCATTTCTCAACTTCAAGATAAAATGGTCACTCCTATTGGTCATTTTAACTGGATTGGCTGCCCTTACACTTAACTTACCCTAAAGTCTTGACAACCATTGGGTCACTGCATACAGCATACAGTAGCGTTAATTTTATTGGTTACAATTTATTTAGCATATCCCTAAATCTTGACACCTATTGGGCTACTGCATGCATTAGCTTTAAATTTATTGGTTAAACTTTACATTTAACTCACCCAATCCCAAAAAGCATTTAGCTTATGCCTCTTATTACAGGCCTTTAATCAATGTTGACTCGACATATATGCTGAGACAATAATTGGATTAAAAGATCTTTATTTAAAAGGAAAGTTGAAATATACAAAATATAAAAATAATAAAATATGCAAACATCTGAAACGCATTGTGAAGTTTCAATTAGAGTTCAGTAAATTAACTGGCATCTGACTCTGACACTTGTCATCACATGAAAGTGATTAGTTCCCAGTATAATGTGAGAGATTATCAGAATCATCTTAATTGCCAGGTATGGTTACACATACAAGGAATTTGTCTTGGTGACAGGAACCTCCAGTGCTCAACAATACAATACAGCAACAAGACAGAGATAATAAGAAAAAATATTAAAATTAAAATTGGATAGAAAAAAAAGTGTGTGTATATATATATATATATATATATATATATATATATATATATATAGAATACACATAGATAAAAATAATACATATATATATATATATATATATATATATATATATATATATATATATATATATATATATATATATATTAATTTAGATCAATTCGAGATTTTAACCATTAACTTATACCGTTAAAACACACGCTGAATTCAATTACAGATCTTGTAAACAACTCTTTTAGACATCTTAAGCAAAAAAACACTTGTCAAGATATAAATATAAAAGGCTTCCTTACCTTTATCCCAGAGTATCCCAGTCAGATATTCATTGTCTGTTGCAAAGGTCCAAAGCGGGAAAAACTGAATTGAACCATATTGATCATCAGACATTTGGACAGGAAATGCTTTTACATTTAAAACAACTTAATTGGATTAATTTGGATTCACTTAATAACGTCTTCCTTTGGAATTACATTTAAAAATTCTTTAGTTAAATTTATTAATTAAACAAAATGCTTATACTCTTGATTACAAAAAATATTTTTGGTTTAAAAAAACATAAACATAATTCTATTAAATATAGTTTATACATTTTATTTTCATTAAATCTTCTAAAGCACAGAACCATGCTGGCTTTTTGTGGACGTTAACGGGTACATGTTACATCTAAACTCATTTACAGTTCACAATTGCTATGAAAGTAATCAGGAAAATTCTTATTTTGTATCAAGCAATTAAACCAAGTGTGGAATCAGCCTTGGATGTTTGAGAACATCAGGGTCAAGGAGATAAAGCTTTACAGAGGGTCAACACCAGGACACATCCAGCAGTTTCGTCATCTGCGCTTTTTGTTTTGTTGAATTTAGTCAACATTGCGTGTTTCATATTTATTGGGGAAATTACAGACATGGATTTTATAAGCGAATGTGTGGGGGATCCAGAGGAGAAAGTGTGGATGGGCAACATAAATCCGCCACTTGGGAATGTTCTTTTATGGAGAACAGAGCAGAATTTCTCTTCCTTGTTTGGCGCTAATTGTGCTTAGTGGAAATGTAAGTATTTCTCACCCACGTAAGTCTGGATGTTCAAGGAATGCTTTGTATTGCCACATCCTTTTCCCTTATCTGATTGACTTGATTGATGTCTTATTAAAGCTCTAAGATGAAGTTGCTTGATTACCAAGGCAAACAAAGGTGTCAAATCTATGGCTTTTGCCCGAGTCGCTCATTACTTTCACAAAGATTAATATTGAAAGCATAAACATGAACGTGGCATGTTATTCATTCTCAGACTCAACTATGACATGTCAAACCAGTCAGTCCTGCCCCGGCATGTCACTGTTTAATCGTTCTATGTTGTATAGGTTTATCTGGACCATGTAGGCAGACAATGTGTCAAAGTGAAAGTAAGTCTGGACAGAATTTTTAAATTGTTGACACGGGCCAAAAAGTATGTCTGTGTGAATTGTGACGCCAGGAAGTACTTGGCTATTTGCTCAGGTATGTTCTTTGGTCAGCTGGACACAATGGTGGTATGGTTGATGTTACAATGTGATAGTACGCCTTGAAGCTGAAGAGTGTAATTGTCGTGCCACTAGTATCACCAAATGGAATGCAACAGTCTGGTTCTGTAAGTATAAATTCTATACATTTTCTCCATAGATTAAGGTTTACAAGTTAACATTAAAAATCAATTAAAGACAGACACATCATGATTCCAGATGCTGTAAATCAATGTTTTATGGTTCTGCTTATGTTATCGGTCAGTGTTATTTCAACTTCATAAAATAAAAAACATGTTTAGTAATGGAATTTCTAGTGAAAAACTACTTCCCGTGAATCCTGAAGATAAAGGTCCACTAATCAGAATAACTGCCAACAAAGCACACCAAAAGAGCTTTGCAGCAATCGCCCACTCCCATGACACATTGTGAATGACACAATTGAGTTGCTCTTCCTGCACTTTTGAACTACTTGTATATTTGTCTAAATATCTAAATATTTTGTCGTAATGTTAAAATATGTTTCTATACATATAATCAATGATTTTGAAAAGTTTTCAAATAGTTTCAATAGTTGATGGGATTGTAGTTATCCCTTATATTTAACACGATGACCGCTAGCCCTAACCCTAACTAAATGCTACTGCCATCATATACCGCATGTGTCTGACAAAGAGAGAATCAAAATAAAGAGAAATACAACAGAGGAGAGTTGTTAAAGAGCGAGTGGTTATCTTAGACTCTGTCAAAGAGGTGTTTTCTTTCTTTTAGCTCTCCTACAGCGTTTGCAGTAAACACCCGTAATTTGCTATGCTGTGGAAATCTTCCAACGGATGCATGGCAGCACTACGCAAGTTAACAGATAGTGTAAACAATGAAATTCATAGGGGAGTTTTTGTTTACTTCTCATCTGTTTGCCATATATACAACAAATGCACCCATGTTGTGGTCATGCCACTAATCCCCCTAGGTATAGTAAAACATATATTTGAGGAGATGGAAGCAGCATGACTGAGAATTATATGTACCTATGTAATTCTGCCCTCTGTAAACATATCCAGCATGGCTAATAGGGCTCATCTGCAGGCTGCCTGTGCTGTCAGCACTGTTCTTTATGAATGAATGGGTTACAGAAGCGGATTTACTGTATGGAAAATGAAGACTTCACCCGCATCTCTTGGCATCACCCGGAAACGCTCGCTCACTGTCAACTGAACCAGTGTCAAAAGCAAAACCGTGTGAGATAGACCCAGCATGTGCACGATAAAGACTGATTGGCATCTAGAGAAAATAATTGTTTTGAGATTTTTAAAAATTGAATTAAAATTAAATTAAAATTGAGCTTTCAATATCATTTTTATCTATATGTATAGTGTCTATTAATGCACTGGAAATTATTTCTGTGATGCTTTCTGCAACTCTTGTCATGTGGAGGGCGATGTCGCTTGACGCTGGGTTCAGCCTCCAGAACCAAATTACAACTGCCACGAGAAGTCATCTGTCCGAGGCGAAGACACAAATTTTATTATCATTAAAATATGAAAATTAAAATGACTGGTAATAATAGATTATGACGGAATTTTTACAACCTTCTTTGTCAAAATGACAGATGATGAGAAAGTCTAATGCAAGCACTGTATGTGTGTGTATGTGTGTGTATATATATATATACTTAATTTTCATAGCCGAATTTCAAACATTACAAGTAAACACGCTAATTAGACGGACAGAAAACATGGACAAGTTCTTGAAAAGTAAAAATATTGACGATGGTTAGCCTATGGGATAGTGGTGTGCCGTAGAATGTTTTTGTCTTAAGAAGTGTGCCGTGGCAGAAAAAAGGTTGGGAAACACTGGAGTAAATGATGAGAGAATTTTCATTTTTGGGTGAACTGAAAGTTTGACTATTGCATTAGCTAGTCATGGTATTTAGAAGTGTTTCCCCTAGTGGAGCATCTCTTAAACATTAATGCCATGCTTTTCTACCATTAATCTCTACACTCTAAAAACAGAAGGCTTTTTGTCTGTTTCTCAGAAATTATCTTCTGTAGACTCATTGTAACACAACACTCAGTCTGGTCTTCCTGGGAAAATGAAACTGTATAAGCTCTTATTCATGGTATTACCAACATTTTACAGGACAATAGGCTTTGAGGGATAGACTAACAGCCTCTTCAATGGGTTGTACTGTTGTTTAAAGTGTCTGAATCGTTCCACTGCTGAAACATTGCTAAAAAAATAATCTTTCTAAAATGTTTAGAAGATAAAAGAGAAAACTATAGAAAACGTGATTTGTGGAAATTTAGATCTATAGGAGCTTTATACAGCTATACTGTGCATGCCATTGAAGAGACTTTAAATCTATCTGTCACAGACTCTTTTTCATTCACAGCAAAAATCTAAATAAGATGCTAAAATGAATGTCTATTGGACTGCTGATTGGGTGTAGATAAGCTTTCAGCCATATGTGCTGTCTGGTAAAGAGTCCTCAACATCGTTTTACTTTATTTTTTAAATAATTTTGAACATCCTTGTGTTGTTATTTTCCTGAGCTGTGAACAAGATCTGCTCCAAAACCTAGTGTGCCTACTGCCTACATAGGCAGCTACTTTCTAAGGGGTCGTTTAAATAGAAATGTCTATGCGTTGCAAAAGCTAGACTCCGCAACAAATGGAACAGAATGCAAATGCATTTTTTAAAAGTTTAATTTGTATTTAAAGGTGCATCCAGTACTTTTTTCCTCATTTATAAAGTTTTACTTTTACGAAATAAATAGTAATTTTAACAGGAATCTTCGCAATGTGTCACTGGAAGTCCTACAAGACAAACAAAAAAGCCACCTTTAACTTTACATAGTGTCTTAAAAATATGTCTGTTTACTGTTTCTTAAAAAAAGAACAGTAAACAGTAAAAACACAACAGTAAAATACATCTTTGAAAAGCAACATGCGCAAAAACGCATTTGGCGTGTCCGATATGGAATACTCTACATAAGACAATAACTCCATCCCACTGGCGCGCCACACAGGAGGCAGGACTCTCAATACATTTACATGTTGCTAAGCTAATGTCGTGATTCTCTTAATATGCAAAAAAATAAAAAATAATAATAAAAAAAATAGCACAAGCAAATATCTATTCTCATCTGCTATCTTGGATGAATTTTTTCACTATTATCATATTGCAATGTATACCAATGGATGTGATGATGTGTTAGTATTTGTGCAAAAAGTATGTAGGTAAAATAGTGCCTAAATGATTTGCCTGTGCAGAGTAATGTTTGTGAAAGCGTAAGTCAGATTGCAAGTGAAATGTTTTGTGTGCCACAGAACGTTATGTAAAGGTGAAAATCAAGTTGCAAGCAGAAAAAAAATATTATCAATATTCTAATGCTTTGCATAAGTGTAATTCATGTGTTGTGTATTAACACAAATTCATGTGTTAATATTAACACAAAATGTGGTCCGTATTCTTCTGACTTTTTTCGCACTTACGCTTTTGGCACTGTTTTTATTATACTTAAATATGAATACATACACGTTCTTTTATTGTGAGAGTAAAGTTGATCTTACATTTTATTGATATAATTATGATTCTCAATCTGATGTTCAAATGTTTCTTCTTGTTGCTGTTCATTATTTTAATTATATTTTAATTACTTTCAATTATCATTGGCATGGCACATGGGTGATAGATGAAACTGGCTGCTATCATAAAATTAATTCTCTGTTCAGAGAGTTTCGTTTTATATGACTTACTTTATTCATTTGTTTTCTTGAATGAGTTCTATGATACAAGCTAATTCATCAAAATGCTTGCCAATGATAATTGAAGAAACATTTGAACACCAGATAGAGAATTATATTTATATCAATAAATGGTGTCGGCTCAACTATACTCTCACAATAAAAGCATGTGTATGTATTAATATTTCAGTTTAATATTTAAGAGAGAAGTGATACCCAGAGGAACGATCCTTAGCTATATGAAGAAGCTGTCTGTCACGTTGTTAAACCAATCAGATCAGATTAAACTGGTCAAGGAAAACCTCATTTGATTGGATACTAGAAGCAGGTAGACCTGCCTTTCTCCTGTGCTTGCAAAACTCTTTTCAGTGAAAGATTTGTGCCAAAAGTGTGAGCACAACAAAAGGGAAGACGGAACAGTGTATATCGGATTATTTCTGGAAATGTTTATGCCACAAACACAAGTCATTTACACGTTTGCAGTAGTTTATTTTACACATATAGACTGATTCTATGTCAATCAGTTTTGCCGTTTATTACACCCTTTCACTGGTTGCATATTGCTGATTATAAGTTTGCAACGTTTTTGCCCATGTTTAGGCGCATAAGCAGTCCAAAATGTAAGCATGAAAAGAAAAAAAAGTCAGAAGAATACAGACCACAGTTACTTTGTGTTAATATGAAATTGCAAATTCACAACAAATGACTTGCGCTTAAGAAAGCATTAAAGTGTTGCTAATATTTTGTTCTTATGCTTGCAACTTGATTTACACCTTTACAAAACCTTCTGTGTGCATGCAATTTATTTTTACGCTTGGAATTTAATTTACGCTTTCACAAATCTTATTCTGCGCATATACATTTTACTATCACGCTTGTAACTTTTACAAAACCTCACCCTCACGTGCAGATCATTTAGGCACTATTTTACCTTCATAAAAAAGAGGTATCTTAGGAGGCAACATAATTAAGATTCCTAATTTGTGGAACAAAGTTTTGAATCAAGACCATGTCTGTGTTATCTTTAAATGCTTCCTCTGTAGGCAGCTCACTAAGTTTTCAAACAGAGCAATACGATTTTCCCTGATTTAAATGTTTTCACTGCTTTTATTGGTTAAATTTGGCAGTGTTATGGACAAAAAACATTTGAATTATGCTTCAGACCACCATTCTCCATTATAGTTTATTTTTCAAAGCGTAAGAAAGTCCCTAGAGGCTGATCAGACAGTCGGCTAGAAGTCCTGGAGCCTGCACGAGGATAAAGGTATCAAGCGTGACTTCACCAGTTCTAGATTGGCCTGTTGTTACACTTCCTCAGAAACCTCATACCTCATTGCAATGTTTTTCTGATGGGCTGCACTTGTCATGTTTAGTGTATGGTTTCTCATGTGTTTAACTACCAGTGTATACTGTCCTTATCTGACTTAAGGAGGACAATAGAAGTGCAGGGATAAGGGTTTCGGATGAAGTTTTGTCATCTTTTTTGTGGTTTCCATATATTAATCTATGAGCTCATTAGTCTTTTCCTTACTCTCACTCTCTCTCTCTCTCTCTCTCTCTCTCTCTCTCTCTCTCTCTCTCTTACAGTCCGTTAGAAGCAGAGGAAGCCCAGAAACCAAAGGGTAAGTCTTGTCCCTTTCATTCGTTTCAATGAACCTCTTTGTGAAACACAGTTCCTTTCTCTTGGCTCCATTGTGACTCACTCTCCTTTTTAAAAGAGCGGAGAGACAGTACTGTACACACATACAGCTGGATATAATCTTGTGAAACACACAAACAGGCTCACAACACAGATGTGCTGTTATTGGGATGTGTGTGTGTGTGTATATATATATATATTTCTTGAGGGCAGTGATACTCAAATGTCAGGCCCCCAGGCCAGATGTGGACCTGGCAGGGTATTGCTGCGTTAGCACCTTGTCTACATTGCAGTGATGCGACGGAACAAACTACAATGATTCCAATTGCAAACCGCTGCATGTTCACTTTCAGTGTGAACATTTTAATTTACATTTATGCATTTGGCAGATGCTTTTATCCAAAGCGACTTACAGTGCACTTATTACAGGGACAATCCCCCCGGAGCAACCTGGACTTAAGTGTCTTGCTCAAGGAAACAATGGTGGTGGCTGTGGGGATCGAACCAGCGACCTTCTGATTAACAATTATGTACTTTAGCCCACTACACCACCACCACAGCCTTGTTGATTATAATGGGAGAATTGTAGTTTTGTTGCGTTGTTTGCTTGCGGTGTAGATGGACTGTTAGATACAATAAAACATGTACTTTAAATACATAAAGAACTGAATATTTAACTGAATTTTGCTGAATTCGATTCAATCTTAATTTACTTGCACTTTAAAAGTTATATTTTAGTAATAATAATACAATAATTGAATATTTTTAAAATGTCATGTACTGTAAATTCTGTAGTTCGACTGAAATCATACCAATCTGTTCTTTGCTCAGTCGGACTTATATATGTAGATGATGCGATTATATCTTGGTTTCGTCCAGCATGCATACACCCTAATCCAACCACAGTTTGACACATTTTTTTCTCCACATTTCAGAGCATGCCTTGCACACAAAGGTGAATATGCTGTATGTATTCTAAATGTCGGCTGATGTCCTTCATTTCCAGTTATGTATTGTGTCATGTATACTTCGATAAATGGATGAAGACAATGTGCAATTAAGGTTTAAATATTAAAATTCAGATGTCTATTTTTTCTGGAAAATATCATGTCTTTTAAAGACTTTGATATTTTAATCAGCACTTATGATGGTTTTTGAAGAATGAGGTGATAAAAATGTAGCTGTTTGTGAGCATGTGCACAAGTAATCGATTAATCGAGTACTCATTCAACTTTAAATATTAGAATATTGAAATTAAAAACAATGTTGTGCCTTTGCATGCCGTGAGCAATATTAAAACTGCTTTTCTCACCTAAATGTTGCCATTTGTTCTCTCAAAAAGAAAACTCTGCCATTATTTAAAGGATTTGTATCTCTTCAGAAGACTTGGAATGTATGTTTCTGTGTGAGTGCAAATGTTTTTAATGTAGTGCTAATTTTTTCAATAGAAAATTGGGTTCAAAATTGAACTTAGGTTGAACTTAGTCTAAATTTCAAGTAATCGATTACTTGCTTTTTTTTATGTGTTTATGTGTTGACTACAAAATTACTCTAAATGCCCATCCCTAGTCCTTAGGTTGTTGGTTACTGCATTTAAAATTTTAATTAAAAGATAATTATTAGTTATTTATGATTGCTCTTAACTGGTCATTTTATTATTTGTCCCTTGGTCACCAAGTTCTTTTTTTTAAGTGGCCTCCAAGCAAAGTCATTTGAGTATTCTTGTTTTAAGGGATTATTGGAGTTTCTGTGATGTAGTATATTTCTCTCCTTTATGACATGTTCCATAGAGAGTACAATGCGGTGAGGTCATTTGTTTGAATGTGTGAACTCAGCAAATTGTTTTATTTGTCCACATCACTAAAAGCTCTGGAGGAGTTGAGCATTTTTGTGAAGTCAGCTTGCATTTCTCAGGAAAGTCAACCCACCATTTGAGGATCAAAACCAACCTGATTGACAATACTGTAAAAAAAATATGAAGGTCAAACTGTCCAAGGCTGATACTGTCATCGGTTTCAAAAGTGTTGACTCATGGACCACAAATTGTTTTACTGCATTATTAAAACAGAAACAGAAAATGCATTACCACTGTACAGGACACACAGACACTTAAAACACTGTGCAGAGAGCAATTCTAGGGCATAAATATTGGTGAAAACTGGTTCTTATAAAAACAGCCTGAGAGTGAAAACAACAGGAACTGTAAATTGACAGGTGAAATTGATGCTTGAGTTTTCAAGGGTATTGAGGACCATGTTCTTTTGCAGGGGTGGGAGGGTTTATGTGGGTTCAGAGCTTCACATTTAGAGCCGATACAGTCATCAGAAGCTCATCCAAGACCGTTGAATAGATCATCTGTTCCACTACAGCGGCACGTTATGTTTTACCACAGAATTATGACATATATCAGCTAGAGAAAGGCGAATTCAGTACACACATTTTCACTCACCGAGAAAAAAGTAGTTTTCTCAATTGTGTTTGATGCCTATCTGCAGTGTTGCAGATCATGGTTGACAAATGGCAGCAATTGCTAAACAACAGGCCCATTTCCTGCTTCCATTTGCTTAAAGGTATAGTGTGTAATTTATGTGTCTCTAGTGGCAACAAATGGAATTGCAAAAAACAATGGTTGTTTTCAAACAAAACTCCCAAACACTCCCAATCTTCCATTGGTCAACCAAACAGATAGTCCAGCCTCAAACTCATGCCATTAGGAGAGCCAGTGTTGGTGTGTTGGGCTGGTCTGGATACTCAGAGCAAATGTTTTTATGGCACCACAGTGTTTACACTTTTCGGGAGAACCAACCTACCAAGGACCTTCTTATATTTCTCAAATTAAGCTGGGATAGAAAGCATTTTAAGGTCGAAAAAAATGACACACTTCACCTTTAACATCACCAACCCTTTTGATGATGTGAACCATTTAAGTGAGTTGGAAGAGAGGCAAAGCAAGGAAAAGTGTGCAAGTTGTGGCTGTGTTAGGTTTCCATTGTTTGTTCCTAGTTAGCAATATATTTATAGCATTTTTACATTTGCAGTTGTGATGAAACATATGCCTCCCAATGTAATGTTAAGTTAAGTATTATACTGTACATGCAACTCTGCCGCTCTGATCATAAACAACCTTTTTCGACTGGTTGTGTTGCAATAGTTCAGGCATTAAGAGTGCATGAGTGCTCATTTTCACACATTTGCTTTTACCCAGAGAAATGGTCTTATCACCCTTTCACTGAACAGGTGGTTTTCGTATGTCCATTTCTTTGTGGACCAAACAGTGTGCTGGTGTCAAGAGAAGTACTTAACGATAAGTGTTTCTAGAAGAGCATAGTGTATGTGTGTGTGTGTGTGTGTGTGTGTGTGTGTGTGTGTGTGTGTGTGTGTGTGTGTGTGTGTGTCTGTAAGAGGGCTATTTTTCTCAAAATTACAAAAGCAAAACAAACTGTTGAACTAACCTCATGGGAGAGTGACTTCATTCAGTGCATTTGATATTTTATGCAGTAAGATTACAGTTTATTGTACGTTGAAACAACTAAACAGAAACAGATGGGTAATGACTTCAAATGAACTGATGGCCTGCATGTATACATTTGTGTTTGTGCATGCACTGACATTCCTGTGTGTTTCCGTGTGTTGACAGACAACTGGAAATCAGCTGATGATGCCAAAACCGGTGTGCCTGCCAAGATGTCTCTTTCAAAAGTATGTGCTCTTTGTCCTTAAACGCTGTAATAGACATCTGATTCGGCCGTCACCATGCATCACCTCTCCTCTTTCTCTCTCTCTCTCACAAACAAATTTACACCATCAACACAAGACACTGACTTACCAGACAGCTCAAACAAAAGCACCACAGAGCATACATTCTTCGTAAGTCAACCTATGAATGACTTGGTTGTACAGTACAGTAATTGTTTCTGCACATTACACTGCGAAAATCTAAATAATTTTAACCAAAAATTTGATGATTTACATTTAATTGCTGGCCTGAAAAGCAGTTCATATTGAAAATATCAGTAGTCTGATACAATATAACAACTCTTTAACAACCACAACTTTACAGCCCAAAGACAAAGTCATGTCTTCCCTTTCAAGTTATGATTAAGATGTATGCATCACGTTATTATGTAGACATCTGGTCATCTAATTTCATGACAGGAAATTATTTTTGAGGATCTTTACACTGAATTAAATGGATTGCTGTCAGACGAGCTCTGCAGTTGTTCTGAATGGAGCTCTCTGTAATGCCTTTCAGCTGTGTGCTATTATGAGAATGTCTGAAAGTTGGACTTGAAGATGTCCAGGTGTCCTCAAGAACACTTGAGAGAACACACCATCGTTTTTGTACCCAGAATATTTTGGCTCCACACGCAAGGCTCAATATATCTTTTTGGCTCTGTCAAGAGACTGTAGGAGTGAATTCACAGCCCTTCAGATGTCTCCTTTAGCACTAAATAATACATGTAATACATTATCAGATCACATTTTTCAGTTAAAATCTTGTTTGAAGAAGGGAATGATCTAGAGTTTTACTAGCTGCATGTCAGATGAAAATACAGATGTCTGAAAAAGGAATGTTTCCAGTTCAAAACAAGTCAAGCTGACGCAACAGCATCTGTGACATGCAGTCAATTGCCACAGACAATCATTTTGACTTGTTCCTCATTTTGTAAAAGCAAACAAAAATCATATATACAATAATACACTTACAATGGAAGTCTATGCATGGGGAAAGGCATTCCAAAACAGAAATGTGCAACTTGCACTTATTAGGGATGTAGCGATACCGATACTGTTATCATGTACTCATACTTGTGCTCGTAAAAATGCTTAGATACAAAAAAACAATACCATCTGATGTACGAATGTCATTATGTAAACAGTCAGCACACAAATTCTACGTTATGTCCTAGTGAGATTATTTAACCACACAATCTGCAATTTAATGAGATACTTTGCATATGCTTCATGCTTCAAATGTGAGCAGAGCACTTGTGAATGTCTGGAGAAAGTGTTGTGCCGACACTGGCTGCTCTGTACATACTTTTTATTTATTTTTTTCTCCCCAATATGGAATGCCCAATTCACATTGCACATGCCTTTTAAAGCTCCTCCTTGGCTCATACTGGGAAATCACCGTCATGTGCATCGAGGGCTCTGTTTGTTGCAGACAGTACCGGTGCTCCCTACACACATACTACGCAGTCTGCGTAGGGCACCAACTCCCTAGGGGGTCACCATCTTACCCTTGGAGGGCACCATAAAATCCACTCGCACGTTATACAGTATCTCACAAAAGTGAGTACACCCCTCACATTTTTGTAAATATTTGATTATATCTTTTCATGTGACAACACTGAAGAAATGACGCTTTGCTACAATGTAAAGTAGTGAGTGTGCAGCTTGCATAAAAGTGTAAATTTGCTGTTCCCTCAAAATAACTCAACACACGGCCATTAATGTCTAAACCGCTGGCAACAAAAGTGAGTACACCCCTAAGTGAAAATGTCACTTTCTTGCACTAAAAAGGTTAGATGCAGTGCCACAAGTACAGTATAACATAACGCAGGTGACTGGTGATGCGTTTTTAATGGTTGAAGTTCTTTTTAACTTGACACTACATCTACAAAACACAGCACTCCTACACGAGACGCTGAATTAACAAAAAAACATGGTGAAATGGTCAAAGTTGTCCGTCTAGAGCTGGTTTACATAGAAAAAACAATTGGAAAACTGTGTGGATGAATGCAAAAGTGTTGACCCATTAGGTGAGGTCTTTGGCAGTTACATTTTGCTCTCTTGTAAGTGTTTTGTTTTTTTAGATAAAGCAATGGGTTTTAAAACACTTTGTGAGGGAAAGGAGTTCAATTTAAAAATGTGCATCTCAAGATCTTCGCGTTCTGTTCCATTCTGTTGTACTCCGTCTGTTTAAACAGCCCTTGTCTGTTCTCAGATCAGCCAAATACCATTACTATCTGGGAATATTACTACCGTAATTACAACTGTAATGAATGATAAACACTGGTTTTGTTGTTATTATGTCGATTGTGTCTGTGGTAGTACTGTAGCACCAGTGCAACACCATGTTAACATAGAATTGTCTGTTGTTGCTTTTCCCCCCCCTCATTTAACTTTTTACGAAACATTTGAGAATATGAACTGGCTAAACCTTTATTTTTTATTCATGCACTTTCGTTTTAAAATGGAAAACAGCCAGGGCAGCCAGGAATGTTCTTTGCAATTATATAACACTATACTTTAATTTATATATATTTGTTGCGCCCTCTTGTGGACTACGGAAAGAACGTCAATTTCAAAATCTGGTGACTTAAAAATTCTCATTTACTTAAAATGTTGGTAATATTTAAGTTAGTTTCTCAGCTCAGTTGACAGCCCTAGTCCCTTTTTATGTATCTTTGCACGTATCTTGCAAAAGTAACTGGGATTACCACCTTTGCATGGTCATGACAGGAGTTGATAAATGGAATGAAGGCCTAACTGTGCAGAGTAAGCGGTTTTAACACACTAGTTCCATGTTAGCACATACTGTATACCCATATTAACACTGATTTCAAAACTGTGTGTATTTATTTATTTATTTTAGCATTTGCACCTGATACCGAGGCTTGTCCTACTTGCTTCCATTTTAAAGGCATTCATGTACACATTTTTTTTTTCCAAACAGATACAGTCATTAGAGCTGAACTTGTGTATAACCCAGAGAATTTCTTTAATAGTTATTGAATGAGTCTCCCCTCTGACATTTTTCTCTCTCTCTCCCCCTCATAGTGAGTGAATCAAGAGCAGCCAAAACCACTCTGACCTCTGTGCCCTTTGTTAAGTCCCTCTCTCAAACCGGCCTCATTAAATCTTAATACAACATCTTTTCTCAGGCTCTGTGTGTCTATGTGTGTGTGTCAGGACCCCTGCAGCACTGCATAGCACCTCTTGCTTTGCCCAGCATAGCTTTGTAAAGGACTTCACAAAACTTCCTGGCTCTGAATGGGTAACTGTGAGAGCAGAATGGACCATCCTTGGAGGATTAGTTTAATGTGGAAAGTACCCATGGCTCCTCGCTTTCCGCAATTTAATGTGCTGGGATTCTTACTGTTTTTTTTCTTCTTTTTCCTTTGGACACCAGGGGCTGGAGAAGACTGACGCCTCACCTACCCCAAAGAACCAGGAAGAAGACATTACCCACAGTGCCAAGCAACAAAGAGACCAAATCAACAACGAGAAGAGGAAAGTTTCCACCAGGTAATTGTAGGTAAAAATGGATTGCCAGCTAGTTTCTTTAGCCTTTATCTAGTTTGGAGTTAATTTGTATACAGTACCTCTGAGGGGATTCATACAAGCTTTGTTCTTTGAGTTTATTATCCTCAGTGCTAGTTGAGTTTTGTTTTGTTTTCTGCCAGAAGGGCAGTGAGTCACATCAGATGAATGCAAAATGCCTGTCTGTGAGATAAGCATCTCTCTGAAGCCTGCTGTTTGTTTGTGTGTGTGTGTGTGTGTGTGTGTGTGTGTGTGTGTGTGTGTGTGTGTGTGTGTGTGTGCGTGTTTTTGTGATTTACAAGGACAATTTTGTAAGTTACAAATTAGTAATTACAAGGGTATTATGCTATATATGTGATTTATGAGGACATTTCTAGTGTCCCCATAATTCAAATCGCTTAAAAATCATACTACACAATGTTTTATTGAAAATGTAAAAATGCAGAAGGTTTTCTGTGAGGGTTGGGTTTAGGGGTTGTGTTAGGTTTAGAGGATAGAATCTATAGTTTGTACAGTATAAAAGTCATTATGTCTATGGAAAGTCCTCATAATGATAGGTAGACCAACATGTGTGTGTGTGTGTGTGTGTGTGTGTGTGTGTTTATTTTGAGTGTATGGCTGTGTTTATTCTTTTATAATAAGCTTTCCAGAAATTATCCCAGTAGCTCAACCATGTTATGTGTCTGAGGTTAATAAAGGAATAGTTCACCCAAAAAATATAATCATAGTCATAATTACCCTTATGTCATTACAAACCTTTACGGCTTTCTCTCTTTGCAAAGGAATATTTTTAATACAATGGCAGTGGCTAGTAAATCACTTTAAAGCTTAAAAAATTACCCAAAGTATCATAAAAGTTTACATGCAACTTATCATATTCCAATTCTTCTGAAGGGAAGCAATTGGTTTTGGTGAAAAAGAAATGAAAAGAAATGTAATTAATTTTCCAGTTCATGAGCACTATAAACGACGCTCGTTCACAGTGGCTCGCATTTTCATGTGAGAACTCGTGTTGTTTAAAGCTAAAAGCGGGTTGTTTTTTCAATAAAACCTTTAATATTCCCTCTGTGTTGAAATACACTTTGTGTGTGTGTGTGTGTGTGCGTGTGTGTGTGTGTGTGTTTGGGTACGTGCTTAACTATACTGTAATATCAGGACAAAATGTTCCCCAAAAGTGAGAAAAATCTGCTTTTTGGGACACTCAGGGAAAACAATTTGATAGACATAATTAAGAGTTTTAATTAAAATGTAAAAAAATCAAAAAGGATTGCTATAAAATTTAGGGGTATGGGTATGATTAGGGGGTACAAAATATCAGTAGCTTAGACAGTAGTGGTCAATTGAACGTCATCACCAAAACCATGTTGATATAGTCTGGGGAAAAACTGGTCTCCAAAAATTAGCTAATCTGACAAAACCTTCCTTTGGATCCATTTGAAGATGTCCTCAATAGGAAAAATTATTAATAAGTTTAGCAAATACAATTGTTTTTTTTTTTTTTTTTTTAAATGCAGACATTTTAATATACCTATAATCATAGGGTTTGGTTGAAGGTTAGTCTATACTGTAGTAATTATAATTGGTTTATACAATAGAGGTCTATGGTATTTCCCTATTTAGATAGTAAAGTAAACGTGTGTGTTTGTGTAGGTGGCTTGCACACATGTTTCTAGAACGTAGGGAGTCTGATTTATTGGCGATTGTAGATCTGGTTCTTATTACACTAAAGAACAGACCTCTGCTACCCTTCACTGGTTGGTTGCATCATGCCCAAGTGCTCCACATTACCGATCTTTCTCAGCACTGTCTGGACTCTCTCAAGCAGTCACAAACGGAGGGGTTCTGGGATTTCACCAACAACTGCTGTTCTGAAGTGCAGGCAGGATGGTTGTAGGGTTTTGATAGTGTTACTGTTTTAAAGACTGAGATCTGCTATAAATTTAGCTTTTTGTAGGAACTTTATACTCTGAGTTCTGGATCCAATCTGATCTGGCTCCATTCTCTTAGCAGGGGTCTTCTAGTTATTTTTATTAAGTCTGATTTGGTGCAAGACTACAATATCCAGGTCCTCTACACTCAACATACACATATAAGTGTGTGTGTGTGTTTCTGGTTCATTGGCATACAATTCACTTTGAGCGGCAGTTTTCAGATCTTAAGTTTATAGTGCTTTTATCTTCTGGGTGTAGCTTTACAGTCCTAGTTCAGAGGTTTGGACTCACACAGATTGCTTTGAAGTGAGGGTGTAAAACATAAGGGTGATTGTTTGCATGTGTGGTTTTAGGTTTGTGTGTTATGAATGACAGTATGATGTTTGCGTATTCACTTATCAGCTAGTGTGAGTTAATATTGTGGATCATGGTGTCACAACCCCAAAATGGGTCATAGATCTGCTCTGATGTCATGGACAATACTACTAATGGAATACTAATGCAAATAATAAAAAGCACCTTGCCATGTGAGTATGTGTAGGGTGGCAGCATATTGTAAACAGACTCATCAACCTTTAAAGAGAGGGAAAAAACAGTTCCTATATCTTAATATCAAAGGTTGTCCAATCAAACGCAGTCCAATCAAATGTGATGCAAATTCATCTGTCACATGTTTGAAGCTAGCAAAATTAGGTAGATGCCATATGGAAAAGCTGTCTGACATATCCTCGTCCTCAAAAACTAAGAACAACACTAGGCCAGGTATAAAAAATATGTATTTAATAGAAACCAGAATTGCCAATTTTACAATTTAGCCTAGGTCATGATAATTATTTTGCATATGTTTGGGCCTTTTTATTTATTTGTAATGTTAATACATTTACATTTTAGATTTTTGTTTGCTTTTGTACAATGAATTTTGGTACTGCATTGTCCAATTAATGTACAATGTAAAATTTGGGCCCTGAAGCAAAAGCAGTTAAGAAGCAATATTATACTGTATATTATATACAACAGTTAGCTCCGGTCCTCAAATCTGATTGGACGAGAGACGTGCCATGAGATATCTCACATCATCAACCCTCAGACGCTTCATTTCGCTTGTGGCATTCCAAACTAAAGTGTAAGAGCAGCGCAGATATGTAAAAGAGCTAGATGTGTATCTTCTTATTGTTATGAGCCAGAAAAGTTTGATGTGCATTGAGTCAGCACACATCAGTCAGCAAATGGTTTCTTTGAAATGATCTGCATTGTTACTCACTCCATGATCGTTCTGATTACTACTACACAGCTGAGAGACACAACAGACGTAATAATCAAACACATACTCCAGGTTTTTTGGCTAATACCGGAGTTTCCACGGTGTGAGGAGATCTAATCAACATGGCGAAGGAGAGAACCGTTTCTGTAGTGAATGACTCTTGCTCACCGGCTACTGTGAAATACTTGGGGGGACCCCCGATGAGACATGTATTTTTACACAGAGAAAATAGGATGTTTTTGACAATTTTTGTGTTATGAGCCAGTTAAGTTGACGTGCACTGAGTCAGCGCTGACAGTCAATGTGCAGTTTCTTTGAAGTCATCGGCATTGCCTCACTCCATGATCGCTCAGATTACTACTACACTACAGCTTCAGCATTAAGACTTATCACAATAGACTGATTAAACACACAAACTCAAGGTGCTTACATTTTACCGAAGTTTCTGAACATGGTAGCGGTGAGAACGGTTTCTATAATGAATGATACTTGCGGAGGCTTGTATGCATCTTTTGAACTAGCAATGGCAGATTCTGATCAACTTTGAAAGTTTTTTCCTCATTTTTGTTTACTTGTTCATTTAACTGTTGTACTTAAGCAATATCAAACTCGCAATTGTGCTATATGGTCCTAAATCAGCACGGCTGTGACTAACTGTGGCCAACTACAGCACTCTTCCTCGTGTGATATTACTTAAGTCTATTGTGTGTTCTTTGGGTTTTTGCGTTGAGTGTGTGTCTTCCCTTTGGTGGAGTTTGAACCAAATGCTCTTCCTCACTTTTGTTCATTGGCTGCAAACATCACTATGACTCACTTTAATATGTGTAAACATTCACAATGATTACATTTGGAAAGCTGCCTGATTTTTATGAAAAAACATTACAGAACATTATTATAGCAGCTGTTTTCATTTGTTTATTTGACCCAAAGGATCAGTTAGGCTAATTAATGGTAATGCTCACAACCTTAATCGACACAAAACCAGAAATGTGTTCCTTTAGGCTCAAAGTGGATACCATTTAGCACTATCAACTATTAACTTTAATAAAGTGCCCATTGTTACAATGATTCACATTTAAACTAAAACCATCAGACCTGGATGAAGAACAAACTTGGCTAGTAGCTTTCTCTCTCTTTAAAATAACACCTGAGCTTTTTTGTCTCAGGTTTTGAGATTTCTTGGTGCAAACATAAAGAAACTTCCTCTAAGAAAGACCTGAGGGCAAATTTGTGTATACATTTATTCCAAATGGGATGTTTAACAGAAGGAAAGTCATTTGCACTCTTTTTATAGTGAAATTTAAATACTGTACAATAGAAGCTCAACAAGTAAGACATTTGTACACAGTTTATGTTACAACTTAAAGGTAACAATGAATTACAGGCTTAACAAAAGAAAAATTGAAATCTTTAATTCCCCCATTTGGACTCTGTTTAAGTACCTCCTGCTTGGGAATTTTTGGTATGATGTGTTTTGTTTAAAAATCTCCTAGTATATTACTAGCAAAAGTTTTTCAAAAAGTGTATCTCTTGTCTCTGTCTATGTCTGCAGTGACAGTCACTCCCAGTTTTCCTCATCAGATGAGGGTGAGAAAAGTTCTGAAGAAAGACAGGATGAGGAGAAAATCTCCTGCTCTCAGGCCTTCACTGCAGGAGATGAGGATGAGGAGGAAGGGATGGAAGATGAGAAGGTAAAGCAGTTAGTACTGTGCAACAGCCGAGACTGAGGATGATTTCATGATATATCTGTCTGCTCCACACTGGTTCAGTATTCCAGATCATCAGATAAAGTGTTTGAGTGTTCCAGAGAAACCACATTAACCAAAGCTTTGCTGATCAGTGCTGTGCTAATGTTGTGTTCTGTCATGGTGAGGCATCAGCGGACCCAGAATTTGTGGGAAAATCTGCAGAATTTTGTTTAATGGATTTAAACATGGTATAAAATCGATTCAACAGAGTCTAGAGTACTTCTTGCTTTCTATTAGCTACAAATATTATTAAATTGGCACATTGCTGTTGCGCTTTCTCAGCAAATATGTATATATATGAATCTGATTAATTAATCTGCAAAATATTTTTTTAGATATTATTTATTTAATTGATACTTTTTCGTATTTATTTAAATATACACTCACCTAAAGGATTATTAGGAACACCATACTAATACTGTGTTTGACCCCCTTTCGCCTTCAGAACTGCCTTAATTCTACGTGGCATTGATTCAACAAGGTGCTGAAAGCATTCTTTAGAAATGTTGGCCCATATTCATAGGATAGCATCTTGCAGTTGATGGAGATTTGTGGGATGCACATCTAGGGCATGAAGCTCCCTTTCCACCACATCCCAAAGATGCTCTATTGGGTTGAGATCTGGTGACTGTGGGGGCCATTTTAGTACAGTGAACTCATTGTCATGTTCAAGAAACCAATTTTAAATGATTTGAGCTTTATCCTGCTGGAAGTAGCCATCAGAGGATGGGTACATGGTGGCCATAAAGGGATGGTCATGGTCAGAAACAATGCTCAGGTAGGCCATGGCATTTAAACGATGCCCAATTGGCACTAAGGGGCCCTAAAGTGTGCCAAGAAAACATCCCCCACACCATTACACCACCACCACCAGCCTGCACAGTGGTAACAAGGCATGATGGATCCATGTTCTCATTCTGTTTACGCCAAATTCTGACTCTACCATCTGAATGTCTCAACAGAAATCGAGACTCATCAGACCAGGCAACATTTTTCCAGTCTTCAACTGTCCAATTTTGGTGAGCTCTTGCAAATTGTAGCCTCTTTTTCCTATTTGTAGTGGAGATGAGTGGTACCGGTGGGGTCTTCTGCTGTTGTAGCCCATCCACCTCAAGGTTGTGCGTGTTGTGGCTTCACAAATGCTTTGCTGCATACCTCGGTTGTAACGAGTGGTTATTTCAGGCAAAGTTGCTCTTCTATCAGCTTGAATCAGTCGGCCCATTCTCCTCTGACCTCTAGCAACAACAAGGCATTTTCAGCCCACAGGACTGCCGCATACTGGATGTTTTTCCTTTTCACACCATTCTTTGTAAACCCTAGAAATGTTTGTGCGTGAAAGTCCCAGTAACTGAGCAGATTATGAAATACTCAGACCGGCCCGTCTGGCACCAACAACCATGCCACGCTCAAAATTGCTTAAATCACCTTTCTTTCCCATTCTGACATTCAGTTTGGAGTTCAGGAGATTGTCTTGACCAGGACCACACCCCTAAATGCATTGAAGCAACTGCCATGTGATTGGTTGATTAGATGATTGCATTAATGAGAAATTTAACAGGTGTTCCTAATAATCCTTTAGGTGAGTGTACTTTGTTTATTTATCAACATTTCTCTTGAATCCGCTGCTATTTTGAATGAATGTTTTTACTGAGACTGTCAAAATACATTATTGGATTGCCTTCATGAAAGATACAGTACATGAGATGCCTGTAAAAATGTCACAAAAAGAAAGTAGCATAATTGTAGCATAAATTAAAATGCTGTCTTGATAGGCAGCTTGCTATGTTTTGGAACAGAGCTTGAACTGTGCTTCTCTGACAGTTATGTCTTCTCATAACACTCCTCATTTATCTCTGCGTTACTGTAGTGTTTTCATTAATGTGGATGTACAGTGGCTCCAGACATCCTCTCAATTCCCTCATGACACCATACTGTTTCTGCAACAAAACAGACGCTCAGATAAACCCTCCTCCCTCATTCTCTCTCTCTCTCTCTCTCTCTCTCTCTCTCTATGAGTCACTGTGCCTCTGCATTCCTCCCTTCTCTGAGAGTGTGTTTGGTTGTGTTGCAGTAAAGCAGACCACCAGCCATGCTTTTTACTCCTTCACTCACACTCTGTTTCTGTCTCGCTCTCTCTCTTTCTTTCTCTTTCTGGGAAGAGAGTTTGGGTGCCTGTATTCAGAAGAAGGAAATTAAGGGTCTCTAGGTCAGCACTTGTGACGTTTTGCAAGGTCTTTTACCCCAAAAGGAGAGCTGCAGTCTGTTATTTGCATTTTTCTTGTAATTGCTGACAAAAACTTTCTTAAGCAGTGATGGATATCTCAGAACAGATCAGAATGAGCTTTATAAATATATATACACACTGGCGGCCAAAAGTTTGGAATAATGTACAGATTTTGCTGTTTTGGAAGGAAATTGGTACTTTAATTTACCAATGTGGCATTTAAATGATCACAAAGTATAGTCCGGACATTACTGATGTAAAAAACAGCACCATCACTATTTGAAAAAAGTCATTTTTGATCAAATCTAGACAAGCTTCATTTCCAACAGCCATCACTCCAACAACTCATCCTTGAGTAATCATGCTAAATTGCTAATTTAGTACTAGAAAATCACTTGCCATTATATCAAACACAGACAAAAGATATCTGATTCGTTAAATGAAGCTTAACATGATCTTTTTGAGTTGCCACAGTATTCAATAGACTGGCATGTCTTAAGGTCAATATTAGGTCAAAAATGGCAAAAAACGAAACCGCGTTCTCTAGAAACTCGTCAGTCAATCATTGTTTTGAGGAATGAAGGCTACAATGCTTGAAATTTCCAAAAAACTGAAGATTTCATACAAAGGTGTACACTACAGTCTTCAAAGTCAAAGGACAACTGGCTCTAACAAGGACAGAAAGAGATGTGGAAGGCCAGATGTACAACTAAACAAGAGGTTAAGTACATCAGCGTCTCTAGTTTGAGAAATAGACCCTCTCATGTCCTCAGCTGACAGCTTCATTGAATTCTACCCGCTCAACACCAGTTTCATATACAGCAGTAGAGAGAAGACTCTTTTGAAAAACACTTTTGAAACAGGAAAAACAAAAAGAAAAGGTTAGAGTGGGCAAAGAAATACAGAGATTGGACAACAGATAATTGGAAAAGAGTGTTATGGATCTTAACCCCATAGATCTTTTGTGGGATCAGTTAGACTTTAAGGTGCGCGAGAAGTGCCCGAAAAGACAGCCACATCTATGGCAAGTGCTTCAGGAAATGTGGGGTAAAATGTCACCTGAGTATCTGGACAAACTTACAGCTAGAATAACAAGGATCTGCGGTATGTGCCTAAACTAAAGACTCTGCTAATTAAATTCAGCTGACTCGATACATGTGTTAACGGACTATGATAATGTCCTACTCGGACAACACATTGTTTCCTAGAGCTGGCAGAAAATACTCAAAACAGACACAAGCAGTGTATCTATCAACCACAAATAATATAATATTGAGCAGCAGCAGCCGTTGGAGTTGCATTGAAGTGACGTCACCTCTCCTCTTCGAATGATTGACTAGAGGAGGAGCTGTCGATCAAGAACCAGTTGACCAATAGGGATGAAAAATGCCCCCTGATTTACAGTACATGAAACTCTACTCACACGTTTTTGAAAATCAAGTGCAGAACTTGGTAACATAAGCAAAGAAAAATACAGCGTAAGCATTCCAAAAAATGAAAACATGAGCAAAATTGTCAGAGCACAAAAAACAGTAATATAACCAAGGAAAACATGATTTTGTTTGCAATTCTGATGACTGCTTAAATTTTTCTGTTGTTTATTTTTTTGCAGTATATTTTAAACGTGTTTATATATTTTTGATTCATGCTCTGTGATCTGTGCTTTTTATTTATTTTTGCACTTATTATTTTATATGCGCTCAATATTTTTTGATTCACGCTTATTATTTTTGGATCCGTGACCGCAATACTTTTGACGGGATTTTGATCCCAAAGATCTGCTGCTAATGTTGTCATGCCAGATACAACAGATTTTTGAATCGGTTAATTGAAATAACATTGTATATATTCAATATATCGCCAAGCCCTAACCTGCAGACATGCAATGGGAGAGGGAGAGAGATAGAAAAAGAAATGAAAAAACGAGATTTGTCAGAGCTCCGAGGGGGTTTAGATGAGACCATAATGTCAGACTCGATCCAGCTCGGACCAAACTGCCTCTAACTTATATGCTTTTGCTTTACGTTTATTTTCTAGGCAAAACAGAGTGAACCAAGACTGAGAGAGAGACAGCATTCTGCGAGCTCCCAAGAGTCAAATGCTCCCTCTGAAGCTCTGAAGATGGAAGAAGAGGCGAAGGCCACCACACCAGGCCTACAGAGACAAGACTCAGCTCAGCGCAGCATCAAAGGCATTCTGAAGATGAGCCGCTCCACCAGCCTGGACACAGAACCCGATGAACCGGAGAGGAACATGACTCCTACCACCAAAACCAATGAGGATTTTAGTGTTTTTGATGGAAATGAGGAGGAGGAGGAGGATACAGAGGGGAGGAGGCTGCTGAGAGAGGAAAGCAGCTCAAGTGAGACTCCTCGCACACCATCCCCAGATTCTGTGGACAAAACTCCCTCCGTCTCCCAATCTGAAGAGGGGGAGGAGTTGGACAGCTTGGATTGGAGCATGAGCTCCTCTCTAAAAGAAAGGTATGATGGGAGACATTTACTTTACAAAATTATTATCTTTTAAGATCTATATAGTCTAGTTATTGAAATGTAATTTTGAATGGTGGTTGTTGGTGGATGCTTCAATATTTTTAGTTGGGTGGGTGGAGAAGAGGCTGGGAATGGGATCAGGAAACAACACAGACCAGATTTGAACCTGTATCTCCAACATGAGCACCAAGGCTCTGCATGTATGGAGTATATGCGCTAACCGCTAGGCCATAGTTCTGCTTAAGCTTTTAACCTTCATTCAGAATGCTATCCCAGCAGTGAATGAATCCAGAGCATTAGAGGAATATTTGTAATAATGCTGACACAATCTAAACACAGAAATGCCTTAAGTGTAAAGTGCACTGTATCTGTCTGTCTCTATAGCACTTTCCCTCTCTGTTTGGCAGGCTGGCAGAGTTTAAGGGTGGTGATGATGACTGGCAGAAGAAGAATAAAGCCACCAATGTGGTCCAGACGCCCCTGGCTGACCGCTACTCCAAGCTGCAGGAAAGTGAGAATACCTGGAAGAAGAAGGTACCCACATACATGCACACCAAAATACATTCATATCAACAATGGGCTAAATTGGAACTCTCATTAAAAATGTCACGGTACACTTTTGTTCTTTGTGTGTAAAAAGGAACCGGTTTGGGGTTAATGTAGTGTCAGCCTTGTTTGACTGTAGGGTGGAGACTGTATGAAACAATGGTCTTGTGGTAGAAGCTCTCCTGAGGAGAGGAGCTGTTCATGGGATGGAGATTCCACTGGGCGGGTGGGGTTGGAAGAGTTTGTTTCCAGTGCTGAATCGGCAAGTTACCCTGCTGGGCCCTCCTGCCGAGAGAGGGGTTTGGGCAAGGATAGAGGATTTACATAAGCTTTACTGATTCTTGAAACCCAATCAGCATTTCCAGTTACATGCCTGCATAGTCACACCCAAACAAAAATATGGTCAGCTGTGCTCTCTCTCTGGCTTTTAACTTGAGCTATTGATTTTCAAATTCTCATTCACTTTCATACATAAGAGGCAAAAGAAAACACACAGCTGTTCTGTGATCTGGTCTCCCAATTTAATGAACAATGTCCTATGAATAATTTCATTAGACACACACTCTTGTAATCTCTTGTTTCTTTCCACAAATCCTCACCCACATCCCTCTTTCAGCCTGCTTTAAATAAATAACTATATATTTGTTATTATAAATAAGTATAAATTAAGTTTGTTTCATCTATGTTATTAAAATTCTGAAAATGGCAAAGATCTTGCAGGTAACGCAGCCTCTGGTGTTAGCCAGAGTCTTGGTCCCTCTCAAGGATTCTTTTTCATCTATATGGCTTATTAGAGAGTTTTTCCTTGCCACTGTTGCCATTGTCTTGCACACTGGGCACTTATTTTCCTTTTTTTTTCTATATATTTCCTGGTAATCTGCTTTGGAACAAAATCTTTTTAAGAAGTGCTTTACAGATAAAACTGAAACGGTCTCTTAAATAGTTCAGCAAAAATGAAAATTCTGACTTTATTTACTCATAGTTGTCACTATGAACCATCTCTGTATGTAAAAAGCTGTGTTAAGATTCTTCAAAAATTCTATTTTTGTGCTCCATAGAGAAAAGTATCAGCATACAAATTTGGAACAGTATAAGGGTATATAATAACAGAATTTTCATTTTTGTGTCAACTGTTTATTTCAATACCACTCGCATTAACTGGATAGTTCACCCCAAAATTTAAATGTATTTACGTAATCCCAGATGTGTATGCCTTTCTTTTGCAGAACACAAATTAAGATTTTTAGAAGAATATCTCAGCTCTGTAGCTCCATACAATGCAAGTGAATGGTGACCAGACCTTTGAAGCTCCAAAAAACACATAAAGGCCACATAAATGTAATCAATTTGACTCCAGTGGTTAAATCTATGTCTTCAGAAGCGGTATGATAAGTGTGGGCGAGAAGATCAATATTTACATCCTTTTTTACGATATATCTCTACTTTTACTTTTAAAATGTGAACCTGAAAGTGGAGATCATATTGCTTCTGAAGACATGGATTTAACCACTGGAGTCTTGGATAGGTCTTGGCTGATTTTTGGAGCTTCAAAGGTCTGGTCACCATTCACTTGCATTGTATGGGCCGACAGAGCTGAAATATTCTTCTAGAAATCTTTGTGTTCAGCAAAAGAAAGAAAGCCAGACATCTGGGATGGCATGAGGGTGAGTAAATTATGAGAGAATACATTTTTGGGTGAACTATCCCTTTAAGATCATCTTAACACTTTTAATAAATTAATACACCTCAGTCTACAGTATTCCTGAAAACAAGACAAGGTTTTTCCTGCTACTTAGCACTACTAAATAAGAATTAGTGTGTCTCGTATTAAAAGGAATTAATCCCAAATCTAGTCCCATTTTGAGAAGCAAATACCCCCACTCCACCCCCATTAATCAGTGTTGCAGAAAAACATACTTATCCCAAATTTCTCTGAATAATCTTCCATTGGTCTGGGCTTCATGCTGAGGCAATCACTGTCTGTCTGGCTGAAGATCAGGAACTGAGCAGTATGATTGGTCAGTGAGGTTAGGACTGACCTGACTCCTTCCCAATTCCTCAACTTTAGAAAATTCAGGAGACAACACATGTTTTTGTCATCATGATGCTAACATATCCCAAATGAAGTTTCTTATGGGACATCTGTTGGATCTATCGATTATTGTGACATGTTGACAGTTGTAAAAATGCTCTGGTATGGTTAAACCACAGAATGTAGAGTTAAGAGCCAATAACAAACGTGAGCATTGGCAGATTTAGGCATGGGCGTCATGGGCAGCTTGCACGGTAATCGTGTAATGTGACCAGAAATACTGCTCAACAGAGAAGAAATATCTTTATAGTTGTGAGAAGACGGGTAATGAGATCTGCTTTAGATTCTGTTTCTCAATACTCAACATAAACCAGAGCAGATGTTGTCCCGCTGTGGGCCTAAAAAGAAAGAATTGAAAAGAAAAAATGCAGTCCTTCGGTTGTAAGGGGTGCTTGTTTAAAACACCCTATCCCACTTATAACTGCTTCTTGTTAGCCAAGCCACACTAAGCCACAACCTGTGATAAGTACCAGTGCTAAGATACAGACCCTTGTCTCGTTCAGCATTAGTCAATACTACCGCCTGAAAGATTTTTCCAATAATTCCCTTTACACCAAATGGAGCACAGAGATGAAAGCTACAGTCTTCTGGAGTCTTGAGCTCTCCCACTGAACAATGCTTTGCATGCTCAATAAGACTAAATAGTTTGTTCATTTTGTCAGATGATGAGGCCTAATGATGCATCACCACTGTGGAGGATTGTCTCTAGGATTACCGTGTTGCTCCTTTTCAGATAAATAAAATGACAGAGACAATAACCTAGACACAGAAGATTTGAAACACATTTCCTCACATTCCACGATGTGTCTCGCTCAAGAATGTCATGTTTTTAGATGCCTTGTCAAGTAAGAAATTAAACATTTAAAAATCATTATGAGGCACCTGTGCTGTTTTATTTGTTAGATTGCAACTTATTTTAAAAAAATTTGCACAAGAATGTGCAGTTCTGAATAAATTTTTGTGTCCATCTGCAGTGTTTTTCAATTGTTTAAAATGCGCTAGATGAACATCTTTGACTGTTGTGTCGTGCTGTTTTCAGCATCTCAAGCATGAGCCCACCGGTTTAGAAATGCTGTGTCAAGGTAAAAAGTAAACTTTGGAAATGCATTATGTGACACATGTATTCTATTTATTGCACTGCACCTAGCTTTTTTTTTTATTGCAAGATGATGTTCGGTCTAAATGGCCTCAAAAACAGATTCCTATGCCACACAAAAAGTGCTCCAGTTGGGAGAATTGACTCACAGTTGATTTTATTTGTGTTTGATTTTAGCATGTTGCCAAGCTTACAAAGTGATACTCTAATAAGCATAAAAATACAAAGCACGCACACAATTAGTGGGTAAAATGTCAATTAGACTGAAATATTTTTATTTATTATTGAATGAATTATGTTCATTTAAAATCAACATTTCCATCTTGACGTTTGTTTGTTAATGAGTTTGTTGATGTGCATTCTGTAATTGATTTCTTGGTGAAGGACACATTCAATGCTGTCTAAAGATTTGGCAAAAATAATTTATCTTACCTTCATTAAGTTGCCCTCCTTTTGGAACATCAAATGCTCCAGAATGAGAATGTCCCTCCCCTACTGGCTATTTAAAAAAA
This sequence comes from Xyrauchen texanus, assembly GCF_025860055.1. NCBI lineage: Eukaryota > Metazoa > Chordata > Actinopteri > Cypriniformes > Catostomidae > Xyrauchen > Xyrauchen texanus. The sequence continues at coordinate 17,133,885 of NC_068308.1, forward strand.
AGAAAAAAAAAGAAAAAAAGGATTAGCTCTTTGATATGTTCCACTCTAACTTCCTGTTGAGACCAGAATACTGTACTTTTCAAGCAATTTCATGGGGTCTTTAAAATGCTGCCTCCATAGGCAGCTCACTAGGTTTTGGAACAGATCATCTATTTCCCTCTATCTTTCCCTCTGTCTGTTGCTCTCTTTTGCTTTTGATCTTTTTTATTTCTCACACTTTACTTACTGGAGGGGCATTTGGTAAGTGTCAGCTCAGCTAAAACAGAGCCCTATAAAAACACAAGATGTAATTACATTTTATTGGAAACCTGCTTACGAATCATAACAATGACATCAGCCCAGTCTTTCTTTTTCACTCTCTCTCAATCTCTCTTTCTCTGTTCTATTCCCCTGGAGGGGCTCATAGCTTTGCACCTCCTCACTCATGAGTCTGTCATCCACTGAGACCATTTAATCATTCCTCTGAACCTCTGTGCCTCACTGCTGAACCGTCATTGACTCGCATGATGAACGGTTTGTTTGGGGAGCGCAAGCTGTGTTGGCTAGGTGATTTTTATTTGAGTTCAGTTTTTTTTTTGAGACATTGGTTTTGAGATGCTATCTTGCACTGTCTATTCCAATTTCTCTTTTTCTGCCCTGATATATATCCCGGTTGAATCTCACGAAAACGGTCAAGAAATGTCGGGGGCATGATTCTCCCCAAAATCAAAAGCAAGAAATTAGAAATGTTTTTTTCCCATAGAAAATTGGGCCAATTTTAAGACTATTACAATATTTTGTATTGTGACATTAATTTTATGACAATTAAAGGAACATGTCATTATTTAATCATTTCGATATTTTAATTCACATGATTTGTGGCAATGTCCTCTGAATACCAGGCATAATAGCTCTGATACAACATGGGGTGCCATCTTGATTGTTTTGTGTTGAATGGATCACATGACTTTGTTACATGACAAAAAATACGTCACCGTTTTATAAATAAAAAATAGCATGTATCTATAATATGTTATATAACTAAAGCATGTTAGTTTACATGTTAAATGAACTACTAAATGAAAAATAACATCAGCTGTGTGAGCTTTTAAAGTAATGTCCTATGATTATTAACAGTTAACATATACTGTAGGTGTGCGACAGTGAGGCCAGACTGCTCCTGTCTGTAACTTTTAACTCCGTGCTTCTCAACTGGTTTTGCTTCAGGACAGATTTTACATTGGACATCAAGTGGCGACCTGCCATAGATTAAACGTAACCTGTATTTAATGTATCTTGGTTTGCATTTCCTTTTATGTTGCATATTTTGTTCATGGTTTTCCAGTACAAGGACATGCATCAAGTGACATTATTTTTGTTGTTGATGTCAACGTTTGACTTTCAGAACACAACTGAATAACACAGACTGCATGACTATGATAAATGATTACTGCAAGAGTTAGATTGACATACAGGCACGAAGGGACTTCAACATTTCTAAATTGCACAAATAATAAATACATATACATATTTGTCTCTGGCTTGCTTTTGCTCGCATGTCAATGATTACTCCTCCGTGTGTCAATGATGCCGAGATCTACTTTTTTATTTAATTTAATTGCCGAGAAGATTTACCTGCAAAATTAGTAGCACCAAACATCACAATCAGCCTCAAGAATGGACACAGAGTAGCCGTATAACACTTTTCCTTGAGCAGAATATTGCACTGAACTATTGTTCAAAGCGGAAAGCCAGATAGAAATAGCGCACTCGCGTGCATGGTTGCCAGATTGCACAAAATAAGTATAACATTAAGCGGAATATTTCCAATTTAGTATAAAAGTATAAATCTCAAACTGGGTGTGATGCGTCTCTTATCTGCAACCATGAGCATGTTAAATGCTTGTGGAGACCCGTTATGTCCCAATGCAAGTTAACTGAAATATCCAATGAAAAATAAAATGCTTTTACGATAAATGAGCCTGATAAATGAGGCAGTAAATTGCCCCATGTCTGCTTTAGCTGTTTGCGAGATTATCATTAAATCTGCCTTGGCAGTCCTAAATAGTCTTATCACTTGGGTGGCCGCCGAAATATCTTCAATGGGACAACCATGGCATTGCTCTTTCCCTGCTGTCTGCGACCCAGTCCGAATAAATCAGTTGAGAAACACTGCTTTAACTCACACACACACACTCATGTCAGACCCCATCGCCTCGCTTCTCTCTGACATTTTCTTCGCTGCGTGTGTGTGTGAGACGCAAGTTGACGAGTCTGACAGGCAGACAAGGAGGAAAGGAGATGCGCATGCGCATGTGAGATTCTCCGTCCAGTTGCATTTTTTTTTTTTACGATACTGTAGATAAGCTAATGTACATGGTATGATAACCGTCAATTTTCAAACCGTGGTATACCGTGAATCCGGTATACCGCTGCAACCCTACTGTTGACACTACAATGCGAAGACAGCATTTTCAAATGTATCCACTTGGAAGAGCATTTTGGATGGAAGGCCAAAACATAGCAATTTTCAAACAAAATTGTATGGCCTAAGAAAACATTGGGAATTTGGGGGGAAATTCCATTAATTTTCATGAAAATAATGTCACAATGCAAAATAACAAAATGCCTTTATTTTATTTATGCAAAATATAATTTTTCTTCGTGAAATTCACCCAACCTTGCTTAAAATGACCTTTCAACCTCTGTCTTTACCCTCTGTTTCCTCCCTTCTTCACTTCAGGCACTTGCCCTATCTCCTCTGCTTTCCCTCTCTGCCTCACCATAGTTTGTAGTCTTCCAATCCCAGGTGAGTAACACTGCACTTTATTTCTGTGGTTGTGTTTTTCTATTTTTTATGCATTATAGGTATTTATTGTCTCTATTGCTCCTTATATCTGCTGTTACTGACTGTTTGTATTTCCCATAAGAGCAGCCTTTAGTTTTGTTTGAAATAATTAATGCATTAATGCTGGGCTATGGTATGAGATTTATTGTTCCAAGGTAAATTGGCAGATCTCCAAGACTGTCAGTATATTATTAGGGCTGTCAATTTAATTAGTACATTTTGTACAAGTAATTAAACAATAAGTTCAATAAGTCCATTCAAGAAAGAAATACCACCTAAATGCAAATGCATTTGCCATTAACACTGGACATGTTCTTGCATTCAAAACAGCTGGATGGAACATAACTGAAGGGAGCAGATTGCGATAGTCTTGAAGTGCTGTTTAGAAAGTCAAACTATTTCTAACTTGACACAGGGTTTTAAAATGATGAAAAACAGCATGTCTGACTTATGTACATAGATAAACAATAAAAAAAGCTGCATACCTTTGACAAACTTGATTGCAAAATAGTTTGCTGTGGACTGTAGGCCAGTGATAGACGTATGTTTAATGACATGGAAATAGATCAAACTATGTAGATATTGTCTTATATTTATTAGATTATTGATTTATAATCTAATATTTGTAATATCTATTCAATGCTTTATTCGTCTGCCAGAATAATGTCTTTGAATTTTATTTGAGGGTCTTTCTCACCAAAAATAAATATGATTTGCAATGCAATGTAAATGTATTTTAATGTGATAAATTTTTTTGTATCGACTTGATAGATATAACAAAAAATCAGGGTTCTGAATAAGACAATGTTTTTTTAGCTGTGCCATACACAGAGTTCCTAGGAAATATGTTTTTCCTGTGAGGCTTTTGGGCAAGTATTGTACCTCCTTCCTCCCGAAGCACCAGGAATTTCCCTGTAATGATTTGCTTTAGCTTTATGGCTTCTGGCACATTTGTATGCGCACAAGTGTGTGTGTGCATATGTGTGCACGTTCAAATTCCTGTCGAAGGGACTGGGAGCTTGTCAGATATTATTTATCAACATGGCTCAGAATATTAAATCCTGGAATTTAAAGGGCCTTTTTTTCTACTCTGGCATAGAAAGGGACACCTGCGATGACCACATGTTCTAGATGTGGGGAGAGGGTAAGCAGTGTTGCCCTTAAGCCTTCAGTTTAGTAACTCAGTCTTGAGGGTCCATTCTCAGTCACACTGAGTGACAGGCTCCAATAACTGATTAGCTGTGTTTTTATACTCCATATTTATGAAGTGTCTAGATTCATAATGTGAGAGTGGTGATGACTGACAACTGATTTCACTTCAACACTTCATAGTGCTGATTTTCTTGAGGGTGATCAGATTATATTTTAATTCTTAGAATGCTTTTTGCAGATAATTTTTAGACATGGCATGGTGGTTGGTGTTGAAATGTTGAGCTGTGGTGACCGTGCAACAACACGTGTTTGATTCTGTCTCTCAATATTTCACATTCCTGTTTCCCCCTTCTTCCCATCTTATCCTGTCCTTAATCTAGTCATGTAGGAGGTTTAAACAATCATTGTTTTTGCAATACCTTTTGGTATTCTGTTCTGTTTTTTTGCACACAAAACACTGCACAACTGCACTATGCACCATGTAATCTGAAGATACAACTTCATATTGCACTTAAGTTGTGTCTAACCTACATTTCGAAGCTGTGCGATGAAAAACCTGCATCTCCACTTTTGGCATTTTTTACCATAGATGTAATGCGCAAAATGACCACTTCCTACTGTTTGGATCGTGCATCAAAATGACCAATGAAAAGATGTTTAATCAGGCTGTCTGTTTAACAAGTATCTTGCAAGATTGTTTATGAGAGAGTTTTTCCATGCTCTTGAAAATCGTGTTTTTGGAGATACGTGTTTTTCATCAGACAGCGACGATTTAAATGTCTATTGCAATTTATCCACATGCAGACTCCAGTCTTTCTCATTAAAATTCCCCCCAGAACATGTCAGCTAAATCGAATAACTGTTTTCCTGTTGAATATATCCAGGCATTTTTGGGCCTGTAAATTCCCTGGAAAGGTATTTGTAAATGTGTGTCAACACCATGAAATTTACAATGAACTGAATGGGACCGCATAAGCAAGACAAAGATAAATGTATCTGCGTTTGCCAAGTGGACTGCAGACCATTTAGCCAAGGCTGTAAAATGGACCAGTGTTCATACGAAGAATTATTATTAATTATTAATGTAACATGTCTCTGCTGAATCAATCAGGGAACAGATTCTTTTTTATATTATACATCCATGGTCATTTATTTCAGTGGCAGAATGTAGTTGCAAGAGCAAGATTTCCATAAATCTTAAACCTGTCGACATGCAGAGCTTTCAGTGTTTGACTTTGATAAGTGTGCTATATTGGTTTCTCACAGTTGAAAGCTCAGCTGGATGCTGCTAACCTCTGTTGTTTGAATTAAAAGTTTGTTTCAAGCCTGTATAATCTGCTAAAATTGTAGTCGAGTTTGATAGAAATGTCAAATGCGAACTCAATGCTAATGTCCAATAGAGCAGAGGAGAGAGTTCCCTCTTGTAAGGCACAAACTCATACAGCATGATCTGAACTTGTTGTCAATATCTCTTTCAGAGTGGAATGGCTTAATACCAAACAATTCATGTTTTTTTTTAATCTTTTCTCTTTAGAAGTCTTCTGCAGATGTAGAACCAAAGATGTCGCTAGCTGAGCGGATGAAGATTTTGCAGGAGAAAGAGGAACAATGGAAGTCTAGAGGCAAAGGAGCTTCTAATGACTCCACACAGTTCTCTGTGGCTGGACGAATGGCTAAGAGAGGTGGGACCAGAAATTATTTGCCTGGATTCTGGGTTATTTTAGTTTTGAATTTTCAGTTGAGCTTTTATTTTAGTTGATTTTCTAGTTGTCATTCCAGTTTAATTTAGTTGTCGTTACTTTTTTCACTGTATGACTGTTTTGTATTTTAAGTGTGCTAGAGTTAATATGCTAATGCATTAAGTGATTTTTGCCTCGTACAGAGAGGTGAACCATTTCACTGGACAATGGAAGTGGGTGTAGCTATCTAAAATAAATGTTTGCATATGTTTTAAGCAGACTATTGGGTTTTAGTGTCCATCATGTGGTTGTTGGCAGTGATAAAGCTTCTGTGGAATGTTTTTTTGTTGACATATGTTTCCCATTAGGCTTAGTGTCACCTAACAGAGAGGATGCCCCCATCATCCTCAGCAAGAAGGCCATTATCAGCACACCAGTCAAACCATTAGAAGGTACCCATCTTCTGTAATCCTGTTTGAATACTCATGGGGTGTTAACTCTGAGAGTAATTTGCAGTGACAAAACGGGTTGGTAATATGAGGCAATATGAGCAACAGATAACATTGGCAAAGCAACACAGTTGAGTTTTCATTTGAGTTCAGATTAGTTCAGTTTATGCAAATAAGTAGTGACACAATGTAATAACAACCAGTAGGAGTGCAGACAGTGGAGCTCATGTGATCGGTTGGACAGATACGGTAGTTTAGTAAGAGGTCTACTCACAGCATAGTAGTAGAGCAACTATGCAACCCCCTGCAATTTAATCAGTGTCAGTGTAAATGCCCTTTTACATGTCACATTGACATGTACGAGAAATTGCACAAGAAATTTAGGATATTAATTAGAATTTAACTTGATTGCCGTAACCAGATTACACCAATAATCTGGTTTCTTCAATTCTGAAAAAACTGCAGACATATGCCCAGTGTTGGGTAAGTTAATTAAAAATAAGAAAAAAATAAGAATGACAAATTATTTCTCAAAAAATGTAATCAGATTACTTTACTAATTACTTCAATGGAAAATTAATCACATTACTTGTTTATTGTTATAAGTTACTTTCTAAAACACTTTTCCACACTTCAAATTCAAAATAGTGTCTATATTTCTTGTTCATTGTTCATTTCTTGTACACACAAGTCATACATTCAGCACCTCACATTTCTCCTTCACAGTGACTCATTACAGGGCCATAGTTCATGTATTCTACATAAATAGTATATTAGAAATAAGCATAACCCTATAATGTACTTACAATTATTTAAATTAAATGAAAGTCAGTAACTGTAATCTGATTACAAAAATGTAATGCATTACACTATTTGTTTTTTTTTTATACAAAAAGTAATTATATTACAGTAAGTAATTACTTTGAAGTTGGATTACACCCAACACTGCAGCATTTCTGTATTAATCAGAATTCTGCAAAAGTAAACACCTAAATCAGAATATCCAGCGTAACCGAATATTAATTTAAATCTGTGCATGTCTGAACAAAGATCATTCTTGGTGATATTAGATACAGACAGTTTTGAAAATGTGAGCTATTAAAGAAACACAGTTTTGGAACAAGGAAGATGATTTTACAGACATAAAAAGAAATGTAATGGCCTGTCTCTGTAACAGTTTTATGACCTGAACTCCTGGGCAAAACAAAATGGGCCAATCCCAAAATGGCAAAACATTAAGCTTTTAATGCTCTTATCCACAAGTCATTGGTCAGGAAATTAGCAATAATTGAATAAAGAGATAAAGTATCTAATATGGGGTAGTTTTCCCCTTTGATTTCTTTAAATGTTTAAGCCTTGTGGGTAAACCAGCAGACAGCTTTTTACAGAAAGAAGAGTCAATGTTTCACTCAATGTTGATGGCTTCAAACAGTTGATGAGTAGTTCAAAAATGTTCCCCATTAAAATTTGGACTCTGACCAGGCCAGAACATGAGCCTGATGGTCTTGTTCTCAAGCCACTTCTTGGTGGTCTTTACAGTGTGTGTATTGTCTTGTAAAAAAAAAAAAAAAAAACATCTCAACATTCCTCTTTAGAAAACATCTTTTCAGTTGTGGGAAGAAAGCATTTCTGCAATATTCTCCTGAAATCCAAAGCATAAATTGACTTTTCACAGTGAAGCAGCTCACCAGTACCAGCAGCTGAAAAGGCTCCCCACACCATGACACCTTGTCCTCCATGCTTCACTGTGGTAGAGATGCATTCACTATTATATTTCTCACCAGATCTTCGAAAATACCTCTCTGGAGCATTACCATGCAAATCGTGATTCATTACTCCACACAACTCAGCTGAACCACTCTGAATAAAAATTTCCATATTCTACTGAGACAGACCGTTTTTGTAGCCTTTTTTTCCTGTCTTTGAGAACCATACATTTCAGCATGTGGTCATCCCTGCATGAAGAGGCTTTGGGCCTTCCATATCCTTTCTTTCTGGCAACGTCTCCTGTTGTTTCAAAGCATTGACATATCCTTTTAATATTTGATTGAGAAATAGGGATCTTCTCTGCCTTTATGGTCTTGTAAACTTCAGAATATCTACAGTTGACCTGATGGAGACCAGCTATGAGGTTTCTGACAGCAGCCCCTGCATGATATTTTGCTTTTTTTGGAGCAAATTAACTCACTCCTTTACCGTGGGACTCACAACACTGCATATTGTAGATCTCTCCCTGCTCTATCACTCCTGGTTCCATTTATTAGCTTGTTAGCAGGACTTTGATGGGCATCAGGTATGGCAAATCACCAACTAATTACTAATCTTTTATGGAAAAAAAAACATTCCAGAAATATTTGTGGACGATTTTGTACACCCAGACATGTGTTAGTTTTCATTTTAAATCAAACATTTTAATCATTATCATGATTTTACCTTTGCATACAAGAAGTGTGCAATTTAACGGTGACTATTTAAGTGAATTTCCCTGTTTCCAGCTTTTCCCAGTTCACTGCAGAATAAGTTAATGAGCAAATGGTGGCACTGAAGTGCACCAGGAGTGCATTTGTTTAATCATGCTAATTTCATGACCAATTAATTTTTGAAGACCATTAAAATCTTTTTTAAATGGCTTTGCCATTTTGGGCTTGACCCATTTATCTATTTATTTTTGCCCAGGAGTGTACATTTTACAATTCATTGTGTGCTGTTGTGTTATTGTTAAGAACATGAAGGAGAATTAATGGGGTGGCTAATTTACCGTGCAAACTAAAACTATAATGAAATGCAGCATTATAAAATAGCGAGAGCATCTTCAGTATTTCCACAAAAGAATTGCTGGAAAAGAATGTCTTAGATTTTATCTGAATATGTGGTTTACATGGATATAGGAATACTCAAATAGATTTGAAGCATGAAAACATCTTTTTCAAAATAAAAAATTGAACAGAAAATGGACCTTAATCAGAAAATGATGTACACATAAAAATGGTCATTGATGTTTTGTCAGTTCAGTTGAGTGTGTCCATGTTTCATGTTGAAATGTCTCTCTCTGACAGAAATCTCCACCTGTCCTGATGCTGAGGGAGACAAAAGACTTGACAAATTGGAGTCCTTCTTGGATAGACTTCATAATAAAGGTGATTTGTATGATTAAAGTTCTCTAGATATTAATCAAATATGCATAGATACATAATATAGTTGAGTGAGACATGTTTCTAATATTTCTTTAATCCACTTAACATGCAGGCATTTCGGGAACTAAAAACTCCACCATTGAAGTGACGGAGGAGAAAGAGAAAGAGGTGATGACCCTGGACGATGAGGAGACATTTGGCCGGTTCTACAGTTGCATTTCACCAACCACCCTGAGCTCCAGTCTCTTGCTGGACGAGGAGGAGGACTTCAGCACTATCCAGTCAGACACGCCAAAGTGAGACACCGTTATATTTTCTGTGGTATTAAGGCCCTGTTTACACCTGATATTAAGATGCATTTTGGTCAATCTATTTGAAATGGGATGACACTAAAGATGGGTGTAAATGGGGTCAAATACGTTTTGAGATTGGTCCACTTTAACCAGAGGTGGTCGATTACATGTGTAAACGCTTATGCATTGGAATGTGTTTGGGGCCTTTCACGCCAGATACGTTTTTGCATCCATCTGTGCTGTTTGTCTAATTATTTTTCAATGTAAATGGATGCTAGACACATGTCTTTGACCATTGCACCTTCAGTGTCTTGTGAATTGATTGTGCATTTTTAACACAGCATATGAAGTTTTTATTTTAAAAATGCATCTTGAGACATCTGCATTCTGTTCCATTTGTTGTGCTTGAACACAAGTCTGTTTGTTAGTTCTGAAACTAACAAAAAGCTCCTTCGATTAGCAGTTTAGCACCCTCCATTCACCTGTCAATCAATTACTAAAGAGCAGTTAACCTTTGCCGGTTTTAAAAAATTGCAAAACCTCATACAATTACATGCACAATAACTTCATGAAATTTCTTCAGTATACCTGATATCAAAATACATGGAAACAGAAACCATAATTGTCTCTTGCAATAACATGTTCAGCTAAGCAGGCATCTGTTGGACATATCTGTGTTGTGGAAGTAAAATCGCATGTCAAAATATGAATTATGAGGATATATTCTCTATGGTCTTGGTTCTTGCACTCATTAATGGATTCCTGCTAAATTCCAGACTAAAATCAACAGTTGAGGAACACAAGCGTGCAGTGCGGCCCTCCCGGAAAACTAAGGGCTCAAAGAACCCTCTCCGTGCCCTGGCTGCTCGAGACGACCTTAGACAGACTTACACTGAGCAGAGACTCAATGTGGCCTCCGTGGAAACCAAAAGGATACAAATGGAGAGAAGTAAGTTTGTAGAGATTTTTGAAGTGAAACATTTTTTGATTTGTGTTTTAAAGGTGTATGGTGTATAATTTCTGTGCCACTAGCGGCACCAAAGAGGATTAAATAATTATTCCTGAATGCGCCCACTGTCCTCCATTGGTCAAAAAACAGATAGTCCCGCCCAGCAGTCACATTATCGGTTGCTGGTTTGGGATGCTGTAACAAACAGAGCAATGTTTTGAAAGCGTCACAGAACGACAGCATTTACACTATTCTGGAAATTCGATTTATGAATGTAATACTTCTACTAAATCTACTAAATTAAGCTGCTATAGGAGACAGTATTTTAACACCTTTTAAAAGAAAATGGTCAAACCGAAATGACAATGCTCTTGAGAAGTATATTACTTTCCATAGATGTAGACATTACTTCATGTAATGAGGTAATGTTGTAATTAATAGCCTAATTTAGTGCACATTTCTTCTCTTCTATTCAGTGGCCAAGCACTCTAATCTGGCAGACGCGGCCTTGGCTGGTCTGGCCAGCAAAGAGAACTTTAGGAAAGTCAACCTACGGAGTGTGAAGTCTACAGAGGTGGTGACCAACAACAGTGCTGTGCCTTTCCACAAGCTCATGCTCATCCTCATCAAAGGTGTAGTCGAGTCATACAGAAGATTGTGACTAGTATCTGAGACATAAATTAATGCTTTTGTTTGATGGTTAAAGGGGTAGTTCCCCAAAAATTCTGTCATCATTTATTCACCCTCACATTGCTCTGAACCTTATGACTTTTTTTTCTGGCATAAAACACACAAGGATGAGTAGTATTTTAGTCTTAGTCACCATTCGCTTTCATCGTATCTTTTTCCATGCAATAAAAGTGAATGGTGACTAAAGTTGTCATTCTGCCTTGCATCTCCTTTAGTGTTCCATGTGGAAAAAAAGTCATACTGGTTTGGATCAATTGATTGAATGAGTTTGTAACAATTTCATTTTTTCATTGTATTTACAGGACGCAGGCATATTCAAGTTCGTCTGGTTGAACCCACAGCCCGCTCTCTGAACAGTGGAGACTGTTATCTGCTCATAACACCCAAACACTGCTTCTTCTGGAGTGGAGAGTTTGCCAATGTTATTGAAAAAGCCAAGGTACACACACAAAAGCAAAAATAACAAAAAATAAATACACACAACTCGCCACGCACCCCACCGAGATCGAGAACCGCACATTATAGCGACCACAAGGAGGTTACCCCATGCGACTCTACCCTCCCTAGCAACCGTGCCATTTGGTTGCTTAGGAAGCCTGACTGGAGTCACTCAGCACACCCTGGATTTGAACTTGTGACTCCAGGTGTGGTTGTCAGCATCTTTATGTGCCGAGCTACCCAGGCCCCCTCTCAGTATCTTTTTAAAGATTTGATGCAATGTAACCTCACAAACATTAAATCCAATAAATAGGTCTTCTTTAAAGTGCTCATTGTAGCAACTAAATACCTTGTAACGTTTCATAGCATAACATACCTCCGACTTCCGGAAATTGTGTAAAGTCAGCCAATCAGGTTGGAGCTTGCAATTTTGAGAATGCTCTTACCATTTTTGTGTGCAAGATGCGTACAAGACAAACTGTGAATGGTTTTGTGTATGCCGTCCTAATATACAAAATATAACATATCTCATAATAAAATGTAAATAAATATTTCACTTTTTACATCTGGTGATGATCCATTAGTATCAACAACATGTGTATTTATGTTTATGTGTGTGACAGGGATCAGAGATGGCCCAGTATGTCCAGACTAAGAGAGATCTGGGCTGCAAGGCTCCACAGATCACAGTACTGGAGGAGGGTATCAACACAGAAAACCGTTCAGCCAAAGAGTTCTGGAGTCTGCTAGGTGGAAAGACTGAGTACAGAGGTACATACTGTACACAATTATTTAAAGGAATAGTTCATCCCAAAAATGAAAATTATGAATCATTCATCAGTGCATATTATTCTGTTTTAAAAAAATAGTCTTCTTAATCTTTCATCAAAATATAATAACCAGGAAGAGGTTGTTGCAAAAGCGGTTAACATTACATTTTAAATAGATGAATTATTGTTTTAGTCTGATTGAAATCAAACTTTTAAAGTGCATGTAAATATATTGAGTGTGTTACAAGTATTTATTCTGTTTGTTTTACATCTATTTCTGGGTGCGTGTTGATTTACAGGCGCAGGAGAGCCGGAGGAAGATGAACTTTATGAGAGTGGTATAGTGGAGTCAAACTGTGTCTACAGGCTGGTGGAGGATAAGCTGGTTCCTTATGAGGAGGCCTGGGCATCTATCCCCAGCGTTTCTCTGCTCAACTCTAATGAGGTTCAGACATTCACAGCCTCTATTACATTGTTCTGTGCTGTTCAGTGTTTGTGTATTTGTAAACTGTGCTTGACTCCATGCTAGTTAACTTTACTTATCAATGTGTTTGTGCAGGTGCTGGTGTTTGATTTTGGCAGTGAGGTGTACGTGTGGACAGGCAAGGATGTTTCTCTGAGTGAAAGGAAGGTGGCAGTGCAGCTGGGCAAACAGCTCTGGAGTGGAGTGTATGACTACAGCACTTGCAGAGTCAACCCCCTGGACCCCTCCTCAGCCAATAAAGACACCCCTAAGTGAGTTACCACTCTACTGACATTCATGCTAACCTGTCATGCTGTCTGTTGGTTCTAGGAACAAAAGCTAGACAGATCTTTCAATTCCCGCCATTGCTGATTATCTAGATAATGATTAGCCTGGATAGAGTTTTATTTACATCTCTAAAGGCATTGAGCTCAAAATAATGAGCAGAACAGCCATTTAAACTAAGGCACATGCCATTTTCTCACAAACTCTGATATTTTCAACCACTTATTGTATTGTACCTCCACAATACTGCCCCCCAGTGTTTGCATTTGATTTGATTATGTCTGTTTGTCCATTGAAATATCAATTGTACAATCTATCGTACTATCAATCTATCAGATTAATATATATATTTGAAATACAACACTTAAAATGTCCCTACTACTGTCTTTTTCACAGTCCGAGGCTTTGTAAACAGTAAAACAGCAAAAATAATTTTTTTCAACTATTTAGAAAAAGTCACTCTTTGATGACTAATCCTTTTGCCCCACCTCTCTTTCTCTTTGTGTTTGTGTGTGTGTGTGTATGAGTAGACAAGGTGAGGGCAGACCGAGTTGGGCTCTGTTTGGACGGCTGTCAGAACACAATGAGACTGCTCTGTTCAGAGAGAAGTTTCTAGACTGGGCAGAGAGGAAAACCATCAAAGAGGAGTCGGTGGTGGAAGAGGTGAAGGTAACTCACAGAAAGAGGCCTTTTGTCTCAAAGCTTTGCATCCTGCTTTTTATCTTAAAGGGATAGTACATAAAAAAGAACAAAAATGTCAGTTACACAGCCTCATGTTGCTCCAAACCCGTATGCTGTTCTCGGTTCTGTGGAGCTCAAAAAGGTGCATTTTTGAAGAACATCCTGGTCGCTATTTTCCATATAATTAAATTGTCTGGAACTGGGTCTTTTAAGCTCTAAAGTAACAAAAACACTACAAAAGTATCATAACAGTAGTTTATATGACATGTGCTGTGTTTTCCAAATCTTTTAACGCCGTACCATAGCTTTGTATGAGGAACAAACCAAAATTGAAGTCGTTATTCACTGAAAATCTTACCTTCTGCTGTTGCCCTCAAATCAAATATAGTGTCTGTAGATGTGTCAAATCAGTTTTGGCATCAATAACATCAATCTTCATTCGTTCTCGCGTGTCTCATAAACCCAACGTCACTGACGTCAAACCTGACATGTCAAATCTAAAGATAGAAAGAAAATCATAGGGGTTTGGAACAACGTGAGGGTAAGTACATTTTGGGTAAACTAATACAGTAATGTGTTGGCTAACATTCTTGGCTCTTTCTTTCTCCTCCAGAGTCCAGTATGTCAGCACCTTCCCACCTATGACTCTGACCTGAAGCCCTGTGATGTGAGTGAGATGCTGGCGGGCAAGGCGGGTCCTGTGAAGATGGTGTTGGAGGGTGTGGATGTGCAGAGGGGTCACGGATTAGTCCGTTCAGAGGATGGGCGTCAAGCTGAGCTGGCCACAATAGCTGTTGATGCATGGCATATCCGTGAGTTTGATGACTTTGAGATCCCGCAGGAGAGTGTGGGTCAACTGCACGAGGGGGACACTTACGTCATCCGTTGGAAATTCTCTGTCACTAATGTCGGTGAGTGAGGCTTGTAACTTTGTTCACACTACAGTCCTGTTTAAACCTGTATGGTGATCCAATCACAGAGAGATGGTGTTAAGTACAGGTGTAAACAGAGTCCAAATCATTTTGTGATCTGATCAGTCAAACCACATTCGGGTGTAGTCAGAAACTGAGTACGGAGGTGCTTTGTGTTTGTGCAGTTGGTAAGAGGCTAAAGCCTGGTGAAGTGAGGACAGCTGGCCCAGGCAGGGAGCGCACAGCATGCTTCTTCTGGCAGGGACGTCACTCTAGTGTCAGTGGGCGGGGCACATCTGCCTTGATGACGGTAGAGCTGGGCAACCACAGGGGGGCGCAAGTGCTGGTCACACAAGGAAAAGAGCCTCCCTGCTTCCTCCAACTCTTCCAGGGAGGGCTAATCATCCATCGTGGCTCAAGGGAGGATAGCTCCAGCAACACAGGTAACAAACACACTCACACACATACTTTAGTTAGCAAAATTTTGGTTTGCATAAAACAATGCTAAATGATAAAATGCAGCTAACCATATAATCGTACATTTATTAAAGGAAAATAAATATTTTCTTATTGGCATCAAATGCTCTGCATCCAATCAAACTCTATGCTATTTTGGCACAAATTCATCTGTAACTTGGCAAAGTCATAAACATATTTGTAATTAGTTATTCCATAAGTGTGTGTGTGATTTGTTTCATTGGTTGTGTGCATCAGGAGACTGGCATTTGTTTTGTGTGCGTGGAGAGGTAGAGGAGGAGGGCTCCCTGGTACAAGTGGAGTGCTGTTGTGCCAGTCTGCGTTCTCGTGCCAGTTTGGTGCTGCTGGGGGTACAGGCGGGGCAGCTGTACCTGTGGCATGGCTGTAAGTCTCACCCCAGTGCCCGACAGGTTGGAAAGAGGACTGTGGAGCGCCTTACTCAAACGTGAGCTTTTTACCCATATAGACTAACCATTTTTTTTATGTACTGTATGTGTAGTTCGCATGGAATAATTTTGAATCCATACACCATCTCCAATTTTCAATACTCCATCTAAATCAATTTGAGTAATTCATGTATAATTATTATGCATACCCTCCTGAGACCCGAGCTTGACTGCTGTGTGCATTTTCCATTTCCCTTTATGATTTGTAACTAGTAGCACCTAATAAACAAGCAAAAAGTAAATAGAGCAAATAGTTTTCCTAATAATGAATATCAACAAATGTGGACAGCGAGACTACCTTGTGAAATGTTAAATAACTCTTAGCTATAGAAAGTTTGACTTTTTTCATCAAATCGGTTATTATGTTTCCAGTTATTCATGTTGAGACGTTACAGACATTACAGCCGATTTTCATATCAAGTAATTCATTCTGATTCAAAGTAATGTCCAGCATCATCCGATCATGCCAACCATGTTGTATGGTCCAAACATAATCTGCAGCCTGAAACTGAACTTTTGGTTGGATTTTAGGATTTAATGCACTTAGCTGCATAGAAAATTATAGGATTCTCCCTTGCTCACTATTTAGTGAATGACTTATCCTCCAGTGTGCTGTGCATCTGCAAAAAATACTCCCTATTTTTATCCTAACTCCATATAAAGTATCTGAAAGCAACATCTTTCAGCTTTTGGATAAACCCATTGACTCTCAATGTGAAAATGCACAGTTAATATATAGGAATGCATTTACTAATGTTAATAAATAGAATCGTATTGCACAGAGATAACAAAATTAAAGATAACAAAATGTATATTAAAATGAAGCTAAATGACCCACTGATGTGTTAGTTGAAACATTTCAAAATAATTAACATGTTTTTTCCACTTTTAGGAAATGCAGTGCCAGTGTCCACATATGTAGACATCGTGTTTATCAGCCTGCTGACGCGCAAAACATGAACAGATTTTTTAAAGCGACATATCAAACTAAACTAGAGATGATACTCTTTACAACCACACAGGTTTCAATGAAAAATCTTAAAGATATTTCTTACCAGAGGCACTTTCGTTGGTGCTGCATCCATAGGAGTGCTTCAAGGAAGTCAATGGAATGCTGTTGTGTCACGTGTCTCGGTTTGGCAAAAGTTAACGTTTTAAATATGGTCTATGGTCTTGTGAACAGTATTCAGTCAGATTCTATTCATTTAAATGATGCATTGCGTATAGTGAAGCCATAATACAACGTCCACGTATGTGGATCGTGCGGTCGTACGAGGATACAGTTATATGACCTCATAATAATTGTCATATTGCAGAGCCATTTAAATGCAGTAGTGAAGGCAAGTTTTAAGAAGATGATTAAAAATATTGAGAAAAAAAAAGGTGACTAGTCACTGTAGCTAAAATACAGTACAGTCAAATAATTGAATCTAAAATCTTTGTTGATAAAAAAAAAAATTGTGGACATGTTTTTGTATTAACTTCCTGTATACAGGGAATGTGGCTTGGTGATTGTATATATGTGTTACAGGTGTCCTCGTGAGTTGGGTTTGAACAGTAACAGCAGTTTGAAGGTGCTTGAGATAGAAGAGGGAACTGAGCCAAATGATTTCTGGACTGCTCTTGGCAAGCAAGACAGGAAAGTCTATGACTGCATGCTGCAAGGTACAAATAGGCTATTTATTACGCTATTTTCTTGTTATAATGTTGCAACTTAGGTATGTCATGGTAATAAATGCATGCATAATATTTCCTAGTGACCCCATGTCTCTGTTCCAGTAGGGAACACTCTACATGAGCAGCAACTCTTGCTGCCAACCTTTTTAAAATAGCATTTGCGTTAGGAGCTACCTTAAAATACTGCTTCATCTGCAACTTGCTTTGTAAGGTGATTACAGACATTGTGTGTGCTTGTAGATCCAGGGAAGTATAATTTCACCCCACGACTTTTCCGTCTGAGTGCCAGCGGTGGGACATTTCTGGGAGAGGAGCAGTTCGACCCTGCCCAAGTGACAGGATCTGTCATGGCAATGCCGTTTTTGCTGGAGAACTTATATTTGGCCCCTCAGCCTGGTAAATAATATTTTTACGGATATGCACTAACCACATATACTCATAATGTGAATTCAAATGATATTACATGCACACATGTACATGTATTGACATTTCTGTCAGAATTCTTGGTTAATTTAGTGGATTATCTGCATTAATTGAGCTTCAGATGTTTTTGTGTGTAGTGCTTTGGCGCATCAGGATGGATTAGCATTTACACCTCGCATGCGTTTTTGACTGCCTCCGTATGTGTTGTGATGTAATCACAAAACATTTGGGACCTTGATTACATCTTAATTTAGCGTTGTCCACTGCTGATCGGATCACCTGAAATGCATCTTAGTTCAAGGTGAAATCAGGGTTTGAATTTTCTTTACAGCTTTTGGTGTCTTTCTCTTTCTCTGTAGCTCTGTTCTTGGTGGATAACAGGATGGAAGTTTACCTGTGGCAAGGACAGCAGCCAGAAGATACAGAATGCACTGGCTCAGCCAAGATCCGCTGGGACATTGAGAGGAAGTGTGCCATGGAGACAGTGCTACAGTATTGCCAAGGTCAGAAATTGTCTTCTTCATGCATTGACTGCGGTTGTTCTTTGCAACACTGAGTGCACCTCAGTTTTAACCAACATAGCAACAGTTCAAATTTCATGACATTTTGAAATTATTTGAGTTTTCCTCAGGTTTGAAGCAAAACAGATACAAATTTAATACGCTGATTCGAGTCTGTCAAATCTATGTTTCGGTCAGCTTCGTCCAAGCAGAGTTTTTATTTGAGTGCGTATTTAATGCTTTGCTGAATAATAATGAGATTTTGTGTTTGTGCTTTAGGGAAGAACTCCAAGCGGCCCCCTCAGGCATATTTGATCCTGGCTGGAGCAGAACCACTCACCTTTACCAACATCTTCCCTTATTGGGAGAAAGACCCAAATATTAAAGTAAATTATCATGAATACACAGTTAATCCGTTTCAACAACGAGCACATAATAAATTAAAGATGAGTCAAGATGACATTCTTTATTATCTAAGCCTATAGATGATTGACCTGTCCCTTGTATATGTTTAAATAGGTAGAGGGACCCCATAATAAAGTGATCCTGGTAAAAGATGCTCTGTCTAAACTCAGCAGACAACAGTACACCCCGGAGGAACTCACCGCCAAACCCCTGCCAGAGGGAGTGGATCCTCTGCACCTCGAATACTACCTGTCTGATAATGACTTCCAGGTATCTACATCACCTAATTATGCTCACACATGGCCTTTACTAAACAAACATAATACACAGCTCTCAATCACTGCATTGTGATGCCAAATATTTTTGTACAATGATTGCTAAACTGTATGTTTTCCTTATCTGTGCTAGTTTATGTCTCTCACATAAGTTCACGACAGCTTTCTTCTCACAAGCTAATAAGAAATAAGAAGCTTTTAATAAGAGTCCTGATCACCCTGTCATGATTTATTTTGCCATAATGACTGGCTGACAGTAATTATCCCTTATGCATGTCACCCACTCGAGGGGTCACTAGTTCAGACTGAAATGGTCATCATGGAAACTGATTCCTCTTGCATGAGCTCAATCTATAAAACCTTGCGGTTTGTCAGTAAAGGCCAGCAAACTCTCAATTTGGTTTAATGGTTTTCCAATGTGTCTTTTCATTGTCAGCCAGCCAAATTAACCAATCCCCACTTCATGCAAACTGGCATAGTTCTATGTTAATATAATGCTAAAATAATTTAAGCTGACAGATTTATTTGTTTTTGCAGATTGTTTTGGAGATGCCACGGGATGAATTTCATGCCCTCCCAAACTGGAAACAGCTTAATCTGAAAAAGAGCAAAGGCCTCTTCTAAACCAAAAAAACTCTGTGTCTGCAATCTGTATATTCACTTACAAGTATTGTCTACTAAGAAATTGTGTATTTTCTCTGTAATTTTAAGCAAACCTTTTTTATATGTATAGCACTAATATGTACAGTCTGAAATTTCTTAAAAAGATGAACCCATACATCACCTTGCTGGTGATAGCAATTTCATGCTTTATACTTTAGTAGCCTTTGGTTAAACAACTTTTCTACATGTCTTAAACATGAAAACGTGTACGTTTTAGGAAATGACATGAACAATATCCACACACACACACACACACACACAAATAATCTACATTATGTCTCAATAAGTACAAGCTCGAATTATAAATATGTATTATATTTTATTGTTTTAACCCTTTTGCTGTCGAACTGTGACTTTAAAATGCATTAAACACTAATTGTGAAACTTCATGTAATCAGTCGAAAAACAAATGGAGGCCTTTTTATAAGTCATAGCGCTATGTTTGTTCAAGATTCACCGCTGAAAGTGAAATGCTCTTTAATCAAGCCATAACGTGTGTACATATTAAGTGCACTACTGCCACTGGCATGTTCATATGAATAATATACAGTGTTATCCAATCTCTTTAATGTGACTATAAGGTATAATCTGTCAAAAATATTACAAATAACAGACCCACTTATTAGGTGTCTTTTACTACTATGCGTAATTGCACAGGAAGATGTAATCACCTGCTGGGCATTGCTGCCTGTCGCACCTCCTCCAGTGCCCATGGGTCAGCTGCAGGGTCATCAGCCAGAAACCACCGTTCACCGACGTTTCGCTCCTTTAATTCTGGAACGTCTCCTGGTGGCGGAGCAGTGACAGGGACGTCTCCCTGTCACCCCCTGCAGCTGATAGCTGTTCTCCCTGCTGCTGTAATCTGGGGTTAGATGTTCTTCCCCCAACTCCTATCTTTCCTCCTCAGCCAGAGCCAAAAGCTACCTTTCTCTGCCTCCTCTGCCAGATCCTTTGTTGCCCTCCTTAGCCTCCCTCCAGTCACTCCTGCTTCCCTCAAGAGGCGTATGGTTGATACCCCAAGGAAACCTCGGCATCCGACCTCCACTGGGTGGATGGTCGTCTTCCAGCCAGCTTTCCGGCACTCGGCAGCGAGCTCTGAGTACTTGGCCTTCTTCCGTTCAAAGGCGGCCTAGATCCCCTCCTCCAGTGGTACAGTGAGCTCGATGAGGTGCATCGATCTCGCCTTGGTTGACCACACCACTATGTCTGGCCGGAGAGATGTGGTGGTTATCTCCGTGGGGAACCGGAGCTGCCTATCCAGGTCCACCCTCATGTCCCACTCCTGGTTGGGGGAGAAGGGCCTTGCTGTTTCTCTTGATCTGGTGCTTCTCCTTACCCCTCCTTCCGACACGAAGATGGTGGGGTCCTCTACTGATGGTGGTTGTTTACTACCCTGTCGACACTCCTCAAGTACTTCGGCTAGCTTTCTCAGGACCTGATCGTGGCGCCATCTGTAGCGTCCCTGTGAGAGAGCGATCTTACAGCCTGCCAAGATGTGCTGGAGACTTGCGTTGGGAGCATTGCAGAGTACGCAGGATTCTTCATTTCCAAACCACTGGTGAAGGTTCCGAGGGCAGGGAAGCGTGTCGTAGGTTGAACGAATAAGGAAACTAAGTCTTGCCTGTGGGATTTTCCACACGTCTGACCAACTGATGTTCCGGTTCATGATTCCCTCCCAGGTTGTCCAGCTTCCTTGTCGACCCTGCGCCACGGCCTTGATTTTATAGCGATCTTCCTCCATCCTCGTCACCTCTGCTACCACCATCTCCTTCCTTTGCTTGCGATTGGCCTTGGACCAAAAGCATGGCGTCTCTCCCCATCCTAGACCTGCTCTTCCTACCTGCACTCTGCCCATGATCTCCCTGTGTTGTAGCCGACCGACAGCTTGATCGACCTCGGTTTGGGCATTCCACTTGCGGCCAGTAGGAACCTTGGCATTTGCGTTCCTTACTGACTCGTCTGTGGACTCCCTCAGCTCGAGAACCAACCTGGTCTTTTCTTGCATGTAGCCCAACTGTATGGACTGCAGTGGCAGCTGCAGCATGTATGCACTCACTGTGTGCGTACATGTTGTTGCATTGTACTTCCATTTAAAGTACCTGCATTTAATTACATCTGTAGTTACACTGTTAACCTTAACCCCTAATCATAATCCTACCATACCTCAAACTCAGTAGCAGCAAATGTGAATCTTAAGAGAATTTAGTACCACAAAATATAGTTACAGAATAAGTACATTGTATTGTATGTATTTTTACGTTAGTACATAGTAGTTAAAGAATCCTAATATAAAGTGGGTCCCAAAAAACTAATTAATATGTATGTATGCGTGTGGATTCTGAAATGTATGTATGTATGTGTTTTGTTTGTTCCATACCAGAAATATGCGGCCAGAACATTAGAAACTCAGTAAAATCATGCAATACAGTCTTAACCCACTAGGTGTCATCCTCTTTTTGTCCATTCTGTGGTGATATAATGCAAGAATATTACATCCTGTAAATAGCTAATATATGTTGTTGATATGTTAACAATTGTTCAGTTTGGCATCTGAGAGACCCAAAGGCTATTATAATAGATTGAAAAATGTACATAACATTTTAGTATCCAGTAAATACTTGACATTTCTTAATCTTTTGTGAAATGATTATAACAAAATTTCAAATGTCCACCATGACAAATGTTACATATGTTTGGGGTCTCAGACACTAGATAAAAAAATCTATAATAAATGCAATTAATTTTGTGGCTGGTGTACACTGTATCAGTACACTCCTGCCATTTTGATTTATTGTTTTTTTCTACAATGTTTTACTCAAGCAAATGAACCTCAAAGAAATAATGTTACTAGAATGGATGCCAGTCACATTTTTGAGAAGTCCATTTCTATGTTGTGATAAAACAGAGGGACAAATAAGGTTAAAAGGTTCAGATGGAAAAGAAGTTAAATGCAAAAGTATAGTTATTATTTCTATATGAATAGCATTGGGTTCTCTGGGACCCCGTAAAACAGTAAAGTCTATCTCAACAGAATGTGAGGGTTAAGAATATAAAGGGTTATTGAAGTTATGTGCCCAAGAAAAAAAAATGTATGTTAAAAACAGCACTGCCTTGCCACCTCCTCCCCTTATAAAATGTGTCATGAGGCAAAGGCCCTGCTTTTACACTCCATAGCACCTTGATTAGCTTCTCAGCCTTTCACACAATCACGCACACAGGTGAATTAATCACGACCACAGATGGTAGAGTCTGTCTCTCAGAGAGGCAGTTTACAAGATTACCTTCTTAGTTTAATTATTTCATTCAGAGTTTTATACAAGCACATCTTCACAGGGAAAATTACAAGAGTGCTGTGGATCTTTGTGACATGAGCCGCACGTGATCTTTGTGACAAACAGATGCAGTTGTTGAAAAAGGGGCCCTCTGAGTATAAAACAAGAAATGTGACTGAAAGAATTTCTCTGTGTTTATATTCACAATGGTCGCAAAAGCTACACTAACAATAGCAAAAGCACTCTCTTTGCCAAGCCATGTCAAGCGCTTTGAATACAAATAATCATGACAGATTTAATTTCTTCCATTCTTTGTACTTAACGCTGTATATTACTGTTGAGTGATTGATATGACAAATGGTGAAGGACAATTCTATACAGCCTCAACTAAAAAATACAGTCCTCTCCTTGAAGTGCTTATTGAATAAGAATAATTATTGTAGACATTTTAGATGGACAAGGGAAAAAAAAAACTCAAGGGAAAACTCTGGGTTCTGTATTAAAGTGAGTCCTTGGGGCCATTGCCTCATTCAATGTCCTTGTGTATGCTTGAGAAAAAGAGAGAACATGTGAGACCAGAAAGCTGACTACAATTTAATGTCTAATCAATATGTTCTCTAAACTCAGGACTTTTATCCAGAATTGATTATAAGCCATGATTATCGGACGTCCTCGAGAACCACGTGCAGACTCAATTAAACCTCTTGAGACACTCTTGTTGTATGCAAGTGATCAAATGTCCATCACCGAAGCTCTTGAAACAGTTTGTGACAGTGTGTAGACACACACACACAAAACATGATTTTTCTAATCCTCAGGCATGGTTTTCCAATATTAGTTCATATCAGAATATGAAACGTGCTCTTTAGAAATGTTAAGATTTTTTTTTTTTGTTGTTGCTCCAAAATCAATCGGTCAACTAGCGTTGTCTTCCACCCTCTAGTGACGGACGGCATCAATACACAATTTTGCCGACAATACTTAAGGCAAGTCAGTCCACTCGGTGGCCATCTTTGGAACGCTCCCGGGCAGCTATTTTCTATGGAAACAAGTGGCATACAATTACAGCTCTTTTATACTTAAATGATGAAAGACCAAAATCTCCAAAACGGTTGATCAAGATTGCAATCAAATAACATATTTCAAATCAGCAGCTAAAGGGATAGAAAATTCAATCATAATTTACTCACCATCATGCCAACCCAGATCTGCATGAATTTCTTTCTTCTGCTGAACACAAAGATTTTAGGAGAATATCTCAAGGTTAAAAAACAAAAATCACATAAAGGCAGCATAAAAGTAATCCATATGACTCCATTAGTTAAATTCATATTTACAGGAGTGATATGATAGGTGTGGGTGAGAAACATCAATATGGAAATTATCTTCCCTGCCCAGTAAGTGGTGATATGCATGGAAAATGTGAATTGCCAAAAAACAAAAGAAGAATGTGGAAGTGGAGATTTATAGTTAAAAAAGGACTTCAATATTAATCTATTTCTCACCCACACCTATCATATCACTTCTGAAGACATGGATTTAACCACTGGATTTGTATGGATTACCTTTATGCTGCCTTTAAATACTTTTTGGACCTTCAAAGTTCTGACCTCATTTGCATTTTATGGACCTACAGGGCTGACATATTCTTTTAAATATCTTCATTTGTGTTCAGCAGAAGAACAGAAGTCATACACATCTGGAATGGCATGAGGGTAAGTTAACGATGATAGAATTTGCCTTTTTGGGTGAACAGTGGTATCATAAATTGTTTCTATGGCTTAGATTATGCTAGTAAATGCTACTTTTCAGTCTGGTCCAGCTTATGCAGATTTGCGTATCTAAAGGTTTAACCTGTAGTACGTGACTTCCCTTTCTACATCCACCATTTGGGCATTCCAATTTCTCCCATTCATTTTAATAGAAGTGCTGGCTGAGGCTAAATAGACTCTATTGGAACTATCCATTATATAAAATGAACTCTTGCCTTATTCTTATATTAAATTATATGAGCATAAAATATGATTAAGTTAAAACAGTTAAGACTTCCTAAAATTGCAAAAATAAATGGTTCCACATTAGGTGCGTGCTTTCCTAATGGTTATCCTCACTCACTTAAAACAGGAAATCAACAGCAAACCTCAATGAAAAGATAAATAAAACAATAATGGGATACTGCTCATCAGGTTCTCCCATCACAGCATGGCTATTTTACATACAATAATAGCTAAGCCACAGCTGTGTTTGAGGGCCACCTGCAAATTGAGACTCAGTCCTTGCAGTGACCATTAGGCTGAAGTGCTTTCACACTCTCAGCCGGTGTCAGGGTTCAAAACAAAACAAAACAAACATAACAAAAAAACAGCTGCATCGATGGTGACTGATTTTGACAGGGACACCAAATTATGGATTTGATACACTAGGCACACAGATGGGCTCACACCCCACCCCACTTTTTTTGTTTAAAAAGATCTGTTCCTCTTCCTCTCTCAGCCTGGTTTTCTTTACCTGTCTTCCACCTGCTGTGCCTTTGCGCCCCAGGATTTTCTGCCATCTTTGTTTACTAAGGCAGGTGCACAAAAGAAAAGGGATTAAGCAAACTGAAAGCAAACTCATCTTTGAAGAATCTTTAAGCCATCTTCTCCATTTTTAAGTCACACTAAATGGATTTGTAAACAACATTCCTCAATTAACAGGTCTTATATGATGCCTGATGAGAAGTCATTTACTTTGTCGTTAGGACGGTTTCCAAGATGTTCCATTCCAAGGTTTGACATTTTTTGTGCATTCTGAGATGCTATTCTGTTCACTACAATTGTTAAGAGTGGTTATCTGAGTTACCGTAGCTTTTCTGTCAGCTCAAACCAGTCTAGCCATTCTCTTTTGACCTCTCTCATCAACAAGGTGTTTCTGTCGCAAAACTGCTGCTCACTGGATGAGTAAAGTCTAAAATCCCAGGAGATCAGCACTTACAGAAATACTCAAACCAGCCCATCTGGGACCAACAATCATGCATTGGTCGAAATCACAGCAATCAAAATTTGCCCCATTCAACATTAACTGAAGCTCCTGACCCATATCTGAATGATGTTATGCACTGCAGTGCTACCACCTGATTGGCTGATTAGATAATCGCATGAATAAGTAGCTGTACAGGTGTTCCTAATAAAGTGCTCAGTGAGTGTACACTGAAGTCTTGCCTACAAAAACACTAATAAACATCCACATGCATTGTATGGGCCTACAGAGCTGAGACATTCTTTTTAAAAATCTTAATTTGTGTTCAGCAGAAGAAAGAAAGGCATACACATCTGGGATGACATGAGGGTGAATAAATGATGAGAAAATGTTAATGTTTGAGTGAACTATCCCTTTAAACTTTATTGAACCAGAAATATTCCTTTACTAATGTCTTATTATTCTTTAAACTTTTTTAAGGTTTATTCTTAAAACAAGAAAACAACAACAATTTCTTAATGCAATTTGCTTAATTCAAGATATATTTTCTGTAAAAAAATATACAAGAACATTTATCCAGTTTTATGGATTTTTTTACTGGGAAAAAAGACAATAATTAATATGTATCCTTGTATCTCCCCTTTGTTTGGCTCTTGGATGCATCACTAGTCACAGTGCATGATCTTGCAGAATCACCCCTGTTATATGCTGTGTAATGGATCATTCACCATTACAAATTTAAAGGTTGTCGTTTCTTGCTAGAAGATATATCTGTTGTCCTTCTTCTATGCTTTTTTTCTGCATGCGTCTGTTGTTTTTCCTGCCTGGTACATTAAGCGTGGCACGACTCTTAGCCTTGCATGCTGAGGCTGCAATCTTCAGCTTTTCTCCTATCCTCAATGTTTGATGTTGCCTGCGTTATATTTGGAGTAAATTGACCGAGTCATAGTAAATGTGTCCAATTCTACTTTTCCTTTTCCTCTGCACTTTAACACACAGCTCAAGCTGTTAAATGCATGATTAGAATGGTGGCTCTTGGAGCGCAATGCAGAGCCTTTTGTTATAATGGTTAACGGCACAACAAGGGGTTGTGAGAGGGTTAATCTGCTCTAGTAACGATTGTGTTCGTTGGTCTTTCTATTGAACTTTTCATTTTGGCCAGTGCTACTGTTGGGTAGACTGAATTTGTTGCTGCACATAAAATTTGAGACATAGTGTAAAGCTGTGGTATACAATTGAATTTATTTCTATTGCTGCTAAACATTTGTATCCATCGACAGCTTCTATAACTTTTTCTTTCTCTTGCACCATTTATATTCAATTCTTGGCAGGTTCACTTGAACTGCAGCCATTTTCCAAACCTAGTCACAGAATTAAGCAGTTATCAGCTTGGACCACCATATACATTCAAGGTGGCCTAAGTTGGTCTTTGTCCACAGGGACAAATCAGGAAAGACATCTCGTGCGCCTTATTGAGTCCCGCAAGTACAGTGCGGATTCCTTACATTGGCAGCAGATGTAGTATAGCACGTACGTGCAATGGAGTGTGAATATGCAGAGATAACCAATAACCAGAGTGTCTGTTAATGTTCTGCATGCAAAGGGAAGAGAGGGGGAGACAGCTCAGCTGGCTTGAAGCAGTCACACAAAGAGGAGTTCCCAGTTTAATGAATGAATCCCATTAGTTTGACTACATCTGCCAGAGACACTATGTTCAATGAGGTTGTTTGCATTCCGTTTATTACATATGGCAAGCATAAGGACAATCGTTAAGCCTGACTGTCATGGAAAAGATTTCCATTTTCTGTGTTGCTGCTAGCTTTAGCACATGGGCCAACCTCAGTCCACCACTTGTATCTCAAATTACATACACAGCTTGGGGTGATGATAAAGCATTTAATTCCTATTTGTAAGGTGCTGTCTTCACAGAAGTTTCGGTAGTTGCGATATTCACTATTAATTATAAGTGTTTTATCAGGCTAGCGTTGTGGCCATGTAGCTTCGAAGGGCAAGCAGTGACTGCTGAGCAGTGTTGGGTAAATTACTTTAAAATAGTAATCCACTGCATTTTACTAATTATTTCTTCAAAAATTTAAACAGATTACGTAACTTATTACTTATTACTTCATTGAAAAGTAATCACATTACTAATTACTTTAATTTGAAGTTACTTTCTAAAACACATCTGCTCAATAAATTCAAAATAATGACTATATTTCTTTCTTGTTCATTGTTACACACAAGTCATACACACATTTCTCCTTTACAATGACTCGTTATGGGCCATAATTCATGTATTCTACATATATAATATATTAGAAATAAGCATAACCCTATAATGTACTTAAAAGTAATTAAATTAATTGAAAGTCAGTAACTGTATTCTGATTACAAGTATTTAAAATGTAATTAATTACACTACTTCTTTGACTAAAGTAATTTGATTACATTGAATAATTACTTTGTAATTGGATTACACCAACATGGCTGCTGAGTGCATGAAGTGGCCAACATTCCACACACTGTTTTCCAAAGCAAGAACATGTTCTGTGTGAATGGCCGCTTATCTTAAAATTTCTCCCAATGAAGAATAAAATAAGGTGTAATTCAAAGCTTTCCAATGACCATGTGGGTGGATCTATCTTCACTGATGCAGGGTTGCCAACTCTCACGCATCTGGCGTGACACTCATGCATTCAGCCTCACCGTGAGATTGAGGCTGAATGCGTGAGTGTCACGCCAGATGCGTGAGAGTTGGCAACCCTGCTGATGTGTTCTATGATATAACTATGAGGTATTTTAGAAGAAAGAAGATAGAAGATTTTGTTTATTTCTAAGAATTCTTTTGACCATGTTAATTTGAAAAATGAGTGTTTGGCCATGTGGTGACAAAAGAAAAAGACTCTTCATAATATCAGAACAATATACACATAAAGGCAAACCACTTGAGCAACGAAAAACATTTACATTTAAGCATTTGTCATTTGTCATGTCTCACAAGGGTTAATTCTTCTGGAGTTTATTTAATGCAACGAGGAGTCCTGAAATGAGTGCATTTGGGGTATTCAGTACATTTTGTCGGTCCATGCGTTCCCTGGGAGTTGAACCAATATCCTTAAGATTGCTAGTGCTATGCTGTAAAAGCTGAGCAACACAAGCAATATTTTTAACAGTCATCCCTGCCTAAGAAAGGCCTTTTATTTTAAACACTTCGTCATTTGGGATCAGTTTTGGTACATTTAAAGTTACTAATGTGAGTGTTCTGATATGCATCACATGTAGCAGAGTTCAAGTTTCTTGACCTTTTGATACTTTATAATTTTCACACTAAAACTGGTTTTAGAGGGGGTTTGGGTACTTTTCAGATGGCATCCCATATTAAAAAAGCTGAGGACAAGCTGGGCCAAGCTAATAATGTGAACATTTTAAAGATGTGGTTTTTTTTTATGGGCTACAGTGCACAGTGGTTAAAAAGTATGTTTCCAATGACTCGCACCGTAAGAGCTAATTGAGTTTTTTCCCACTTAAGAGCAAACCAACTTTTCTAATCGTCTGGGACCAGCAGATAATTAAGTCAAACAGTCCACTCAATTAACAATTCCCATGTGCATTCACACACTGATACACATACATTCTTTCAATGGAAATTGTTCAGTGTTCCACTTTTTCTCCCTTTAAAGGGAAAGTTCACCCAAAAATGAAAATGTATTTGCTTATTTACTCACTCTCATGTCATTCCAAACTCATATGACTTTCTGTCTTGTGTGGAACACAAAATTTAATTTTAGGCAGAATGACAGCCTCAGTCACCATGCAGCCATACAGCTCATTGTAACGCAAAGATTCAATACAAATGAATGGTAAGATTAATATTGTCCCTAACATCTTTGTGTTCTGCATTATATGAGTTGGAACAACATAAGGGTAAGTAAATGATGCCAGAGTCACTGGGTGCCCCGTCCTTTTAAGACAGAAACAGTGTTGCTTATTACTCTCACTCTAAAGAAAATCCATTAACTGATCTCGTTTAACTAAGAAAGGGGCACCCTTTGAAAAAAATCCCTATGTAGTACATACATTATTCTTTAACAGGTCTTTACATGTATATTGGTAATAGCTGGGAACTACAGTGGTCGACATGCACCAAATTGTCTTTCAAACCCAAATTGAAACCTGTGGCTGACGACTGTAGCGCAGCAGCCCTGGCACACATCTGTGGATGACTGTGGTTTGTGCTCAATAATAAGTACAATGCACTGCCAGGGGTTGCAATTCAATATATGCATCCAAAACACCATGCGTGTGATCCATCACAGTGAGACATTGATGGTGAAGGATGGAGGGGAGAATTAGTTAGGTGGGGGGTGTGTGGTGTGAAAGGCACTGCGTGAACCCTTCACTGTGTTTACTCCACATGAATAATAAACACACTGAGCACTCTGGAAACAGTGGTTCATAAAGTGTTGTTGATCATCTCTCCCGCTGATAATGTGAGTGTTTTCAGTCCTTACCTGGCTGCTCTCACCCTTCTCCCCCCTCCTCACTCATCACTCAACCCACTCATGCTCAGCTGCTAAAAAGCAGATAAATTATAGAAAGCGAGAGGGCTTGTAATATGTTGAGGACAGCTAGGTGAGGTTGCGTACGAGGTACTGTTGTAATTACTCCCATTATTATCTTTAATTCAGTCACGCCTAATGATTGTGTAGCAATTTTTGCTGTACCATGTATGCACCATCTGCTGAAGACCTGAATATATCAAGCCATTAGTTGTTACAGTGGAAATGATTTACTAGGGATGGGCAGAGCAATCATGAAGTATTGATACTGTCGATAGTCTACTGATGTTTTATAGAAAGGATTGATCTTTGTTATTGATTTTAAGTGTTTTCTTTTTTTTTAAAAGGGATTTTATTATTTGTTTAGCATGAAACTGAATGTGTATCATATCTTTGAAGATAATTAAAATGGACTTTGTTAGCAAATAGCTAGGATTGTGTAGGATTGGTTTATCTCATTCTGCTTATCTTAAGACACACGCAGGGCTGACAACCCACCCATATAATACAGTATATGCTGGAATTATTAATGCCATGAACCAAACTGTATCAATTTTTCCCCTTTACTGTAATTCAGCTGTAAAAAAAAAAAATTGTAGCCCATATTTACAATAATGCTACACAACAGTATTAAGAAAACAGAAAGATGCTGCTCACAAAGTCAACAGTATTGAATGCTTTAGTACTGTTTTTGAAAATAAAATAATATTCAGAGGGAGTATGCCAGTGGACCCCCCTAGAAAATAAGGTGAAACTTTCAGAATTCTTGTGGTTCTGTAGCGCCAAATCTAGAAATGCCCCTTGTTAATATATAAACAAATGGATGAACCTACAGTGCATAAAGCTCACTTACTCACTTCACTGACAACAAAAGTAAGAAGCAAAACTGTCTTTAGTTACACTGGTGGCCAAAAGTTTGGAATAATGTACAGATTTTGATGTGTCAAAAGGAAGTGGCATTCAACAGATCACAGAGTATAGTCAGGACATTACTTTTTGAAATAAGTAATTTTTGATCAAATCTAGACAGGTCCCAATTCCAGCAGCTATCACTCCAACACCTTATCCTTGAGTAATCATGCTAAACTGCTAATTTGTTACTAGAAAATCACTTGCCATTATATCAAACACAATTGAAAGCTATTCATTTAACAAAAAGGTTTGTTAAATGAAGCTTAACATTGCCTTTGTGTTTGTTTTTGAGTTGCCACATTATTCAATAGACTGGCCTGTCTTAAGGTCAATATTAGGTCAAAATGGCAAAAAAAGAAACTGCTTTCTCTAAAAACTCATCAGTCAATCAATGTTTTGAGGAATGAAGGCTATGAAATGCTTGAAATTGCCCCAAAAAACTGAAGATTTCATGCAAAGGTGTACACTACAGTCTTCAAAGTCAAAGGACAACTGGCTCTAACAAGGACAGAAAGAGATGTGGAAGTCCAGATGTACAACTAAACAAGAGGATAAGCACATCAGCGTCTCTAGTTTGAGAAATAGACGCCTCACATGTCCTCAGCTGACAGCTTCATTGAATTCTACCCGCTCATCACCAGTTTCATGTACAACAGTAAAGAGAAGACTCTGGGGTGAAATGTCACCTGAGTATCTGGACAAACTGACAGCTAGAATGCCAAGGATCATTGCTACACGTGGAGGATTTTTTTGGATTAGAGCACTTTGAATAAATTTAGTTTCAGTTCTGAATATTTTTTCAAATTGCAATAGTAATTTTTCACATTATTAATGTCCTGACTATACATTGTGATCAGTTTAATGCCACTTGAATAAAAGTACCAATTTCTTTCCATAAAAGCAAAATCTGTACATTATTCCAAACTTTTGGCCACCAGTCTACTGTAGGGGCTTAATTTGAACACTCTCCTGAGGGCATTGACTGACCTGCCCAGGTAAACCGTCCTGCAACCATACAGAGATGTATCTGTCGTCACCACAAAGACACAACCCCCAAAGAGGATTTGGTAATGAACAGCGTGGGGTTTCTCCACTGAAGGAGAGCATTCACACACTCTGCTGATGTGGTTATCATGCTAGCAAGATGACAGCAGGGACATAAGCACAGTGTGGCCACCCAGCGCTGAAAGTTTCAAATTTTCAATAGACCCAGCAAAAATTCTGTCAAGGACAAAGCCATCATGTCTACCAGACAAAGGAGGGTCCTGAATTGCACCCAATTCCCTAAGCTAACAGAGAGAGACACTGGAGAAATGTCGCTATTCGTCTCTTTGACAGCATGGCACTATGCAAAACAGAGTGTATCTGCAGACCCAGGTACTCTAAAGCCCTGTTCACACAACCAGCAACATTTTTGCTTGCTAGCCCCTGTACTGTGAAGTCACTAGTGGACATTTCCACTGCTGTCGCTCTAACCTTATTGTTGGACTTGTCATTTGCATAAAGCTAAACTTTTCTCAACTTGGTTGTGTCGCTGTTCACATCTTGTCGCCAGCGGTCTCTCGCTCAGGTCACCGGAAGTTGCTCTGCTCTCATTGAGAAGTAATGTCATCCTGTCGCTTTGTCGCTGTATGTCACAGGCAATGTGAATGCTGTTTATTTCTTAAGAGAGCAATAAACAGCTCTTGGTGTGAAAGGTGAGTATATCAGAATATCTGTCTCCTTTTCTGCACGATCAAGTGACAAAGAACAGACCAGAAAATTGTCTTTGTAAGCAGATATACTGAGACATCTGTGTCTGCTTCACACACACCTGCTGAACACTCTGGGTACCAGACTGAGCCCGAAAGGAAGAAAAACAAATATGTACACTATGCTCTGATAAGGAAACTTGAGATACTTTCTGTGAGCAGGATAAATGCTTATGTAAAAAATATGCAACCTGGAGATTGACTGATGAGAACCAGTCTCCTGGATAGATAGAACTTGATAGTGCTATGTGCTTTAGCATTCTGAATTTGTGTTTTCTGAAGTGCGTTTTTAGAGTACACATATGGGGTCATCCTCTCATCTTTCTTGGGAATCAGAAAGTAATGGGAGTAAATACCCTTTTGATTTTTACCACTGGAACTCACTGTATGGCCCCATTGCTCAACGGAAAGGACTTATATCTTTGTAAGTTTTGTAACACTTGAGCTGACTCACCATTTGCCACTGAAGCTACATCAAATTAAAGTCTGTAGCCCCTGATTACCATCAATAAAACCCAGAGATAAACAAAATAAAGCCAGGTATCCGCTTGAAATTTGAGAGGGATTTGATGATACAAATCCACAGTTTGAGCATTGGTGCCACATTGTGGACTTTGAGAGAGGAATTACTTGTCTCTGACTGACTCAGAACTAGGTTTCCTCTTTGTTTAATATCAATTTATGTTCTTCCATGTGCCCTCGGCTTGATGAGAAGGTCCATACAAGAAGGTCCATTCAAGAGATACACACAGTGTGTGTGGCATCATGCCTCAAAAAGGCATTTATTGGAAATAGTAAAAAATATAAAATGTTAAATAATGTTGAATATAAAGTGTCTATGGGGGGAAAGTGTAAAAAATAAAGGGAAATCTGGCATCCTCTCAGTGTAACGTGGCTCAGTGAAAATCGGGTGCATTGTCCAAGGATGTTACAGGGTGTGAGTGAGATCCGACATCTGGCATCATTGGCGGCGTGTCTTCCCAAGTCCACGGCAGGTGTTAGGGGAAAGCGGCCTGGCCTCCTAGTCCATTGGCCGCATCCTTTGCTGACGCATCTAACTTGAGTCGGGGGTCTGACAACGCATCTTACTCGGCCGGTACCCTCACTGATCTGATCCTGGGCCTGCGAAAATATCAGCGTGTACACTCATGGAAAATAGAAGCCGGCTCCCCGAGAAGAGGTGCGCTCTGCAATTTTATGGCAGTGTTGATGAGGCTCCATCCAATTCAGGTGTGCCCGTCCGCTGCCCAAATGAGGCTTATTAATTATGAGCCTCTTCTCTTGTGCTGCCCAACTCCTGTCATGGGCCTGGCTGAAGGATGACCCTTAAAAGGCGGGGCAACGATGACAAGAGGGAAGGGCGTGTCATTTCGCCACAGTCCAGTTTATCTCTGTCACTGAGGTCTGACAGATTAAGCCAGAGTGATCTCTCACCAGCAACGGCACAGGAGAGAGTGGTTTTCCTGTTTGGATGCTGGTGGTGGGCCACCAAAAGCTCAATGGTTGGGAACTAGGGAGCCCAAGCTCATACATACCGCTCATGTCATGCAACGAATATCCCTAGACAGGCACACGATGGGAAAACCACTTATCCCAAAAGTGTTTCATTGCACTGACGAAACAGGCAGTGTTGACAGCAATTGCTTTGCAGGTGGGAGTCTCTTACCATCGTAAAATTCTTACTGGATTCCGGAATCTACTGGAGATGATGGCCAATCAATACTGAGCTTTGCTGCAGCTCATTTGCAGACCGCCACTCTGCCTGCTTGCCAGCTTGGAGATCTAAGGCAAGGGAAGGATCACTCAGAGGTACATTGAGGTATCCAGTAACCATATTATATCCCCCTTACTGATGGAATACCAAGCTAAAGAGGACTTAACATCCTCTGTCAGTGGTCTAACAGATAGACACGGATCATAACTGGAAGATACCACAACGCAATGGCGCCTCTCCAGAATCTTAACTGGAGTTGCAGTGGGCACAAATCTCCACACCAGCTATGGCTGCCTGGGCATGTTTAACACCCATGAACGCAATGCACATCAGATGAGGAATCTGTCCCAAGATCATAAATCCACAGGCAGCCAGACACAGGTGAGACGAGGCATCTTTATTCTTGTCCATGATAACTTTTGTCGAAGCCATGGGGAACACCGCAAGTTAACCTCAAAACAAATTTTCAGTTACAAAACACTGCTTAGTGAAAAGCAGACAAGCAGCTTAATAAATAGCAGAGTAATACTGTGACTATGCTGGGTGACGCCTGCAAAGATTTAAATAGTGAAGTTCTGGTGCTGAGGAAAAGTGTCTTTTCAGAGCATTACAGCAGGTATTTTAGGGAGGAGGCGGGCTCTTATAACAAGCTGTAATTGGTCTGCCCTTCGTACAGAGAAGTTTCCCATAGTGAGAAGAATTCCGAAAGAATGTTTGGAACAGAACCACTGTGTCACCACAGTCACATAATTTCAATGATATCAGGCTGAGAAATGTGCTATTCACAGTCGGCCATGATAATTCATTTTGTGAGTGAAAGTGTTAGATAATTGTGTGTGAGAATCAGGGCTATAAACTGGCCAGCTGAGGCCAATAGCCTTGGACCTTGAGCCACAAGACCTAAATCAATCTGTGTTACAAATATTTTATGTAAACAGCAAGATAAGTTAGCATTGACAACTCACCGACTGTAACTTCAATGGTGTCCCGAGTGGTCTCTACACTAACAGTGGGACAATGTCCCAGCACACTATCTATGAAAGTTCACCGAACCATAGA
Organism: Xyrauchen texanus; assembly: GCF_025860055.1. Taxonomy (NCBI): domain Eukaryota; kingdom Metazoa; phylum Chordata; class Actinopteri; order Cypriniformes; family Catostomidae; genus Xyrauchen; species Xyrauchen texanus. Next base: position 17,169,697 of record NC_068308.1, read on the forward strand.
AAGTAATTTCTTTGGGCAATGCTTTGTCCATTGGCTGTTTTCACAGATTTGTACTGTGTCCGCATTTTTTACCTGTATCGTTGTGCACTGGATACACAACATGGGAAGTTCGGCGAAACTTTTGACTTTGAACCCACCTCAGGCCCCGGCTGGACTTGTTTGGCCCAAGGGTAATTGGCGAGAAAGACCAGAGGAGGCATGATGAAGCCCCGGAAGTGACAGTGGGAATGCAACTGGCCTGGGCACACACTACCATGCCCTCGTTTTTCCCGATATTGGAAACGTGCCAATGTGAGTTTTTGTTATTTCAAGCATACTTTTAATATGAGACAAAACATTTTAAAATTATAAAAATGACTGATTGTACTCTTAATGTTAATAAAGATAGCTTTCATTCATGACAATAATTACCCATTTTATCTAGAAATGATAAATTTTATCTAGAAATAGATACATTTTCAAATAGAATATTTATCTGTTAGAAACTACTAAAACATTTCAGTTAATAGTCATTTTTGTTTTTATACCAATCTGTGATATTGGCCATGATAGTATCTGTTTTCCAGATTCCAGATTGAGAAGAAAACAAGTGGTGTCAACCATCTCTGTGATTCACCTATTCTTGCTTGAATAAGAACAGATGTTTAATGGTGTTTGTTTTGAGCATATGCTCAGCATTAGATTTCATCAAGCACAGCTCAAATTATGATACCCACATATCAGTTGCGAGCCTTGAGCTCCAGCGGGGCATAAACAAATCAAAAAGAGAAATGCCTCAAACCATGACATGTGCCACTGGCGATATAAAGAGCTGTGTTTTCCCCGAATTCCACCGTTGTTCTCCATCGATCTTGTGATCCTCTGTGACTGACGGCGTATTTAAAAATTCATTAGCGTTTGTTCTACATGTTGAAGGGCCTCCAGTGCCACAAAGATAGCCAACAACTGTACATTGTATATAGATGTTGCTTCATCTAACACTCTATTCCTCTGCTGTCCCAGCAGGTTAATTTTACAATCAAGCCTGAAAGTGCAAGAGCTCACCGGGACCGTGCAGGTTAAACAGGTGCATTACACTAGGGGGGATACCGGTCACTAAATTAATTTTCCACTGCCTGAAAAATGACTCTGTCAGCCTGGAGAGAGCCACCGACACACAAGGTGCCCTTGAAGATAAAATAACCTCCAAACCATTCCCAGAATAATGTATTTATATGCAGACTGTATCATGTACAGTGGCCTGACTTATTAACTTGATTATTCACATGCATTCATCAAAAATCTCACATGCAAACATCCACATATGTCTGAGTGACCCATTGAGAAGGGTGTAAGCTACTATCCGACAATCAATGGGCTAATCCCATTGCTCATGAGACCACGCTGCTGTGTTTTCACCCCTCAATATCATATCATTAGAGCTCCATGGCAACCCAGCATGTCCTGCAACCTGCCCCGCTATTAAATTCTGTGCTAGAGATTTGTGTGGTGGGCAGAGAGAGGAAGCTGGCTGATTCATTTCACTGAGAGTCATTAGCCTAACTGTAATGCCACTCATCCTGTATTTTAGATGAGCTGCTTTGCCTGAATTGAGTGGGTGACAAGTGCATTCAGTGTTTAGATAGCTAATGATGACAGATGTGACACATTTACCCGCATTTACACACTCATCGGAAGAGATGCCAGTCTGTATTGCTCGAGAGTACAGCCCAGTACAGGGTGCTGTGTTTGTGACAGTCCATATGTATATGAACCAAAGAATGAACCAAAATAAATTAACCAAAGCGTGGGGCAAAAATGGGAAAAAATTCAACGTGGGACAAAAATGTGTCTCTGTAGTGTCCCAGTACCTTTCTTATCTGTTAACTTATGATTGAAGCCTATTTATTAGCCTACTGGTTTAGTGCCTATGATCGTATTCATTGTTTTAGAGGAAAGTGTTATTATATCTGTAGGTAATATGCATGTTAATAAAAAAAAAATGTAATTAACGCAACTGTTCATGCCTCCTGACACGTGCGCATATGCTCTAGTAAAAGTATACATTTTCATAAATGGACAATACACAGATTGTCATTGTTGTTGTTGTTTTTAAATGCATTAGAAAAACAAAAAAGGATTCTCCTGAAAATCAATTTCAGGTGGCTAATATTTTCTCTGACTAAAAAGTTTAGTTTCTTGTATTGTATTTGAACACGTTCTTTTAAGATATCAAACAAGATCAGCTGTATACACGTCGAAGAATTGTCTTCATTCACGCTATTGAAGGATCCTACTGTATGAATGTTTTCTCTGGGGACAGTGTATTATACAATGCCGTGATTGCCATGGCTCCTTGGACTCCTCAGTGTGTGTGTGTGTGTGTGTGTGTGTGTTACTTACTCAAGTGTCTCAGTCAACATATTCAGCTGATAGATCCTGGTGATACTGTCTTGGAGGAGGATGTGAGAGGAAATGTGCTGGTGTGTGTGTGGGGGTGGGTTTGGGTGGTTTACAAGGACATTTTTTTAGGTTAAAAACTGGTAATTACAAGGGTATCATGCTATAAATTTGGTTTATGAGGGCATTTCTAGTGTCTCCCATAATTTATATCGCTTAAACATACTAAACAATGTTTATTTGAAAATGTAAAAATGCAGAAAGTATGTTTTTTTTTGTGAGGGTTAGGTTTAGCGTTAGGGTTAGGGGATAGAATCAATAGTTCGTACAGTATAAGAATCATTATGACTATGGAGAGTCCTCATAAGCATAGCCACACCAACATGTGAGAATGTATTTCCCCCCTGCATTTGCCCTCATTATTTGATTCTCGATGACAGATGGGAATGTATAGAACATACACTCCATTTTAAATTATTAAAAGGTGGCCAAGAGCTGTTTACACTTGAATTGAAGAGTACTTTTTGAAGGGGAGGAGGTGGATATGGAAAATAAATTTAGCCGAACATGGGAAAGAGGAGTGAAAAGAATCTGGAATGGTCTTGTAAAATGAAAGATCTATTCCAAGATCAGCCACTGACTGTAAGCAGCTAATTTCTATAATGGCATTGGTAACCAAAAAACTACACTCAATGAGGTATTAGGAACACCTGTAATCATGTGGCAGCAGTGCATTGCATAAAATAATGAAGATATAGGTCAGGAGATTCAGTTAATGTTCACATCAACCATCAGAATGATGAACATTTTTATATCAGTGATTTCGACCGAGGCATGATTGTTGGTGCCAGATGGGCTGGTTTGAGTATTTCACAGTCCATAAAGCTGACAAAAAGGCTACGATAACTCAGATAACCACTCTGTACAATTGTAGTGAACATAATAGAATCTCAGAATGCACTAGACGTTGAATCTTGAGGTGGATGGGTTACAACAGCAGAAGATACGGCGGGCACTTTATTACAACCATAGTGTTCCTAATGAAGTACTCAGTGAGTATGCGTTTGTGTGATGCAGTGTAAATACAAGACAACTGCCATATTCACCAGTACAACATAAAATAAATGACTGCCTGCTCCTTTTGAGTCGCTTGTAGCTTTACAAGCTACACTTTCAAAGTAGTTTCCCATACGCTGACTAGAAATATGTGCATAAAATGACCTTGATTGCTTTTCCGGGGTTACAATAAGGGTTTTGTTGCTCTGGTTTGTAGTTTTTGTCCTGAGGAAGAGAATAATCAACCACACTGCTTCTTCTCCACCACTTACTACAAGTGAATAAATCATTCATACAAGCAGAGAGAAGACTTTTGCTTGAATGAATGAACAGATACAATTTCCTGTTAATAGCTTCTTCTAAATAATAATGCATGAATGTGTTGAGGTTTCTTTTTAATCTTCATTTTACCCCCATTAAGGAACATTTTAAATGTGTCCAATGTGTACATATAAATAGAACATGTGTGCATTTTATTCTCATAATAATTTTTTTCTTTCTTTTAAACTAACATCATGTAACACATTCTAATATTTAGTTCCACGCAAAGGTCAAAAATGTTTGTAGACTCATTGCTGAACTATTGAGCAAATCATCATCATGTTTGTGGTTTCGTGGCACAGCTTACCTGCAGATGCGGCTCATTGGCTAGTAGTCATAATTGCTCATTCGCTCTGAACAGCTGTCTGCTCATGTAATGGCAACACAAATATTACCTTTTCCCATTAACAGCTAGCACACATGGAGTTCTTGGAAACAAATGTTGCAAGCCAACCAAACTGAATTCCTTAGTCTTTTATTTTGTAACCCGGTCACACACACACAAGATGAGACAGTCACAATGTTGGATGAAACTGCTTTTAATGTTTATTAAAAGCAGTGCAGGCAAAAGTACAAAACAAGGGAAATCCAGTGAGAGTAGTCGAGGGGGAGCGTAAGGTCGGAAGCCGGGGAAACAACGATATAAACAAGGGGGCAGATCTAATGAGGGAGGTGAACGATAAGCGGGGAAAACAGTTAACAACTAGGGCGAAGGACAAGACGAGACTAGCGGGAACAAAGACAGGGGAACGAGAGAGTTGGCAAGCTAAACAGGTAATCAAACAGTGGGGAGGTCAAAACTAGACGAGACTAGCAGGGGCAAAACTAGACGAGACTAGCGGGGCATAAACACGGGAATCTAAATACATACAATAACCAACCCGAGTGAAACGAAAGGGTTGTGATATATATAGGGGAAGGTGCAGGTGTGAACAATGAAGGTGACGAGACGAGTGCAGGTGAATCTAATGTGTGGGGATAGGATGCGCGTGAGTGTAGGTGGTCATAATGTAGGGGTGATTGAGAAAGTGCCGGTGGTCATAATGTTCTGGCCACCGGAGCGTGCATGCGAACATGAGTCAGAGGGGGGAGAGAGTTACGAGCGAGAGCTCGTAATTGCATAAAGAGCGTGAGTGCTCGAGGGAGGAAAAAAGAGCGTACGAGCTCAAGGGGGCGGAGCGAGGGAGCGGGAAGTGTAGCGGGAAGCGAGCACGCACGCGGAGTGTATGGGTGCGTGCTCGAGGAAGCGGAGATGGGGCAGAGGAGAGGGGTTCGTGACATATTTCCTTTCAATTGTACAAGTTTAGTTCCTTTTGCTCCAACACATACTCTATGTGTGTGTACACAAGGTTTGGTTTGACATATTAACAGAATTACTGTGTGTGTACAATAAACACTTTATCTACAATATTGAATGTACATCAAAGTCTCTCTCTGATGTACAGTACATTCAGTACTAAGCAAAAACAGAGCATAAGTAAAACTTAGAAAAGAAGGGAAGAAGAAAGTTTAGGGGCAGATGAGTCGAAAGCAGTGGTGACATTTATACAGTATAATAATAGACCAAGTACCTGATTATTTATTGAACATAGTGTTTGACTAAGTATATTGTCACAATGAGTGATGCTTGGTATTATGATGAGCCAGAAACAACATCTTTCATTTGCAACATCTTTAAAGCTGAAGTGTAATTTTATGTTAAACTACTTTCTCCAATCCTTGTTTAATGTGCAGAGACTGCTACTACAAGTAAATTATTTCTAAGTTGACTTCCTGAAGAATGTAAATGCTGATTTCTGTGGCCCATTACAAACATTTCTGTTTGTTGCAGTGGTCCATCATGTCAACATCTGGCTCAGCCAGTAGTGAAAATTTGAGGCAGGACTAATTGGAAGACATGGAGAATGTTTTAAAAAAATTTTATAATAAAATTTAGTTTGGAAGCAGAATTATATTACTGTGACTTCAGCGACAGTAGGTTGAAAATTCTTCAGCTGAAATCCAATCTCAGAATTGTGTTTGATATATTATGCGATTACTTCCTGGTATTGATGGGACCAGAACCTGTTCCACATAGGCTGCTTGCACAAACATAAAAAAATCTATCAAATCCATTTATTGTCACTCAACCATATACACAAGTGCATATACACAAGTCTTGTGTGCAGTTCCGAGCAACATAAGAGATATATAAATTTACAATAAACATCAGATTTACACAACACAATTTACATATCTAATATACATATAATTACACACAACACAATATACAAATAATAATATACAATGTACAGTATACAGTACACACAATACAGAATATGCATACACACAATATAGAATCCACGGTATACAATACAAATTGTATATATAAATTATACAGTATGTTGTATTGTGCTGTATTGACATTCAGGATGTCAGTTAATAGTCAGTTGCCAGTGTGTTGTTGAAAGAGAATACAATTTATGTTCTTTCCCTGACCCAGGGAATGATGTGGTGAAATTAGAAGATAAGGGAACAACAAAATTCTCCACCCGGTCCTCCACCGGGGGATGGAGTGGTCTTCTTACCAGCTCCAAGTCTGCAGCAGGTCTCCACATCCCTGCATTGTCTGACGTCATGCTCAGAAACCTTCCTCGGGTACTTGGCTGCGAGCCGCGAGACGGGGGGAGTCTGCTTCCTGTGGGTGGCTCAATGCCGGGCCGCTGGCCCGGGCTAAACTGGGGCAGGATATGCTGAATAGTATCCATCTGCTTTTTAACTGCTGAGAACTGCTGGGCAAAGTCCTCAATGGTGTTGCTGAATAGGCCAACCTGGGAGAAGGGGGTGTCAAGGAACCATACCTTGTCAGCCTCCCTCATCTCGACCAAGTTGAGCCATAGGTGGCGCTCCTGGACCACTAGGGTGGACATTGCCTGCCCGAGAGTCCGTGCCATGACCTTCGCTCGGAGGGCAAGATCGTTCACATAGTGCAGCTCCTGTTTCAATCCCGGGTCAGAAATAACCTTGAGCAGTTCTCTCCTTTGCTTGGTGCACCTGCAGGAGAGCCATGGCATGCAGGGCGGAGGTGGCCTGTCCAGCAGCACTGTAAGCCTTAGTTACCAGTGATGACATAAACCTACAGGCACTGGATGGGAGTCTTGGACGGTTCCACCAGGTTGCGATGATTTGCGGGCACAGGTGCACCGCAACCGCCTTAACCACCAGGAGAATCGCTGAGTACCCATTGAAGCACAACCATCGAGGGTAGTGAGAGCGGAGGAGCTCAGAGATCGTGCCTGAGCTCGTCATGCACCTCTGGGAAGGAAGGGACTGGGGCGGGGCATGGCTGTGAGTGGTACTCCGAGCCCAGCAACCAATCATCAAGCGAGGGTTTAGGCAGGGGTGGAGTGGTCCACTACAGCCCGACGCGCACAGCCACCTGGGCAAGCATGGCCACCAGGTCTGTGTCGGCCTGCGACTTGGCAACCACATCCGAACGTAGGAGCCCAGTTGAGTCCTCAGCGTCAGACTGAACCAGCCCGCTCTCCGATGGGGACAGCGCCTAAGCATGTGAGACAGCGATTGTGGCCATCGGAAGCAGAGAGTTAATGACCGCAACCAAGAATTACACACAGATGAAAAGGCATCTTAAAAAAGATGCTCTCTGTCAGTGCCACTCTTTTAGAGAAAAACACTCTTTTATTTGCAAGAATATATACTCTTTTAAGCTGTCAAAGCACCCAGGGGCATTCTCTGCACTCAACCGGTGCACAAGGTGGAGAAACCACTGTAATGCACCATAAATCCAACAGCATGCAGAGGTGAATGGACCGGCAGCTCACTGAAACACAACTGCTCGGCTCCGAAGAAAAGATCTGAATGAGTGGTTGCGAGCCAGCTCCTTTTATACCCATATGCCCGGGGGAGTGGCATGCAAATTCCGATCGTCAATTCCCATTGGCCTTTTCTCAAAGATCAGAGGTGTTTGGGGCTCCCAAGGATGACCCCTAGTGTCACTACGTCAAAACAACTTAAAGTGAGTGACAGATAGGGAACTGTTGGGGCCACCGCCCAGCCCGAGAAAACAGTGTCTGCATGTCAGTCCTGCGTGCGTTAAGCACATGAAGCACTAATGGAGAGATCAGATTGACATTAAGCATGGATTTGCCAGCTTGGAGGTGAAGGATATGGCTGCGCTCAGTATGGGTGACCCCCTCAAAGTGAGAAGTGGTGTATTGCGCATACCCTCTCTATTGAGAGTGTTGACTTGTGCAGGTTATGGGAGAGGTTCGGTCAGGCTTCCGATGATCTCTTTGTCTTGTGTGAAAATGCCCATTGTCTTACGTTCTTCTTACTAAAGTACAAGGACACTATACTCTGTGATGCACTGGCACACACATGGCCCAATGTGCTGCTTTATGCCTTTCCCCCACTCAGATAATTTTTCCCACTCTAGCCAGTGTGAGGGAGCAGATCTTGACACTAATTCTCATTGCACCCAGATGGCCCAAAGGCTGGCAGAGATAATTCCTCTACTTTATGCCCTACAGTGCCCGCTCCTGTTGCAAACGGACCTTTTGTCTCTGCTGAACAGAGAAATATAACACCCTCACCCAGACAAGGTGGCACTATGAGCCTAGGCCATGAGAGGTCCAACCTGAACACATTGGGGCTTCCCCCAAGGTGGTCGCCACCATACAAAAATGCCAGGGCCTCGTCCAAGAGGTCTTTGTATGACTGTAAGTGGCAGGTGTTTGAGAAATGGTGTAATACATATAATCTGGTGTCATATCAGTGTTCAGTCACTGACATACTATGTTTTCTACAAAACGTTTGGACAAAAGTAAATCCTTTTCTACCATCAAGGTTTACCTGGCAGCCATGTATGCTTGCCACATTGGCTTCAATGACGTAGCAGTTGGGCAGCACACTCTCATTCCTAAATACATGAAGGGTGCTCTCCATTCTGTTCCAGTTAATAGAAAGCTTGTTCCTTTGTGGGACCTCTCCATGGTGCTGGAAACTCTGTCACAGCAGCCTTTTGAGCACTTAGAGAACATTTTCGAGAGTTGTTGTCTTACAAAACAGCTATACTCCTGGCGCTGGTATCAGCCAGATGTGTAACCTTTTGTCAGGTACTACCAACATGATATCACCAGAACCCCAGTAGCGCATTCGGTTTTGGGTGTGGGTTCTACATAATGGGTTCATCAATGACCATTTCTCACTGTGTACGTGTCACCCCATAGGTTTCACACCAAGCACAATGCATGGCCTCTTCTCCCTTCTTTGTTATACGTATGGATTATAGAGCCTACTACTATTATATAGGATGTGTTAGGCCTCAGGTAAGGGCGGGGCATTACGGCAATGATGGACACGTGCTCCTGTATGTCAAGCCAGACTTGGTGCTCAGATGTTTCTGCAGGGGTCAAGTGTGTATGCCCTTCCCATAGGTGGATCTCTCAACCTTATGTTTAAGAAACTGGGGTTTCAGAATAGTTAACCTATAATTTTTGCAGGATGCTGCATTTACGCTGCTAGTTGTAAGCGCAGCATAAACACAAATATTACTAGTGCACCTCTAAATTGTTAGAGAGCTGAAAAATGGCATCATGATTAATTGGATGGATTTGAACAGAGGGCCATAACATGGGACAAACACTTAGGGAGTAGCTTTGCTCTTGTTTGATTGGAATTGTTTGCCAGGAGGGTGTATTTGGAAGTAGAAGGATAATTGATGATCGTTGCTATATGCCACTATGCCTTTTTTGATGGATATAACCTGAAAGTCTATCAGGCAAATTTTGGTGTTTCTCATTTGTCAGGCAAATTTGTTTTATTAATATGAAATGCTTGATGCATGTGAAGTGAAACTTTACTGCAAGATTTATTAACACCCCAGTGTCAAATTAAATTTTTGACAGTGAGCGATTTTATGCCTGAGTCCTGGTGGATTGCTGCTCAGCCAGACATAAAATGAAGTTATATATTTATAAAATGTGAGAATGATGGTGAAACCATTTCAATGAACATCTGTATGCAGGTCAAAGCAGCTTTATGTGTGTGTCGAAATGTAAACTTCTTTAAAACATCTGCCACTGTCAGCTGTTCCTTCATATAGTGTTATTGTTAATGTATTTTGCACTAGAGGGGATTGTTCAGTGCAGTTTGGAACCTTTGGAAAGAAACTATATGTGATATTGTTTTGGATTCAGGCAGACAGTAATTTAAGGAGGCTGTTAAAGGAATATTCCAGGTACAATACAAGTTAAACTCAATTGACAGAATTTGTGCCATAATATTTATTTTGACCTTCTTTTAAAAAAAGAAGCAAATATCGAGATTATTGTAAGGCACTTACAATGGAGGTGAATGAGGCCAATCCATAAATGTTAAAATACTCACTGTTTCAAAAGTACAGCCACAAGATGTAAACAATAATAAAATTATAAGCTTCAAATTTCTGCCTTGAAACCCTCTTCAAATTGGACCCATTCGCTTCCATTGTAAGTGCCTCATTGTAACCTTGATTTTTTTCTTTTTTTTTAAGAAAATGATGGTTAGATGAAATACGTTTTATTGGTAATCAATATTTTGCCACAAATGCTGTCGATTGAGCTTAACTTGTATTGAACACGAAATATTCCTTTAAGTTACTAAGTGATAAAAAAATGATATTGGATTTAGGTTATCATATTTCTTTATGCCTGTGCAGAATGTGCCTGTCTAAGATCAGTGGAAATATTGATGGGTATTTCTGTGTTTACTGGGTAGGGATAACTTGGAATGATCTATTACATTTTTGTTGAGAAAAGTTAAGCTATTTTGGAGAAAGGTAAAAATTCTGCTCACTTCAGAGAACTGAAAAAAACAACAACAGCAACTGATCACTGTAATTATTTGGATAATTCACTTCTACCTCTTTTTCCTCCCTTCCACTCTTTATCTGGCCCATGTTCAGCCACCAGGGCTTGAATAAGCTCTGTATTACAACATTTATTTTTTAAATGGAGCATCATACATGATTAAACCCTCCATTATGGTGTTTAAAGTCAGTATGAAATGGAAGTTGCGACCGACTTTACTTCCATATTGTGACATTGTGGCAGGCCGGAGGGTGGGGCCGGGTCATGATTCCGCACACCCAGCCCCTAATTAGGCTGATGAATCCCGAGAGTGATAAAGGCGACCGGAGATGGCAGTGCAACAGAGAGAGAGAGAGAGAGTTACAGGCAGCTGCCCGACACCTGTGTGTGTCTTGTTGGTTCAGTTCTTGATTAAACTATTATTTATATTGTCAAGCCGGTTCTCGCCTCCTCCTTTCCATTGAACTGTGTTACACTGGTGCCGAAATCCAGTAAGCAGGAGGGATGCGCCTTAGTAGAGTCCTCGCCACTACCATCCAACCCAACAGAGCAGCCGTGGCCATCCACCAGGGGATGGAGGAGCCCGACTGCCTGAGAGCAGAGGAATGACTCCCGACCGCAAGGGGAGGAGGGTCTCCTAACCGACAGCCTGGTGCAGTCAGGGCCGCTGCCAGGGGCAGAGGAAACCCCTACAAGCCACTGAAATGCGGTAGGGTCTTATACCGCCGACCACAAGCGGGGAGGGGCTCCTGGCTGACCGCCTGGAGCGGGAGGACCACTGCCAGGGGCGGGGGAGACCCCTTCAGTCCACCGGAACACGGCGGGACATTCCGTCTGCCAGAGGACTGCCTCCGATCCGCTCGTGGAGGCGTGGCTGTCGTCCGCTAGAGGGTGGAGGAGTGGCCGAGGACCAGGCTGCGGCATATCGGAGAACCAGCAAGTAAAAATATATTTTTTTTTTCTCTCTCTCTCTCTCTCTCTCTCCTCTCTCTCTCCTGCTGCCGCTCCACGTTGGCCTTTCCCTCTCTTTTAAATATTATTGTGTTTTGAATTGGTACGGTCACTGTTACAGTGTGTAGGTGAAAAAATGTTTGTTATTATTATTGTTTCCCTCCCCATGTCTCCCTCCCTACTAGACGGGGATGACCTGCCAGAAAGAAGTGGAGGGAAATGCTGTCATGCTGGGGGCTCCCCGGCCGGAGAGAACGAGGTAGGTATGTGGCAGGGTGGAGAGTCGTGATTCTCTAATTAGGATGATGAAGCCCGAGAGGGATTAAGGCAACCGGAGACAGCAGTGCAACATTTATATTTTATATGCTGTTGGATTACAGACCCACTATGGGGTGTCTGATAAGAGACTTCAATGTAGAACTGATGGCATTCGGGAATAACCCGTTTATTGTCACCACACTCAATACAATAAAGTAATGGAGCTTAGTTTGCTTGATTATGCATATACGTTTATGTGGGTATGTGTTTGGTTTTCTAAAGGACAGAAAAAGTAATGCAAAGCATAAGTATATATAGTGAAACAGAATCGCAATGAATACAATAACAGCAATCACTAAACTCAAATAAATTAAGAATACAAATGATTAATATAAAAGAGAAGAGAAAATTGGTGGTGAAATTGAGCAGCAGTCTCAATGCAATTATTATCAGATTAACAACATAAACGCACAAGCACATCATGATCTTTGCTTACGAAGCAGCTGTAGCTGTTGAAAAATGAGTGAGTAAATGATAACCATATTTTAATGTTTTGAATCACATTACATTAAATCTAAAGAAAAAAACACTTACTCGTGCTGTGCATCCCAAGATAACTGCATTAAAAATATAAAAACCTCCAGTTAGTTGAAATAATTCGATCTGGGCCTACAAGAGTTTATTTGGGCAAGAATCAATGATGCAGCGTTGTATTCCTCTCACTATTTACAGCATTGGGAGAGACTGAAACAGGGTGATAAATGCTACAATTGTCACTTTTAATGAGATATTTCAGCCAAAAATGTAAATTCTGTCATAGTTTACTCACCCTCATTTAATTCCAAACACATACAGTATGCAGTCAACTTGGCCCTCCACTACATCCTCCAGCACCTGGACTCCGCAGGAACCTACGCCAGGATTCTGTTTGTTGATTTCAGCTCTGCCTTTAACACCATCATCCCGGCTCTGCTCCAGGAGAAGCCCTCCCAGCTAAGTGTGCCTGACTCCACCTGCAGGTGGATCACTGACTTCCTGTCTGACAGGAAGCAGCATGTGAGGCTGGGGAAACACGTCTCTGACTCACTGTCCATTAGCACTGGATCCCCCCAGGGCTGCGTTCTTTCTCCTCTGCTCTTCTCCCTGTACACTAACAGTTGCACCTCCAGTCACCAGTCCGTCAAGCTTCTGAAGTTTGCGGACGACCCCCTCCCTCATCGGACTCATCTCTGATGGTGATGAGTCCGCTTACAGGTGGGAGGTCGACCACCTGGTGACCTGGTGCAACCAAAACAACCTAGAGCTCAACGCTCTAAAAACAGTGGAGATGGTTGTGGACTTCAGGAAGAACTCAGCCTCACCTGCACCTGCCCCCATCACCCTCTGCGACTCCACACTTGACACTGTGGATTCTTTCCGCTTCCTGGGAACTATCATCTCCCAGGACCTCATGTGGGAGCTGAACATCAGCGCCCTCATCAAGAAAGCACAACAGAGAATGTACTTCCTGCGGCAGCTGAAGAAATTCAACCTGCCAAAGTCAATGATGGTGCACTCCTACACAGCCATCATCGAGTCCATCCTCACATCCTCCATCACTATCTGGTACGCTGCTACTACTGCCAAGGACAAGGGAAGACTGCAGCGTGTCATCCGGTCTGCAGAGAAGGTGATTGGCTGCAATCTGCCGCCGCTCCAGGACCTGTACGACTCCAGGACCCTGAAGCGTGCTGGAAAGATTGTGGCTGATCTCTCCCACCCTGGCCACAATCTCTTTGAATCACTCCCCTCTGGCAGAAGGCTGAGGTCCATCAGGACAAAAACCTCACGCCACAAGAACAGTTTCTTCCCATCCGCCACTTGCCTTATCAACAATGCCCGGTACCCACCCTGACACTCTCCACTGTCCACCTCTAGCTCTACATTTAACTGCACTACTCTGCTCTCTTTTATTTTATACTTACTTTTAATTGATACAGCATGGACATATTTATATTTATATTTATATTGCTTTATTTTTATTCTTGTTCATATATTTAGAGACTGTGTGAACGCGCCTACAACACCACAACAAATTCCTTGTATGCGTAAAAAACGTACTTGGCAATAAAGCTTTTTCTGATTCTGATTCTGATTCTGATGTCTTTCATTCGTCTATGAACACAAAAGATGTTAAGCAAAATAGTCTCAGTCATCTTTTTTATACAATGAAAGTGAATAGTGTCTGATGCCATGTCCTTTCATGTTTCACAGAAAAAGGAATGTGGGATCCGAAATACATGAGGGTAAGTAAATGATGACAGAATTGTTATTTGTGGGTGAGCTATCCCATTAATGTTATGTCTTTGTTCCTGAGCCCTTGATATGTTATTGGATGTGAGCATAGCTCTTTCTGCTCTGAGGTTATCATCTTACACATTGATCCGAGGTATTTTTAAAGGCATTTCTCAGTGCGAACACTTTCTCAAGAAAGACTCGGATTACTTTAGATCTCTCAAGTGTGTGCCTGATTGAGTGTGTATATAATGTTTATGAATTCCTCTAAGGTCACAGCATGAGCCACCAGTCAGGGTCACCTCCAGGTTCCCAGAGGTTTAGCATTGGTACTCAGCTGGTATAATTGATTTGGCATTATTCCCAGTGGGAGCAACAGATCTTTTTTGGATCTTTACTTTATATATTGTTGAAAACATTTTTGTGTCACTGATCTATGGCATCTTGAGTTTATCTAACTGTGGCTGAAAAGGCTAAAATCCTTGACTTTGTTGCAAGGATAATTGTTTCTGCCAAAGTTACATCGCTTAATATTTTCTCTTTGTCTCAGAGTTTATTTCAGCATGCAATCCAACCATCATGGCTTCTGTAGTGAACTCTAAATACTCTTTGCATTTTGTTTCACCTTGAAGACATGCACTATCAGTCAAGAAATTATTGAAATACTGTATACATATGCTTGCAATATGTTACAGTTTTTAATGATGGTGCAAGCATTGGTTATTGAGTGTTCTGTGGATTTTGGCAAAGACATTGTGTTAATCCCTGAAGTTCTCTGTATTGTACATGTTCCAACAGGACTCTCTATGTTACCAAGAAGAATGATGCTGCAGACTGACATCTTACACTTTCAGTCCAGAGGAAATGTCCTCATATGTGGTGGACTAAATGCAAGAACTGGGAGAGAAAGTGATTATATGGAATGTTATTTGGGACTAAATCGAGAGTTCACCAAGGCAAACTATCTGACTACTGTGACTGACAGAAAATTAAGAAAAGCACTGACGATGTACAGACTCAGTGAGCACAGTCCAAACCTGGGAGTGATTGAGACAGAGCTGCACTTCCTCACAGAATGCCCAAAATACCAATCGATTTGAAACAAAAACCACCACAAATTTAACAACATATGCCCAGATTTCAATGAATGTAACCGGCAGTTATGCACACTGGGGGATGCCAGTTTGGCACTCTGTCAAAAATGTCTGTAATTATAACTGTAAAATACTGTAAAAATGCTACAGTAAAAAAAGCATAAATTGGTTAATGAGTAGTTACCTTAAAATAAATGTTAAACAATTTTATTTAAAAAGACAATACTGTAGTTTTACAGTAAATTGTTGTAAAATTGTATTTTTTTATATGTAAAGTATGATTTTCCCATATAATTAATTGTAAAAATGTATATTATGTTTAACAAGACAGTACATGTACTTTTTACAGTAAATTATTGTTAAAATTACAGTAAAAAACGTAAAAAATCGGGCGTTCCCAGAATTCCTTGCGTGACTCAGGAATTCCATTTATCCCATTATATTTTATGGGAATAGTTGTTTCTTCTTATTGTTAATATCAGTTATATAGTTCTGGGTGATCTGTGTTATACTGATGTAGTTTAGTTAATGTTTAATGCATTATTTGAATTTCACATGTGTTACCCTGATAGTGTTTGTGTGAGTGACACCGAGCACTATCTCTGACTGTTTATTGGTCATTGTTCCTGGAAGGTCCACTAATGATGAGTGTTATGTCATAATGTGCCCTTCTGTAATTACTATGGTGATTAATAATACATTCTAAAGTGAAAAGCAGATTTGTACAGTTTCAGAAGGTGAATAAATTAAGTTTGTCATTTAATAATATAAACGACGGTACTGCACCGTAAAATATACCGTAAAAACAACAGTTTTAAACTGTAAAATGTAGATGTTGTTCTGTAATGTTGTTTAAATTTTTACTGTATTTTTAATTTTAATAATTATTCTGGTAACTACAGCTGCCATTATTATTAATTTTTTTTGGGAAACAACAGGATTCTTTTTTATACAGTGCATCTGTTACAGCAAAATGTCTGTTTGAATTAGAAAACGATAATCATTCTCACCCTGGATAATTCATAGAATGCCTGAATATTTTATTTTATTATTTGCTGAATATTTTTGTTTTTCTTAGCTTTGTTGTGTGTGTGTGTGTGTGTGTGTGTGTGTGTGTGTGTGTGTGTGTGTGTGTGTGTGTGTGTGTGTTTCCCTTTATTTTTGTTTTTTGTTTATTTATTTATTTGTATTTTGCTTTGTTACTATGACAGTTTTTTTGTCAGTGTACTTATTATTTATCTTGATGCTTTAGAAATATTATGTGTAAAACAATCATGGCAATTGCAAAATTTAGGAGCATGATAGAGATCAGAGAGAGACTGAGAATGAGCCAGACATCAGTCCTTATTCTAATCTTAATTTAAAGTCAGGTTGTATAGGTTATAAACTTCAATCTTAATGTTCACCACATGTTTTAGACTAAGGTGAAATTCAGAGTCACTACGGCAAACCAATCAATCATGCAGTTATGCAAAATTGCAGGACATAGTGGAGGGTCATTTTCCGGTCTCTGTTTCACATTCAATAGTTTTACATCAGTTATAGCAAAGGTCAAGTTTGCATGGCAAATTGAATTACTTTATGCATTTGTCCTCCATGTCCCATTCAATTTCCTGCATGACATTTGTGTCTCCTATGAGCAGTCTCTCTGCTCTAGCCTGTCTAATAACACTTGAGCAAAAAGTGTCATTATCATTGATTTGATCATTCATGCACTAGAGTGCTATTTTGTCCAAAGGCTAACAGGAGGAGAAGGGGAGCAATCGAGAGAACGGTTTTGGAATACTGATTCACTATTGAGATGTTTGGTTCTCACTGTCTATTTTCGCAATTGAGAACAGTTGGTCTTATCTTGTATCATTCCAAAACATAATCTTTGTCATGCATGTTGATGAAGACAATCACAAATAATATGCATTTAATTATCTTCAGTTTGTATTTGTAATTTGTAAGTCATCTTTTGATGATACCTGGAGAAGCCTAATTTGTGTTCATGAGCGTTCAAACATCTTAGTTACATAATGTACAATGGCCCCAAAATGTTTTTGGACATCTATGCTACTAAAAATGAAATGGATTACTTTGCATTAGTGAACAAAATATAAAACAAAGTGATGTTTATTTTAGAGAAAGATTTTGAAGAAGTTTGAAAAGTTCTAAATGATAAAACAATAGATATAGATTTGAAAATAAAAAGATAAAACATATTAGAGCAAGTTCTGGTTGTCAAACTTAGAACATGTCCATAGTTAATGTGCCGAACTATAATAACTTGAGGAGAACTGACTTCATACATCCACTAAATATCACCTTGAGACCAGGTGCTGAAAAGTAATTGCAACAAAGCTAAGAAGTTTGTTTCTAAGAAAAGGGTTTAACGTCTTTTGTTTGCAGATGGCACTTGGTTTCATTTTTTGTTATCTAATGCAATGGCATTCAGACATTTTTAAGTGTTGCTTCAGAGACTAAATACTTTTTGGGGCCACTTTATCAATTCTCAATGCACAATTGGATGCTGTAACACCATGTACTATGCACTGTAAATACCCTATCACTCTGAAAAATCATGGAAAACAGCAAAATGTACTTCACTGTGTATGAGAAAAAGTGGGTTAAGTGAAATTTACTTTAAAACCACATAACATTACACATTTCCTTAAAATAAATGATAGCTTTGGCTATAAATAAGCAATTAGTGTTATTTTAGTCTTTTTCCTGCTTGTTTTCTGGATGGTAAGGGTTTTTTGGACTAGTACAAATAACTCAGATTTGATGCACTTGGTATGAATTGAATGCCCACTTTCACTATTGTGCTCCACTTTATCCTAAGGTCACTCCACTGCAACCTTCAACTTGTCACTTTTGTGATGAAAGTTTAAAATGTGATTTTATCCAGGCAGATTTCTCTCTTTTTATATGTATACTTAAATGTATTTGCCCAAGATATTGCTTATAGTGTTCCAGTTTTGCACTATAAGAATATATATTTTCATATTGTGCATTGAATACTATAGGAAACATAAAGTAAAAACAAAATTGAATAGACATCCTGCCTTGTGTGAGTTGTTCTATGCTGACCTTTCAGGTCTTGCATACTGTGTGGATTTTTATTCATTCAGGCTGATCCTGAGCAGATGGTGTTTGACTGTGGTTGCTGTGCTTGCTATTCATTATAGAACAAGAGGTCAGTGATCCTTAACTTGAGACCCAAAATGTGGACTGGGTGAAACTCAACTCGAGATCAATTAAGTCTTAATTAGGACTGGGACATAGATGAGTGTTTACAGATTTGTGTATCTTTCAGAGCCATTTAAACATCTTGACTCAGTTCCAAATTTGGGAAATAACTTTATAAAATGGGATGTAAAGGCATTGTCAGCATATTATACACAGTATATGCGATAAAACTGCAGAAAAATATATATTAAAAAAAAAATTCTTAAATGGAAAAGTGCCTCTTCAAAAAAAAAAAAAAAATTTCAGTTGAAACCTTTCTGTCTGCACTTCATTTACAAGCCTTATGTTTAGATGCATGAACCTTCCCCCATGGGACTACATGATTAATGATCTTGTCCTCTTTAGCTGATTCAAAACAGGCATGGAAACCTGGTCACTTTAATTAACATTCTCCCATCTGTATTAGAGTAAATGTACTGAAAAAATAAAAATGCATTATTGGTTGATCAAGATGGGCCACCAGCATGTGGCTCGATGAGGTCTCACAAGGTTACTAATATAACTGAGAGTTTTTAAGATTTGATACACTATTGGCTAAAAGGATAATGTCAGAATGCTCATCAGTGAACAATTTGATATTAAAATCAGTTAATTTATTGTTAAGTCACAGTTATGTTTATTGATTTGTCAATAAACAGACTCCTTCTGTTATTTACATTGAAAACATTGTTAATGCCAGGCTACTAATCAGCAATGTCAGTTGAATAACCAAGACAGTTTGGTTTTGTTCCTAAATGTCAATGCAATTTGAATTAGATTAGCATTTCCTGAAGGAAATAGCAGTAATTGTAGGGCGGCAAAGGAACAGTTTTAAACTATTTGGTGAGCATAGCTTTTATGCTTTGGTTCAATGTAAATGAAAACATGCATCAAACCAGATTTGCCTTTGTCATGACACTCATCACAGGGGACGTTCCACTTTGAAACTGCCATACATTGAAGGAGCCACCACAAAAATGCTTGATAGCCACCAGTGCCACAAAAAAAAAAAAAAATTAAGTATAATGTTTACAAAAACATGTAGCACACATGAGGCTGAAACGTTCTGCTAAACAAAGCTTGAATGGAGTCTGTATGTTAATCAATTCTGAATGAACTGCAGGTTTCATTTCTAGCAGGAAGACCCGCAGACTGAGTGAAACTAGATGACATTTAATTGATGAATATAAAACAGGAATTTAATGTCTCTCTTTGGCATAATTAACTGGTGGTCTGAAGTTCTGTCATATCCTGCCGGAGATAGGAGGAAGGGGCGAGGAGCCTACCCCCATACAGGATGGGACACAACCTGTGGTGGTGGGGTGGAGGAGGTTGCCGCGTTAGCACACTGAAACAGCAATGTGATAGATTGTGAGCAGACTTATAAAGCAATGGCTTACATGTGATTGGCTAGGGGTTACCTAACTAATGGTGTAATGATATACACCTGCTGGTCTTCCTACTAGAACTATGCTGCGCTTACATTTATAGGTTTGGTTTCGGTTAAGTAAAATTAGGTTAGATTAGGTAAAGGGTTTAGAACAAGCTAACTAGCATGTTTGAGGAATGTCAATAAGAATCACACAGACCCTCTGACCATTCACAAGGGCACAGGGTGACCTGAGCAAGTTTGACCTTTTTTAGTAGTCTGTAAGCTGTCACACAACAGTTGCCACAGGCAGGACATCAGCTGTCTCAGCTGTGATTTCTTGCTTTGTCAGAAAGAAAGGAAAAGTGGCGTATTATTGGGCCAGGTAGATCAGTGAGGATGAAATATTGCCCAGTCTTATCCATCTGCAACCTTTTCTCCTGCGGTTCAGTTCACAACAATGCCCTAAATCACCCAACACATGCATACAAAGAGAAAGAGAGAGACAGTAAGAATTATTTAAGAGAAATACAAAATGTATGTAAGATTCATAGATTTATGTTTAGAGATTTATATAAAATGTATAAAATAAAAAGCCTGCACACTATTATTGCTTAAAAAGATGACTTACATTACACCCCTATATGCGAAATATGTTTACATTTCATTGCAGGATAGCAAACATTTCATTCACAGGTTACCCCAATGTTTATTGTGTATACACCTATAATCTGTTTTAGATTTCTTAAAAGACACAGTGAGTTCCTTACAACTTTATAGATTTATAGAGCGTGCCCTGTTTTAGATCAACAAGATCAAAGGGACTTTCTTCCTTGGAACATGTTATGTTAGCCTCAGGCACCACTTTCACTTTTTTCCAAACAATGAAAGTGAATGGTGACTGAGGCTGTCTGACCTTAACATTCTGCCTGGTATCTAATTTTGTGTTCCTTGGAAGAAAGAATGTCAAAAGGGTTTGGAAAAACACAAGAAAATCATCATAATTCTCATTTTTGGGGAACTATCCCTTCAACTATGCTGTATCTTACAATGTGCAAATATCTTACAGCCACACTGACGCCGCAAGCCAGCAACATGTTAACACAATATGTTATATGTAATCCTCTTATCAAACTGTGTCTGTGTGATATGCCTGGCTTTTGGAACATGCATTGCTATTATGTTGATTACTGAGATTGGGCAAATCATAATTTCATTTTCTCAAAATGGCCTATGTCATTTGAATGAGGGCATGAATTCGGCTTCTGTGGAGATAGGAAATGGATGTACGAATATTTTTTTGCTAATAGATGTATATAGTACATTCTTGACTTAATTCTCTCTGTCTGTAATAAGGGCTTTCTAATCAGCTGTTAGAACATTCTTTAAACTTACATCATATCAGAAAAGGCATGTCCTTGATAGAAACTTTTATTAAAAACAAAAAAAGGGACAGGACTATGAGCAATAGTTAAAAGATAATTCAAGACCTAATTAGGATTTCATATGAACTGGGGTAGACAGATTTTATAATTGGGACGTCTGTAGAGTTAGGGCTTTTGGCACTTTTTCTTTTATCTAACACTAAGCTTTTCTAATTTGTTCTTTCCTTTGTCTTTGCATAATTGTCAGTAACATCCGATCTTTGGGATTCAGGATCCAAGGGATAATTTTGAAACATTCACTGAAAACCCTGTTGAAACCAGCCTAAGATGGTCTGCTGGTCTTAGCTGGTTTACGCTAGATTAAGCTATTTTCTTTCAGCAAGGAATGTTATCTGCTTCTTGATTAAGGCATTATGCTGAATTTGAATATTCACATTTATTAAAATGCAACATGTGACACAAATATCCCAGCTGTAGCTTGATGGGAATGATTGCAGTGCTCTTCTCATCCATAAGCAACACAAAGCTCTATGCTGTCCTCTATGAATACAGAAGAGCGAAAGGAGGAACTGGCATTTGTCCTCATTCCTCCCATACTCTCTTCTGCTATCTTTCTCTCCTGTGACAAGCACATAGTTCAGAACTAACTTTAGCCTTTCGCTCACTGATTGGATTCTGAGTCCAGAACAGATGCTGATGTCGCTGCCCTTACATGCAATTTCTTCAGTGGGCCTGCTGTATGTTGCAATTGTTCCTGCATCTCAAGTTTTTTGAATAATCAGTTAATATGGCAGTAAGCTTGTGTAAGTAATGTGGAAACAGAATAAGTTTGGAGGGAAAATGTGACTTTTACTTTTACATTTATACATTTGGCAGATGCTTTTATTCAGAGCAACTTAGTTTAATTTTATTAGTATGTTTATATAAGGAAATTAAACCCATGATCTTGGCATTGAGATCATCGTGCTCTATCACAATGCATGGAGCCAGTCAGGGGCGGTTATAGGTCAGTGGATATATGGGTCTTATTCCAGTTCTCTGTGGATACATGTGGGGCCATCCACTGATAAAATGCACAGGATATAATACAGTTTATAATACAAGTTTAAATGTTACACCTGTGGGGTTTCATTTATGTAGTAAATCTTAAAATATGGCTAAAACTAAAATGTCTCACTAACTAACTGTCTTAGCCTCAGAAGCTGCATGCTTTTAACACTATGAACTTTAAAACATGATTTTAAAAAAAATTTTTTTTTTAGTTCCTTTCAGCTTTCCATAGTTTAATGGCATATATTTGGTTTGGAAATCATTACAACACATTACACAGTGCATAATAACAGTTCAAATTAATGCACAGATAAATAAATTATATTTATTGCATATTCAAACATTTAGAAAAACCATTAGGATTAATGTTTAAGAAAAACATGAACCCTTTCTGAAAATCACAATTCTTACCAGCTCATCTGAAAAGTCTACTTTCTTCACCCTGAAAAAAACAACTGATCATTTCTATGGACTCCTTTAACATCTTCACTGACTCCACATATGACTCATGTGATATATTTCATGTTTTCTCATTTATACAAAAGTTTTGTGTGGGTAACAGGCCTACAGACTAAAATTGCACATGTTGTCAGCCACTGACTGTGTTTTATGAGACACAAAGTTTTATTTCTTTAGGTGGTTCTTGACACTCTTAAAACCGAATCCTCCATGCATCCGCATTTAAATCTCAGAACATTTTATCTTATTGCAGACATTTTTACCATGGATAGTTATCTTTAATAAAAACTGATAATTTCAAGGATCCATCCCTGTGAATGGAAACCTGCCTCAGCATTATCTATAAAACCATTTTTAAAACTCCTCTCCCAGTAATAATAAAAGACTGTGATCGCAAGCGCTGAATTAATATTTTAGTATCAACTTGATACTGAAGCACTGGTACTATTTACATCACAGCCAGTGTCTCTCAGAGACTTGATTGGCTTTGATGGTGGTCTGATAGACTTTGAATTAAAGGCAGGTAATAGTTTGTGATTATGCACAGAGCTTCTGGCTCAGGTTGGAGATTAAATGGCAATTCAGATAATTGCTTTAATTTACACCATTTCTTGTGTAGTTTATTACAATTATCAGAATTCTAGACAAAGAAGGAAGGATGTAGCCAGGTTTCTTGTGGGACTGAGTGATATTTAAGCAATATCACACAAGCAAGAGTGCTGTTGTACTGAATATCATCATAGCTATAGATATGTGGCCACAGGCAATTAGATTTACCATGCTACTGATTTACCATCAGTAGCATGGTAAAAGTAAAAGTATCCCAGTGCTGTTACATTAAATATCAGGGAGTAAGGTGTATAAAACACTTTTGGAGCCACTCTGTGGGAATTTCACACGTAAATTGGAGCGCACGCATGCCCAAACGTTCAACAACACTTCAAGCTTCGGCAACGGGGGGCAATTATTAGAATTTCGGTAAGCACAGACTGATTTCTGTGGCAAAACTTTCGACCTACAGTTGTTGAGTTTATGCCTGATAATTACACACCTCCATAATGTAGACCATCTAAAAGCGGAATTTGTGCCAGGCTTCTTCGTGACATGGCTGTTTTCGTTGTCTCTGGCCAGATTGTCTTTCATATCCAGTGTGGTGGCTGGCTGGACATTAGAAAGATTGTGAAGATTGCTGAAAACTTTCCAGAGGACCAGCCTGCTCTCCTGTCATTCCTCAGGCCGGCGGGATGCCCTGGGCCAAGCTGTTCTACTAGCCAAGAGTTGGCACAGACAGCCAAGTGTGGTTGTGTTGATACAGCTTGGTTAAAATCCTAATGGCTATTTATACCTTTTCCCCTGTCACATTGGCCATTCTGGAATAGGACAATATAAGGTCAATATGTCTTTCAAGCAGAGTTCCTGAACAGCTGTTGTCTTTCTAAAATATGATGAAACATCCGTCCTTAGTTTTTCTGTTTGCTGGAGATGGAGATTTCAATAATTGTAATAATATTGAAGATTTATAATAGACTCTTCCACTGAAAGAGCTGCTTTTGAGAGGCACTTTATGCACTTAAATGCTGAAGATGACAGCTTTGTGTGTATTCTGCACATTAGTGGGTCAAGGTACTGGCATGCCAGTTTGTTTTGCATATCAAAAGCCTCGTTATTACCTTTATTAAGTGTGTGCTGCGTTGAATGGACACAATTTACAGGAGCATCCATAGATAGGAAAAAGGACTTAGAGAAAGCATCACAATATTATGTGTCAAGTGTATTCTTTAGCACACCATAAATAATGAAAAATAATACATAAATAAACAAACAAGTATTGAAGCATTTCAGGTGCTCTTCCCTTGAACAATGCATTGCCTTTTAATTATACATCAACATATTATTAGATACCAGCAAATGTGCAATGAAAATGGTAGAAAGCTGCCAAATATATTGCTATATCCAGGAGAGGCTCTTAATATAATGTACAGGCAATAAAATTAATTTTGATCTGTTATGTAATGGCTGTACACATAAATGACAACCTGTATTGAATGTCTAGTTTACGTACACTTGTCCTTTCTGAACGCAACACTAGAGGCACTGAATTCACGTTGGTCAATCAGACATGAAACATCTTACAGCATAAGCTCTCTGGATATCACTTCATATGTCAGTTCCTGACCCAGCATGCGGAAAATAGCTGGTTGTAAAGTGTGTTCTAGAAAAATATTGGCAGACTAGGAAAACTAATTATGACTGAAGAATAATAACAAGGCTGATAAAGTGGGTTTTAATGACTTTGGCACAAGAACCCTTCACTGTAATGCTTCTCCACTGGGCTCCTCCAACAAACCAGTCATGTGAAGTAACTAAGAGGTATTTTTCACACCCATAATTCTTAACCAATGTTCCTTTATAGTTGCCTGACACTTTTTCTGTATGGTTCATTAATTCAATGAAATATGATC
This sequence comes from Xyrauchen texanus, assembly GCF_025860055.1. NCBI lineage: Eukaryota > Metazoa > Chordata > Actinopteri > Cypriniformes > Catostomidae > Xyrauchen > Xyrauchen texanus. Next base: position 17,194,819 of record NC_068308.1, read on the forward strand.
AGCTAAAATTAATTTGTCTGACAATGTACTCAATGCAGATGTATTTTCATCCATAAAACAACAATGTTGTTGTAAATCTTAAAGATGATTTTATAAAGCACAACAAGTATTTTGTTTTAATAACAATTTTCTCTTTAATAGGCCATTATAGAAATTTTAGGAGAGTTTTTTATTTACCCCCTTACCCATGGTACAATAATTGTAACCACTCGAGTGGCATATTGCTTTATAAAATGGTGACAACAGCACTGTGACTGTGAATTAACATGACAATTAATATAGTTAATTAACCTAACAGGCTGTTTGCCGTTACTAAGCATTAAAGAGAGTCAATCATTTACTCACTCTGACTTTTTTCCTTCCATGAAACACACGAGATGCTAGGCAGAATATTTTTTTATATTTTACCAATACATTGAAAGTTTTGAACAACACTGTGATGAGTAAATTATGACAGAATTTTCATTCTTCTAGAAAAAAGTTGAAAAGTGATTAAGATCTTTAAAATCTTTGAAGAAATGCTGACTTCTCACAGCACCTAAAATGCACACTTTCCCTTGTACATTGATGTACAGTTTAAACTAGCATCTATATGTTGGGAAAAAGTTACATGTTATTTGTCTGATCTATAAAGTACTTATTTATTATGCTTTCTCTAAAAAAAAAAAATCCACTCATCATATTTACAGTGCTTTTATGTGTTTTAAAATTATGACAATTTTTGCACTGGTTGGGCCTGTTGTCATGACTAGCAGTCAATAGAAATGTAATTTTTTTTCAACACAAAATTTTGAAATTGAGCCGGTGTGTTATGGTGTGGTGTGTTGCGTGTGGGGATTGATGGGCCGCTCTGGCCGCCAGAAAGCCCAGAGCCACGTTTAAGTAACAGTCCGTCTCTGAGCATATATATTCCATAGACAGCTCAGGGCTATTTCTTTCCTTTTCGGAGGGGTACTTTGAGAGAGCTCAAAGGACTAGTTCACATAAAATAAGAATTCTATCATCATTTACTCACCCTCATGATGTTCCAAACTCATATGACTTTCTTATACAGAACACAAAAGGAGATGTTTTAATGGAGAACCCCCGCATCTTCGCAATACAATGGCAAAAATCACTTGGAAAAAAAATTAAATACAAGGATCCAAAAGTATCATAAAAGTATTCCATGTGACTTCTGCTTCGTTTTCCAAGTCTACTGAATGCATCTGATTGGTTTTGGTGAGAAACAACATGGAAGCCATTTATCAGTGAAAATTTTGATGACCGTGAGTTGTTTTTAGCATTAAACATTGCAAGTTACCGTGTGAATATGCAAGTCTGTCACGGTCCCGTCTCTCTATCAGTCTGGGTTTTGGTCTGATGGGCTGTGGTATTATCTGCTCATGTCTGTCCTTGTGTGAGTGTGCAGCTTTTGTTATATTCCCTACCGCACACTCTTCTGTCTGTTGTATTTCTTGTCTGGAGTTTGATGTCTGGGTCCTGACTTCCTGTCTAGTTCGGTTCCGGTCTGTGTCGGGATCCGGATATTAATACTCCTTGTCTGTCTGTTATTGACGTGGGTGGCTGCATGCTCTCGCAACAAAAATATTTGTAGCTCTTTGTGTCTGTCTCTCGAGTCCCCAGACGTGTGTTGCACTAGCTCTGCGCCACGCATACAGGTTGCAAGCTGTCTCAATGTTTGTGCTGAAGTTTGTCACTTCAGTAAGGTGTTTGTGTGCATGTTGCCGAACTCCACACAAGTGTCTTCTCTCATCATTTTTGTCAATTGGCATGAGAAGATATCATCTCATTGTTTGGGCAATGTGCACTCATGCCGATTAGATGTTTTGCCTGCTCGTGAGAGCATGCGACTTTGTTATTGTTTCTGTAGCACAGCATGCTTCTCGGTCTTACGCCTCCTTGTTTGCTCTTTATTGTTTAATTGTTAACACCCTCCCTGTATTGACCCTCTTGATTTCTCTCCTTGTGTGTGTGCTGTCCAGTGTGTTCTCTCATGTTCCTGTTGATCGTGATCCCCAAACTGGTTCCTGGTCCGGTCGGTCTGTTTTCCCTCTGCCCCAGCCTGGATTACTGTTTTCCCCTATGGGGTAGAAGAAAAATGCAGCTGCGATCAGATGATAGGAGCTAGTCATTTGTAACTCTGATAAGTGAAGTCTCTGTACTGTAATGGGGCCTAAATCCTGACTGAAATTGTTCATATATAATATTTCTCTGTAGAAATGAACACATTTGGGAGGACACTACCCACTACCTAGAGGGAATACCTCTTTTAAGAGCTTGGTTGGTATTGGATCTAACATACATGTTGTGGCTTTTGATGTTTCAATAAGTTTTGTTAGCTTTTCATGACCTATGACAGCGAAGGATTGAAGTTGCACGTGAGGAAAATTATGAGATACTGTTTTCTGAGGTACTGTGACAGATGATTGCATAATTTCAATTTTACAGTATCAATATCTTTAGTGGTCGAAAAATTGTTCTACCTGAACGATAACATGGTGTAGATTGAGCAACAGTAGCTGATCACAGCATACAAGAGACAAGGTAATTATCTGAGAAGTATCAACATCAACACCATTTGACAGAATTAAATCTAGCATATGATTATGGCATTGAGTTGGTCCTGTCACATTTTGACTCCAAGAGAGTTGAGAATATTGATGAATGCTAATCCCAATGTGTCATTTCGATTATATATGTGAATGTTGAAGTCACCAACAATTAAAGCTCTATTTACAGTAACTACAAGATCTGATATTAAATTTACAAATTAACCAAGGAAATCAAAGTTAGGCCCGGGTGATCTATACACTGTAGCAAGGGTAAAAGACGACAGAGTTTTTTTTTATTTATATCTGATGGTGTCACATTAAGCATTATTAGTTCAAAAGACTTAAACTTATATCCTGTCCTCTGAGTAACACCAAAAACTTCACTGTAAATTGTATCAACACCTCTTCCTTGACTCTTCAGACAAGGCTCATGTTTTTTAGTAGATTTAGTAGATGAGTAGATTAATTTAAACTAATATAATCATCCTGTTTAAGACAGTTTTCAGTCAAAAAGAGTGCATCCAATTTATGATCTGTAATCATTTCATTTACAATTAGTGCTTTGGTTGAAAGAACCCTAATGTTTAATACTGTTATATGATGTTTATCTTAATTTTATTTTATATATTTTTTTCAAATTTGAGCTTAATCACATTTTTTTCTAGATGATTTAGTGTGGGGTATGACTGGATGCCAGATGCCTGAGCATGCACAGTAAATTGTGGCAGAAAGCTGGCAAACTGTTGTGTTAGATTTGACAAATTAGACATATTGTTAAAAGATAATATAGAATAAATGTTTGGGTACACTATTGCTAGTAACACAGCTAGTTCTAGTAATCAATTAAACAAAAGCAATACTTCAGCAGAACATGCATTAGAATGAGAACACAACTATTGCTGGTCTTAAAATATACAATAATTAAATCAATGTGGAACATTGTATCTCAAAAGGAGGACAATGTGGTACTTAAATAAATAATTTTCGTTTGGAGGAGGTCCCTGTTTGCGAGATCTTCAACTCACACCTCCGGCAGAGTTTTTCATGTATCCCTGCGGAGGTTTGGGAAATTTTAACCGGAGTGGGAAATGTCCAAAGCTGCCATTGCTGAAGTCACGGTGGAGAGCTGCGGCCTCAAGGTCTTAGGTGCCCCAAGGGGCAGTAACCCTCAAACACCATGGTGGACACTGGTGGTCAGGGAAGCCGTCCGACTGAAGACAAAAGCCTTCCGGGATATGTTGTCCCGGAGGTCTCCAGAGGCAGTTTCAAGGTACCGACAGGCCTGAAGGGCTGCGACCTCTGCCGTGAGGGAGGCAAAGCAGTGGGTGTGTGAAAGGTTTGGAGAAGCTATGGAGAAGGACTTTCGGTCCACACCAAAGTGCTTCTGGAAAACCGTCTGCCACCTGAGGAGGGAGAAATGGGGAACCATCCAAGCTGTATACAGCAATGATGGGACGCTGTTGACCTCAACCAAGGAGGTTATTGGGCGGTGGAAGGAACACTTTGAAGAACTCCTAAATCCCAACAGGCCCACTATGCTAGAGGCAGAGCCGGAGGCTAATGGGGGATCAGATTAAATTTCCCTGGGGGAGGTCACTGAGGTAGTCAAACTTGATTGATGAGATCCGACAAGAAATGCTGAAAGCTCTGGATGTGGAGGGGGTGTCCAAGAAGTGGCAGAACGGGGTGGTGGTTCCCCTCTTCAAAAAGGGGGACCAGAGAGTGTGTGCCAACTACAGGGGTATCACACTTCTCAGCCTCCCTGGCAAAGCTTACACCAAGGTGCTGTAGAGGAGGGTTTGGCTGATTGTCGAACCTCGGATTGAAGAGGAACAATGCAGGTTCCGTCCTTGCTGTGGAATGACGGACCAGATCTTTACTCTTGCAAGGATCCTGGAGGGGGCCTGGGAGTATGCCCATCTAGTCTACATGTGTTTTGTGGATCTGGAGAAGGCTTATGACCAGGTCCCACGGGTGATGCTGTGGGAGGTGCTGTGGGAGTACGGGGTGTGTGGGGGGGGTCAATTCTTAGGACGATCCAATCCCTGTATGTCCAAAGCGAGAGCTGTGTCCAGGTCCTCGGCATGAAGTCGAGTTCGTTCCATGTGGGGGTTGGTCTCCACCAGGGCTGCGCTTTGTCACCAATCCCGTTTGTTATATTCATGGACAGAATATTGAGGTGTAGTCGGGGTGGGGAAGGGGTGCAGATCGGTGGGCTGGAGATCTCCTCGCTGCATTTTGCAGATGATGTGGTCTTCATGTCATCATCGGTCCTTGACCTTTAACTCTCACTAAATCGCTTGGCAATCGAGTGTGAATCGGCTGGGATGAGGATTAGCACCTCTAAATCTGAGGCCATGGTTTTCAGCGGGAAACCGATGGAGTGCGCAATCTGGGTAGGGAAGGAGGTATTGCCCCATGTGAAGGAGTTCAAGTACCTTGGGGTCTTATTCACAAGTGAGGGGACAATGGAGCGGGAGGTTGGCTGGAGAATCAGGGCAGCGGGGGCGGTATTGCACTCGCTCTATCACACTGTTGTCACGAAAAGAGAGTTGAGCCGGAAGGCAAAGCTCTCGATCTACCAGTCAATTTTCGTTCCTAACCTCACTTATGGTCATGAAGGCTGGGTTATGACCGAAAGAACTAGGTCACAAGTACAAGCGGTCAAAATGGGTTTCGTCAGAAGGGTGGCAGGCTTCTCCCTTAGTGATAGGGTGAGGAGCTCAGTCATCCGTGAGGAACTCGGAGTAGAGCTGCTGCCCCCTTGACCCAACTTCGGATAAACAGTTGAAGATGGATGGATGGATGGATGGATGTTATTTTGTCTAACTGTTCTGGCAAAGTTTTATAGCCAAAACAAGTGAAAAAAATCTACCATTGCTGAAGAAGTAATCCAAAGTGTTTAGAATAAGTTACTGACCTTGAGTAATCTAACAGAAAACGTTACAAATGACATTTTACAGCATGTATTCTGTAATATGTGGTGGAATACATTTCAAAAGTAACCCTCCCAACACTGCTTATTGCATACTGTGGCAACTCAAAAACAAACAAAGACAAAGTTGAGCCCCCAGACCATGATGGACCTTCCACCTCCAAATTGATCCTGCTCCAGATTACAGGCCTAGGTGTAATGCTCATTCCTCCGACCCATCACCCCTGGTGTGACAAAATCGTGACTCGTCAGTGAAGAGCACTTTTTGCCAGTCCTTTCTGGTCCTGCAAAGGTAGTTTGTGCCCATATGCGACGATGTTGCCAGTGATGTCTGGAAAGGACCTGCCTTACAATAGGCCTACAATCCCCCAGTCCAGCCTCTCTCAGCCTATTGCAGACAGTCTGAGCACTGATGGAGGGATTGTGTGTTCCTGTGTAACTCAGGCATTTGTTGTTGCCATCCTGTACCTTTCCTGCAGGTATGATATTCAGATGTTACACATGTTACACATGGTCTGCCACTGCAAGAACGATCAGCTGTCCTTCCTGTCTCCCTGTAGCGCTGTCTTAGGCGTCTCACAGTACAAACATTGCAATTTATTGCCCTGGCCACATCTGCATTACTCATGCCTCCATGCAGCATGCCTAAAGCACATTCACGCAGATGAGCAGGGACCCTGGGCATTTATCTTTTGGTGTTTTTTACAGTCAATAGAAAGGTATCTTTAGTGTTCTAATAGAACTATTCCACTGCACATTACGGTTTGACTCAACTCTACTCACTTTATTTTTCTGAGCTTGCTTTTCCACTGCTGTTTAATGCCACCTCATCATGGTTGGGATTATAGGATGATCATCATAGTTGCACCACCTTTACTGCTGTGACATCATCTTAAATACGACACAAAACAATAAACAATAACACGACCACTAGCTGTTAGCTACCAGCTCATTGTGCTGCATTAAGCAGTTGTTGTATGTTGATTTTACACAAGTGTAACAGTTAAATTGGCCTGTTTTTTTTAGAAGCAAGCTTTCCAGTAGCTGGTCAACTAAATAAAGTGAAGCTTTCAAGCAGAGAATAGAGTTAACGTAACAAAATGTACCATCCTCAGTCCAGGGCACTCTCACTCCCATTGCTCGCCAGTCAAGATAGCGTCCATTTGGATGAACCACTTCCACATTTCTTTGATGGTTCTGTGTAAAGTGACAATGGAAAGGAGGAGGCGAGAACCGGCTTGACAATATAATTAATAGTTTAATAAAGAACTAAATCGAAAGACACAAAGACACACATAGGATGGACAGCTGCCTGTAAAAATTCTCTCTCTCGCCCCACTGTCCGTAGTCGGCCTTTATCCCTCTCGGAGGCTTAATTAGCCCGATAAGGGACCTTGTGTGCAGTATCACGACCCAGCCGCGCCCTCCGCCCTGTCATATTCTGTAGTCACTTTTAAGTATATTTTTACTTTTCCCTACTCTGTTGGTAGGTCCTTGGTATCCGTGTGCGGCAAACAGCTGAGATACTTCCTGATAGACTTTTTTGTTTTGCGTTGTTTCGTTCGTCACTAACGAGTGGACTGTCTGCACCTCGTTTATTGAACACGGTGTGGTTTTGCGCACAGTCATTTCTTTTTACAATTCGAATGATACTGCTATCGCTGTAGCTAAACTAGCAGGTTGATGTCACATGTCGTAAATTCAGTGACGGCAGTAACGACGATACTCTCTGACCAATCAGTTATCTGCAGGGTTTTGACATCACATTTAGTATCAGCTCGGCTCGCTTGGAACCTTGACCGAGGTGGTACTAAAAAAAGTACCAGGTACTATCCACAGTGGAAAACCCCCAAAAATCAAGCGGAGTCCAGTCGAGCTGTACCGTGCAGTGGAAAAGCCCACAAGTTTTTATAACTGTGACCTTAATTGTATACCATCTGTAAGCTGTAAGTGTCTTAATCACCGTTCCACAGGTGCATGTTCATTAATTGTTTATGGTTCATTGAACAAGCATGAAAAACATTGTTTAAACCCTTTACAATAAATATACGTAAAGTTATTTTGATTTTTACCAATTTATCCTGAAAAAGAGAAGTTTTTTTAACTGAGTTTTTATATATATATATATACAGTTCTTATCCTTCTATATATATATATATATATAGAAGGATAAGAACAGATGTTGGTGCTCAGAGGCTATTGACATTGAAATGAAATTAATAAGAAAAAAAAATTGCCTTTCATTAATCCTTCCACTGAACATCTGTCACGCCTTGAGGAGTGGCAAAGAGTGTGCAGGTAAATATGAAAACTCCTCTCCCTCTCCATTCCTTCCTCTGCCTCTTGCCATTGCTAATTCACAAGCTGAGTCACTAATGCCCTGTTATTGTGGTAGGATTTGACACAGAATTTTCTGTGCTCATTTGGTATTAATGAGCATCTTGAATTTTGTGCTAGAAAGCATGGTAAGCGTGACTGTGTACATTATGCCTCAATAAAAAAAACACTGTTCTTGCATTAGAAATGAGAACAAGGTTGGCTGTGACCAATACTACTGTTCTTGGCATACCAACGTCAATGAAAAGATGATTCCAGTATGTTTTTACACTCATATAATACTGAGACACATGTTGTACTCAGTATAAGCATAGCTGATAAATGACTGAATCAAAGCCATGCTGATATTCAGTACAGCAGCACTCATGTAAAATAGCTGAAATGTGACTGAATGTGACTGTCATGACAATATAAGGTTAAATAAAAAAGTAATTTATAATGGTCAGATAAAAAAAAACTGGTAAAGCAAAAAAAAGAAAAAAATGCTAGAAGTAGCTCCTTAAAGATAAAGCTCACCCAGATATGAACCTACTGTCAATATTCACTCACCCTAATGTTAATCACATAGCACTTTCTTTCTTTCATCGAACACAAAAGCCTCAGTCACCATCACTTTTTCACTGTATGAAAACAGATGCAATTATAGTGCATGGTGACTGAGACTAGCATACTGCTTAACATCTCATTTCGCATTTCACAAAAGAAAGTCAAACGGGTTTGGAACAACATAGTATGAGTAATTGATTACATAATATTCATTTTTGGGTGTACTATTCCTTTAAGGCAACAGCTGCACAGATTTTGTGTAAAGTCAACGCAAAATAGGTTCAATTGAATGAACATCTTGATTGTACACTGAAAGGCATGTACTAAAGACAAAGAAATTGATTGAAAGGTTTCCATCAATACCAACTACTGTCCAGACTCAGGTAATCAAACTTCTGCGATCTTGATCCCTCTCTGCCTCCGAATCATTATTTTCTGAGCACATTTCCATGATTCTGTGTTGCTTGATCTCTGGAGAAGAGATTATTCAGATGTAACATTTGTCCAGGCTGAAGATCGATGTGCCGTCTTAGTCAGGGCTGCAGTGTCTCTTGGCACCCGGTCAAAAGGAGGAAAATAAGCTTTACCTGTAAGAGAGTGTCAGCTGCAATCCATGATGGAAAAACACTTTCTCTGCCTCGACTCCTGCTCCACGACCCTGTTCAAGCGATTTAAGGGTTTACAACCAACCTCTGTTTTGTTCAATTTATGAATTAGATTTGTTGAATAAAAATGCAATAAGAAAAGCATTTTTATTATGAAATAAATTTACAAAACAGGACAAGCAGAAAATCAAATAATGGATATTACAGTGATTTTGTGATTATAAAATATTTATTTTATCACAATTTGACTCCAAGGTAAACCTGATAGAGATGCACTTTTTCATTTAAAGGCCACAACCTTTACTGGTTTAAATGAAGAGTTGAGAAGGGTTTTTTTTTTTTTTTTTTTTGTAAAATTGTGTATTTCTTTTCAATTATAACCATACTTTATCTGTAACACTGAAATATAAGTCTACACTCATATGAAGTATATACACAGAAAATTATTTTATACATTTAACCTGCGCTTGTTACCTCAAGGATATATTTCTACTTGATCTAATCCATAAATTAATAAATTACTTTTGTTGTAGTAATCTATTTTTTCAGGGAAGTTAATTTTGATTAAATAAAATGTTCGAATTTTATAAACCAGTTAATTAAAGCACATTTGTAGGTTACCAGACGAAACATTTTTACATTGTAGTTTTCTTACAATTGTTGTTTTTTTCTTTTGCGTGTTGTAATTTTTTACTTAAATTAATATGTCCCCTTTAAAATTTCATCTTCATCCCTACACATTTGTTGAATCAACTTGAATAAAAAAAATAATGTTTTATTTATTTTAACTTAACAGTAAAATTCTTGATTAAATAACTTTATCATACATTGGAGTCAACGTTTAAAAAATGTTTAATGGTGGATTTACTTATTAGTTGACTTAACTAATATTTCCTAGTCTAGTCAACAAATGTTTTGCTGTGACAAGCAAAACTTGACAAAAAAATTTTTTGTTTTAACTTGGGATGAGTTGTGTAACAGGGTAACATTAACATAAATTACCCTGCTTCCTTTCGATTTGAAATTAAGATTTCACTTTTTTTTTGCATTGTGTCAACTTAATCATTAAGTTGAGACAACTTTTTATTTTCTTTCCCAGTTTAATTAATTATACTGCCAACATTCAGTAATCTGCTACCAGGCATAAAAAAACAAACAAACAAACAAAAAAATACATTTTCAGAATTCACATCACATGCCCTGACACACTCTGAAGACTTTACACAAGGACATTAAAAAAGTAGAATAAAAAAATAAAGAACCATGCAGTTTAAAAATGGCTGCTCATAATACTAATACTAGTTCTGCCATATATTTATATAATTGAAATAGTAAGAGAACTATGTCATTCTGAACTCAGCAGCTTTTTTTTTTATTCCACTTTTCTTAATGTCCATGTGTGAGATGAGCCAAATTAAAATAACACTTTTTAAAATGTTTGTATCAGAAGAAGTGCCTTGAACTATCATTTTTCTGTTCAATGTAGATATATTTCTTGTAGCATATATACTTATTTATGGGGACACTTAATTATTAGATCTTTGCATTGGTCATCTTGTTTTATTTTTCTCTGTGTAAATGCTTATTGTGTGTATTAATGGGAATTAAATGCACACCTCGCTGCGTGCCCCCCAGTATAAGCTGTTCTAATATTTCACATTCCCTCTGGTCACTGCTTTTGTTTTCCTCAAATATGAATTGCATTGCTAATGAACAATGTGACAGAACTTCTGTGCATTCACAATTAAGAGTAATGACGTTTTTACGGCATGTCCGTGCACTGAGTGTTAGTTATTTCTTCGTGTAGGCAATTTGAATTATTTTCACTTCCGCACACAGCCTGAGGTACAGGCCAGGAGGTTTCCATGGAGATGATGATTAGTGGTAGCTGTTGTGCATGCACAGGTCTCTGGGCCCTAAATGCAGATGGGACCTAATGCAAATAACCTGACTGCGAGATCACTTACATGCTAAATGTAATATGCCTTGGTTATGGAACCGTTTATTCCTTAACAAGTATGACTAATGTGCACGGAACTCAAAAGGAGCTGTCAGGGACTAACAGCCTCAATCACCATTCTTTTTAATTCCATTGTTTTTCCTTACAATGAAAGTAAATGGTGACTGTGACGGTCAGTCCCTAACGTCCAATTTTGTGTTCCATGAGAGGAAATCTTAATTTTTGGGTGAACTATTCATTTAACTTTCCTTAGATGCCAACCAGGAACACCAAAGTAATGTTTTCTAAATTATTTTATTGTATTGTAGTTTAGAAATTAATAATGAAATTATTAAGATTATCAAAATTGTCTTGTGTTGATGAACTGCAGTAATTGTTATCTTGTGCCCACATTGTAAGGTTCTGTAACAATACCAGAGAAATTATATATAAAAAAAAAAAAACATTGAACATTAAAAGCCTGTACATACCAGTAAACATTCCTCTACATAAATTCTTAATAAATAACTTAATTATCTTAATTAAGTATAAATAAGCAAATATATATGTGAATATTTTGTGTTTATAATTCCATAAAGGTGCTTAATTTATATAAAATATTTAAATATCTACATTATATATTTATTGGAATTCAAATTGAATTCAGAACATCAACAATTCTCATGTACACTACCAGTCAAATTGTGGTCACTCACTCTATCATTATTAAACTATAGTATAACACAAACTGAATTATGCTTATGCATTGACCAAGAAATGTTAAACAAATAAAAATGATCTAAAATTTTGGCTTCTTAATTGTAGTCACTTTTTACCTTATTTCAACTATGCACACTAGATTATGGCATTTCCTTAACCATCTTTATGAGGTATCCACCTAGGATGCTTTTTAAACAGTATTGAAGGAGTTCCCCCAAAATAAATGTTTTTTAAAAAAGTAAAGAAATTTGCACAAATTTTGTTTGTCTACAAAACAATTTCAATTAATTGAGCATAAGCCTTTAAATCAAAAGATTTTTAAGATAATGACTTAAATAAATTATGTAAAATGTGTCCAAACTTGACTGGTAGTGCAACTGAGGGCAAAGTCTGCAAAAGGCAATGAGTTTGACTGAACAAAGAGACATACACTTTTTTTTCATACACTTTGAGAGAAAGAATCACAGTAAAGTGCCTTTAAATAAATATTATTCAAATAATTAAATTATTTTTAGAGCCATATCTACCTCCTATTCCTCATTGTTCATATCTATGTAAGAAAGAGTTTAAATAATACTCAATAAACTGGACAGTATTTTAGTGGTCTGCATTCATTCTACGTAATTTAGGGGGAAGGTTGTCCTCTGGCCGTCCAATGGACTCAGGCAATGGGTTGAGGTTGTGCCCTGGAACTGGAACAGGCACTGGAAGCAGTCTGTGATGTTCCAGTTCCCCGGCTGACCGGGTATGGGCTTCTGGACCCATCTTTATAGCTTTGAGCTGAAGCTGATTTTCGGCCTCCCCCTGACCCAACAGCGATCCCAGCCTCTGCACTCTGAATGGCAGGTCACCCGTGCTGGAGGCCTTTTCTGTTACCTGAGAGCTTCCAGTTTTGAGGACCTCTTTACCATTCTTGGAGCTTATACGCTGGAGCTTGCTGGGTAATTTGGACATTGGTTCGATAGCTTGGGGAACCCCATCTAAGGAGAAGATCCGTTCTCTGCGACTGCGTCCATCAAGCACCGTAGGGGAGAGAAGAGGACTAGGGGAGGGCAGGGAGGACTTCTCATCCTGTTCCTTCACACTGTATGGAGGAGTGGGCACCTCAAACGTATTGTGAAACTGTGAGTAGTCGACCCTGAAGAATCCCTCCTCCAGCGACATGACAGGTAGGAAGCGGTGACCCCACAGCACCTCATCCTCTGTGTAAGATGTTCGTGCCTGACATGTCATGCCTGAAAGGGAAGATTCAGATTCAGAGCAGGGAAGACCAGGGATAATTTTTACTTTTTGTTAACAGGTTGTAGGTTGTATTAGTTAACACTAACAAACCATTTTGTACAAGATAGAAATCTTACTGTAAAGTGTTACCAACGTTTTTACCAACAGTTCCAGAAAATGTATGCTTGGTTGCATTTAGCTAACCACTGGTATTCCTCAAGAATCAGTGCTTGGACCCCTCCTCTTCTCGATCTACACTTCACCACTCAGACGATCATTAAAGCACATGGCTTTTCCTATCACTGCTACGCAGATGATACGCACACAGCTTTACCTGTCATTTCATCCTGATGACCCCACAGTCTAAGCCTGCCTCTCGGAGATCTCGGCCTGGATGAAGGAATGCCACCTTCAGCTCAACCTTGCCAAGGCAGAACTTCTGGTAATCACTGCCAACCCATCTTCTGACCACAACCTCACTATTCATCTTGGTTCAACTACACTAAAGCCAATCAGGACAGCCCTGAATCTGGGAGTGGTGGTAGATGACCAATTTAACTTCAAAGCTCACATCTCATTAACCACCCAGTCTTGCAGGTTCGCACTTTAAAACATCAAGAAAATCAGACATTTCTTCCCTGAATATGCTGTGCAGGTCCTGGTCCAAGCTATTGTCATATCAAGACTGGACTACAGCAATGTTCTGTTAGCCTCCCAGCAAGCCATATCAGATTGTCGGGATCACAGCAGTGCATCTGGTCTTTAATCAACCAAGAGAGGGCTCATGTCACCCCACTCTGTGAATAGATTGTGCATCATTGCAAGTTATTATTGATTTTACATTTATTGAGCACTACAATTATACTATACATACAGTGCAATGAACATATGAATTGTTGCTTGAAGGAGCTATTTCTACCTGATGTAAACTATTGTTATGACCCAGGTGTTGTGGTTTGGTTGTTTCTTTGTTTTTTGTACAGTGAGGAAAATAAGTATTTGAACACCCTGCTATTTTACAAGTTCTCCCACTTAGAAATCATGGAGGGGTCTGAAACTGTCATCGTAGGTGCATGTCCACTGTGAGAGACATAATCTAAAAAAAAAAATCCAGAAATCACAATGTATGATTTTTTAACTATTATTTGTATGATACAGCTGCAAATAAGTATTTGAACACCTGAGAAAATCAATGTTAATATTTGGTACAGTAGCCTTTGTTTGCAATTACAGAGGTCAAACGTTTCCTGTAGTTTTTCACCAGGTTTGCACACACTGCAGGAGGGATTTTGGCCCACTCCTCCACACAGATCTTCTCTAGATCAGTCAGGTTTCTGGGCTGTCACTGAGAAACACGGAGTTTGAGCACCCTCCAAAGATTCCAAAGGTCTGGAGACTGGCTAGGCCACGCCAGAACCTTCATATGCTTCTTACAGAGCCACTCCTTGGTTATCCTGGCTGTGTGCTTCGGGTCATTGTCATGTTGGAAGACCCAGCCTCGACCCATCTTCAATGCTCTAACTGAGGGAAGGAGGTTGTTCCCCAAAATCTCGCAATACATGGCCCCGGTCATCCTCTCCTTAATGCAGTGCAGTCGCCCTGTCCCATGTGCAGAAAAACACCCCCAAAGCATGATGCTACCGCCCCCATGCGTCACAGTAGGGATGGTGTTCTTGGGATGGTACTCAACATTCTTCTTCCTCCAAACACGGTTAGTGGAATTATGACCAAAAAGTTCTATTTTGGTCTCATCTGACCACATGACTTTCTCCCATGACTCCTCTGGATCATCCAAATGGTCATTGGCAAACTTAAGACGGGCCTTGACATGTGCTGGTTTAAGCAGGGGAACCTTCCGTGCCATACATGATTTCAAACCATGACGTCTTAGTGTATTACCAACAGTAACCTTGGAAACGGTGGTCCCAGCTCTTTTCAGGTCATTGACCAGCTCCTCCCGTGTAGTTCTGGGCTGATTTCTCACCTTTCTTAGGATCATTGAGACCCCACGAGGTGAGATCTTGCATGGAGCCCCAGTCCGAGGGAGATTGACAGTCATGTTTAGCTTCTTCCATTTTCTAATGATTGCTCCAACAGTGGACCTTTTTTCACCAAGCTGCTTGGCAATTTCCCCGTAGCCCTTTCCAGCCTTGTGGAGGTGTACAATTTTGTCTCTAGTGTCTTTGGACAGCTCTTTGGTCCTGGCCATGTTAGTAGTTGGATTCTTACTGATTGTATGGGGTGGACAGGTGTCTTTATGCAGCTAACAACCTCAAACAGGTGCATCTAATTTAGGATAATAAATGGAGTGGAGGTGGACATTTTAAAGGCAGACTAACAGTTCTTTGAGGGTCAGAATTCTAGCTGATAGACAGGTGTTCAAATACTTATTTGCACCTGTATCATACAAAAAAATAGTTAAAAAATCATATATTGTGATTTCTGGATTTTTTTTTTTAGATTATGTCTCTCACAGTGGACATGCACCTACAATGACAATTTCAGACCCCTCCATGATTTCCAAGTGGGAGAACTTGCAAAATAGCAGGGTGTTCAAATACTTATTTTCCTCACTGTAGGTCTGATTGGTGACTGGGGCGTGACTTACGTGCACCTGAGACTCTTCATGGCACCTCATTTAAACAATGTGCAGACGTGAATTGGTGGCTTCTAAGCTGTTGCTTAGGCAGTTTGCCAGAGCCGCGCTCCGGCTTGGGGAACCTTTGTTTTGGTTTATCTTATTTTTGTTGTAATAAATTATTTTGGGTTGAAATTGCCATGTCGTCTCCCTTTAATGTCGCATCTTTGAGCCAGGTGTGCCACTATAAAAACAAATTTCGTTGTTGTAACCTAATGTAGTCAGGTTTATGTAATCTAAAACAAGGAATTTTGCATAACTTTATAGAGTTACTTTGAACCAAAATACAATTTCCAATACAGCTCAATAGAGCTTATGTACATATGAAGAAAACATTTTGTGATGGAAGTCATGCTGGGATAACAACTTCACATTTTAAACATAGGAGAGAGCATAACGTCAACTAGCGTGTCACAACAGTGATGGCAGAAACAAAGCTTTCAGAAACTTTGAGTCAGCTGAATAGGAAAATGATTTGTTGTTTCGAAGCGCTAAAAATACTGCATGCATCAACACTATTACTATATGTAGCAATTTTATACTTGCTAATTTTAGGTGTACTAAATAAAAAATAAGAAAATGAAGGCGCATTATTATGTACAATAGTCAAAATTCCAGATTCACCTTTTGTAAAACAAATAAATCTCTTCAAATATCACAAAGTATGGAGGGTCACGTGACGACACGTGAGGAGCAGACGAGTAAATGACGAGCTCTGCGCACTTTGCGAGTTTTTTTTATTATTTTCATGTTATAATCCAGTGAGATTAGACATTAAAAGACACTTACGTGTCAAGCCGAAACCTCTGATGGGCCTGGGGACTGGGGACTCAATTTGGATGGCGCAGCCAAGGAAATTTAGCATCAACTGTCCAACATGTTGGTGATGCTGACTCGGAGGATCTCGCTGTAATACGTTGATTACGGTGATGGAAACAAAATTCTCTGAGTTGGTAAAAAGAGTGGCAGATGTTGAGAAATGGATCAATTATCTGGAGTCATCAGAAAGGGAATTATCCTCTAATCCACTCACAACCAAAATAGACCTGGAAGGCATTTTGAAAAACTAGAAGATTTCGAAAATAGGAGCCGAAGGAACAACATACGGATTGTTGGAATTCCTGAGCATGAAGAAGGCAGAGATATGTTGAAATTCCTGGATGAGTTCTTCCCGAGTCTGCTTGACATAACAGGCCATAAGCTGTAAATCGAACGAACTCACAGAGTCCCGGCTTACAGATCCACTGAGAGAGACAGGCCCTGATCAATTCTGGACAAATTTCTGAGATCAACTGATAAAGATCTTGTGTTGCGCCAGGCAAGGAGCAAAGGAAAGCTTTCTTGGAAGAATCACAATATTTTCTTGTTCCCGGACTTTGCGTATGCGACAAGAAATAAACGTGATTGGTTTAATGAATGTAAGAAACTCTTAAATCAAAAGAAAATCGCTTTTGCACTAATATTTCCGGCCAACTGAGAATAGACACCAAGAATGGCCGTAAAGTATTTTTATGCCCAAAACAAGCAATGTCCTTCATAGAAACAATGGGTGAGTAAACCACTAGTGAATTTGACTCTTGACCATCCAAGGAACAGGGACGCCTGTTTTGTTTCTTGTGTTGGTTCCGCCTAGAGGCCGGAGCTTGTTTTGTTGAATAACACTGCTTCGGGACAGTTGTGGATGAATCTGTTCATTCTTTGCACATATCCCTCCTGTTGGCTGGAGTTTGTTTTGTGGAGTATTTTTGCAGGACATTGGAATGATTATTTCATCTGCTGCACTCATAAACAGCTGGCTCACTGAACACTTGTTTGTCTGTCCAAGGAAACTGAACGGCTTTATATCGGTTGGAATTTGTGAGCAATCCAGTGGCAAAGTTGTTGTGGGGACTCTCGTAGGCATACATGAACCTTTTGAGTTTAGAGGGATTGACGATGGTTGGCGATGTCATGCGTGGGGTTAATGCGCACATTTTTCTTTTTTCTGTTTGGTTGGTTCGGGGGAGTTTGGGGTTTGATTGTTGCACTAATAGGGAATGTGGTTTGTATAATTTAGTTTTTGACACACAATTTATTTTTTCTATTATATCAACAGGTCAAATGTTAATATGAGTGGATTATCTTTCTCCATGTGGAATGTGAATGGGTTGGGGCACCCAATAAAACAAAGGAGGGTTATTTATTTTCTTTAGAGTAAGAAATGTGATATAATTTTTCTTCAAGAAGCACATGGGAAAAAACTGGGAGGTTACGGTGTGGGCATGTTTTCTTTAGTGCTGGCTCAAGTATAAGCAGGGGAGTCATTACATTGATTAGTAAACATCTAAAAATTAAAATCTCTCAAACAGATTAAAGATAAATTAGGGAGAATCACTATTGTATTAGCAGAAATTCAGGTGCAAAGTTTGGTTTTAGCTAACATAGCATAACGTTGATGATTAGGGCTTTTTTTATTTATCTTGAAGGAATGTTGCAAATTGCATGATATAATATTGGGAGGACACTTTAATATGAAGTATGTAAGCCCCCTAGAGAAACATTGACACTTCACAGGATGTGTAAAAATCTGGGTCTTGTAGATCTTTGGTGACTTTTGAACCCATCTGGTAGGGACTATACATTTTTTTCATCAGTCCATAACATTTATTCTAGAATAGATTTTTTTATATATATCTAAGTCACTCATTTCATCTGTGGTTGATCAGTTGGAAACATCTTAGTCTCAGATCACACCCTAGTGAGATTAGAGATGTTGCCACATATGGAGAAAAATAAATCATATAGTTGGTGCTTTGATATATCCCTGTTGCAAAATCTTTATTTCCAACAAATGTTAAAGACTGAAATCAGTGTTTATATGGAGACCAACTGATCATCAGTATCTTCTGTTGGCATAGCTTGGGAGGCACTTAAGGTGGTTCTTAGGGGTTGGATCATGCAATATGCCTCATTTACCAAAAAATACAAAGCACAAGAACTTGTCGAGTTGGAAGGGAATATTAAAAAAGCTGAGGCAGAGCTGAAGCGCCAAATGTCGTCTGATGATCTCAGAGAATTGACCCGATTGAAATACAGATATAATACTATTTTGTCACAGAAAGTGGAGTTTTGGTTATTCAGGGCAAGAAAGTCATATTTTGAGGCGGGGGACAAAGCAGGGAAGCTTTTGGCTAGATATATAAAGCAGAGAGTTTTTTTTTCAATCATTCCCTTAGTGAAATCTTCTGGTGCTGAAATGTTTAGCTCGGCCACTGATATTAATAATGCCTTTAAAGAATTCTATCTTGATCTTTATAGTTCCATGTCTTCGTCTACTGATGAAGATATCCAAAAATCTGTGGAACCATTAGAACTCCCTAAACTGACGACTGAGCAAAATAATTCTCTGGATTCTGAGCTAACCTTGGGGGAGCTTAACGAGGTAATTAAGGCCTACAGTCAAGGCTCCGGGGCCAGATGGTTTTGCCGCTGAATGTTTTTAGATCTTATGCTACAGAACTGGCTCCACTTTTGCTAGAAGTTTATATGGAATCATTAAAGAATGGAAAGCTTCCCCCAACCATGACTAAGCCCAGATCAGTCTGATTCTTAAAAAGGACAGAGATCCAAGCGAGTGTGAATGTTACCATCCAATTACCCTGATCCAGCTAGATGTAAAAAAAAAATGCAAACATTTTTGCTAACCTGTCAAGTAAAGTTATGACATCTTTTATACATACAGATCAGGTGGGTTTTTTTTCATCAATATCATGTGTTCAGTAGCAAATGATCAGACTCCGGTCACTGCCATCTCTCTTAGAATGGGATAGAATGGGATTATCTTTTTAAGACTTTGGAAATGTATGGGTTTTGGAGTACATTTATTGGTTGGATTAAGTTACTTTATAGAGACCCTGTAGCAGTGGTACAAACAAATTGATTAATTTCAGATTATTGTACTCTGAATAGGGGCACTCGGCAGGGTTTACATAGATTTTATTGGACCCACTCTAGATTAAATAAGGCTGGTCTTAAAGACACACCCACCTGCTGGCGATGCCAATCAGTAGTTGGAGACACAACCCATGTCTTTTGGGAATGTGTTAAGATTATATAAAAAATTTGGTTCTGACTAGCATGATGATTGGCAAACAAATTATTTTAAGGAGTTGGAAGTCAGACGGAGCGCCCACCATTTCCGGAGTGGTGTGCGGAGATGGGGAGGGTGGCGGCATTTGAGGAGATGAGAAAATATTATTTTTTTTCTCCAGGAACAACTAGTCTTGATTTTATGGCTCGAGATCAGTTACAGCCAGCATTTAACTCTAATTCAGGCTTACACAGTAGGATCAATGCCCCCTAGCATAACCGTGAAACGTTTCGAAACAATATGAAGTAACAATGCCACGTTTGCTGAAATCACTCCACCAGTTTGATACGCATTCCAAAGCATTGATTTGAAACAAATGATCTGTAAAGGTTTCAAAGCTTCATGAAGCATGTTTTAAAAGCAGCCATTACTACATGGCAGTAAGGGCACTCACACACTAATGAAAGATCTGATGGAGCGTTGGACGCATGGGATTGCGAAAGGTCTGTTTGGAAGGGGTCTGTTTCTACCCTCTGTGAAATCAATGCATTCTCAGCTTTCTCTGCTGCAGCGTTAACTCTAGTGTGTAGGTGCTTTTGTCCCATTTGCAGATATAATAAAAATGAATGGGGAGAGCTTGTTTTCAAACTTCCTTTTGCCCCTATAGAAGAAAAGTATCCAATGGGTGCATTAACTCACATAAAACTGAAAATGTGATTTGACCTGAATATAGCAATGAACTTACATCACAGTGAAAATTTGATTCAACCTGAATTAAGTAATGAACTTAAATTAAAGTGAAAATGTGATTTGACCTGAATAAAGTATTGAACTTACATTAAAGTGAGAATGTGATTAGACCTGAATAAAGCAATGAAATTACATCACAGTGAAAATGATATTTGACCTGAATAAAGTAATGAACTTACATCACAGTGAAAATTTGATTCAACCTGAATTAAGTAATTAACTTAAATTAAAGTGAAAATGTGATTTGACCTGAATAAAGTAATGAACTTACATTAAAGTGAGAACGTGATTAGACCTGAATAAAGCAATTAACTTACATCACAGTGAAAATGATATTTGACCTGAATAAAGTAATGAACTTACATTAAAATGAAAATGTGATTTGACCTGAATAAAAGCAATGAACTTACATTCAAGTGAGAATGTGATTAGACCTGAATAAAGCAATGAACACAAGTGAAAATGTGATTCAAGCTTAGAAGACATATCAGGTTATACATCAAAGTTAAAATGTGATATGAAAAAGTTACCAATAGTATTTCAGGTTGGTGAAATACAGATATATTTAATATCTTAAACCCTTTTTTTCATTTCAACAAAACCAGTTAATTTAAATGTTACCACATGAACTTGTTGAACTGACAAAACTTTTTATTCAGTGCAGGTTAGATATAAACAGAGGGAAAGATATTAAAGATATTAAAGAGAGGGCATTGAAAGGAAAGGGTGAGGATTCTACTGATTTCCCATCCTTGATGGGAACAAACATGCCGTAAACTCTATGTTACTGACCTGTGGTTTCCACAATGCCTTCCAAGATAACAACAATCTCAAACTGCTCATTCATGAGGGAGCGCTGGGACAGGTCAAAAAAGGGGCTCTTGGAATTGATCTCATGGCATATCGTGAGGGGTGAGACAAGGAAGAGCTGGTCAGCACCCGTTCCGAATCCCACATCCAATTCTCGCTGATCCAGTGGGAGAAACTCGCCCTCAGGGGTTTGACGAGACTAAAGCAAACAGGGTGAGAGAGGCTTTTAAGACAATGTCACTGTCAGAATTTCTGTTTCTGGAATCTAATAAAATTTATACTGTTTCAGTTTAGCAATTACAAATAACAAATCAGTCAGTGATATTAGTATCTTGTCATTTACAACACTCAGGTATTTGACAAATAACATACACATTAACTTTTTAGACATCAAGAATTAAGGTTAAAATTAATGTATAAATTAGATGTGCGAGTGTGTAAAAGGTGGAGTGATAAAGTCTGTAATTTCTGTGCCACAAGTGTCACAAAATGGAATTCCAAAAATAATGACTGCCTTTAAACAGGTTCCTCAAACACTCCCCCCATCAGCCATTGGTCAGAATAAACATCACCATTGCTGTTGTAACCTCTGTTCCCAGAGGGAGGGAATGAGACGTTGTGTCGAATGAAGTGACACAAGGGGTCTTCCTTGGGAGCCTCGCACACCTCTGAACTTGAGAAAAGGCCAATGACAAATCCCGCCCCCGGACATATGTGTATAAAGGGAAGCAGGCGTGTGTCTGTCAGTCAGGTTTTTGCACTGAGGAGCCAAGAATAAGGTACTGCCATTTGCAGTGGTATACAGACCTTAGGTTCCCAGCATCCCTGAGGCGGGAACAGGTGCTACATGACCAGCATGGGAGCAAGCCCGGCAGCCGTTGCCTTTTCTCTCTATATGTCTCTTGCATATAGTGTAAAGCGGCTGGGGCAATCTTAACGCTATGAAATGCGCCGGGAAGACGGTCTTTCCCGATCCTATTCTTTCAGGGGGAAAAGACCCTGCGGAGGCCATATCCTGCCCAGACTAGGGCGAGGAGATATGTGGCCAGTACACCACGTGGTTTGTCAGGCCACACGTGGGAGCGGCGGCAGGTCCTACCTGAAGAGGGAGGAGATCTACAAACACAACGACCAGGAGCAGTGGGACTGCCCAAGGGAGTCGCAGGTCCGCAAGGCAGGGGGACCGTACCGAGGAAAATACATCACAGGGTGTTTCCTGAAGAGGGAATTAAGCCTGTGGAGCCCTACCCCAGTACAGACCACTTTTGACTCGTAGTGGGTCTGGTTGCAAATTCCTCCACTGAATTCGCAGGCAAGAAGGCTAGGGAAGAAGAATCATCCAGGAAGCGAAAGCTTGGATCACTTTGGTGAAGGGCGCAAGGTGCAAGTGTAACACCCGGTCGGCTGTCCCATATTACCGAGTTCTACCAGTTCAGACCTGACAAAACATGGGATGAAACCGACTCAACCCTGAGATTGTAGAATCTCACAAATGTGTTGGGTGTTGCTCAGCCTGCTGCTCTGCAGATGACTGCTAGGAAGTTGCCATTGGCCAGTGCCCAGGAGAATACCACACTTCTCGTCGAGTGTACTCGAAACCGCAAGGGGTGCCCGCGCACGGCCTGGGTCTGTTAGGCCAGAGAGATGGCTAACCTCTGTTTGGAGATGGAAGTCCCTTTCCACCATCCACCAAAGACGACAATGAGCTTCTCAGAACATCTAAAGCTCTGCGTGCGGTCCACATAGATACTCAAAGCACGTACCGGACTTGCCGTCCACTGCGTCGTGGTGGGCCACGATAGTGGCTACATACACCTTCAAGGTGGAGAGGGACAGCTTCCCCTCCAGCCACTCTTGCAGGAAAAAGAGCACTGACCGAACTGCACATCTCTGCGGGTCTTTGGATCGGGAAGAACACCAATTCACGAACAAGCGCCACTTCAAGGCGTAAAGTTGTCTGGTGGAGGGAGCTATGGCTTGGTTGATCGTTTTTACGACCGCAAGTGGTAGGTCACACAGATCTTCTGCATCCCATCCAGGGGTCAGATGTGGAGGTTCCAGAGGTCCGGGCGTGGGTGCCAGAGGGTTTCCCGTCCTTGAGAAAGGAGGTCCTTCCTCAGGGGAATTTGCCAGGGAGGTGCTGTCACGAGGAGCATGAGATCCGAGAACAAAGATTGAGTGGGCCAATAAGGAGCCACTAAGATGACTTGTTCCTCTTCCTCCCTGATCTTGCACAGCACCAGTGCAAGAAGGCTCACTGGGGGAACTTGCGCAGCCCCCGGGGCCAGCTGTGTGCCAATGCGTCTGTCCCGAGAGGGGCTTCTGTCAGGGAGTACCAGAGCGTGCAGTGAGTGTTGTCCTGGGAGGCAAAGTGATCTACCTGTGCCATGCCGAATCAGACCCAAATCTGGAGCCTCCACTCTCCACTGGGCGAAACCTGTCATGACAGCGCATCCGCCATCGTGTTGCGGTTGCCTGTGATATGAGTCGCTGCTGACTCCAAAGGTGGAGATTGCAGGCGAGTTGTGACATATGACGAGAGCGCACGCCGCCTTGGCGATATATGTACGCTAATGTCGTGGTGCTGTCTGAACGGATCAAGACATGCTTGCCCCGAATCAGCGGGAGAAACCTCCGCAGGCCACGGAATACAGCCAGCAACCCTGTCCAGGACCCAGCGGCAGCGTGCCCGTTGCACATGGTGCCCCAACCCAGTTGAGAAGCGTCTGTGGTGACCACGACACGTATGGACACCTGCTGTAGGGGGACTCTGGTCCGCAGAAAACAGAGGTCTGTCCAAGGGTTGAAAGTCTGATGGCAGGAGGGGGTGATTAACACGGTATGATCACTGCCCGTAATGCGCTGGCTTTTTCGTCGCAGAGTCGGATGGTCCTGTCCAACCACCTCGATGGGTTGCACAGTGAAAGCCATGCATCCAGACTCCGCGCGAGGGGCACTAACGGGGCACTGTGAGAATGGCGCGGAGTGAGGAAATTGCTCTTTTATTAAAAATGTGGGTACCGCAGCCTGAAGAGAGTACGACGAAAAAAAATAAGGAAACGCTGCCTGTGAGGCGCTCAACGCTGGGGCTGAGAGCTGGGCCCGGATTGAGGCAGAGCTGCCTGTTGTTTAGGCAAAAATTGCTGGCCAAAATTGACGACGATGTCACCGAAGAGGCCAAGCTGGAAGATGGGGGGTCGAGAAAGCGTGCTTTGTCAACGTCGCGCATCTTGACCACGTTCAGCCAGATTTGGCGTTCCTGAACCACGGTCCGGTGGCGCTGTGGGCTTTTGAAGTCAGCGAGGACGTCATTCTACAGGCCTTGGAGGGGAGTACTGGGCGATCCCGCCAGGTAGCGGCGTTTTTCGGGACACATATGGATCGCAACCGCTCTTATCCATCTGGGGGACATCCGTATACCCTTGGGCCGCCCCAACGTCAAGGGTAGTGAGAGCGGATGTGTGAGGCGTTCGGTTCCGGGCAGTAAAAGGTGCCCTCCACGAACTCTTCGTGCACCTCCAGGAAGAAAGGTACCGGGGGGCAGTTTATTATATTACCTGGGAGTGGCGCCCTGATCCGATGTACCAATCGTCAAGCAATGAGGGCTTTGGGGAGGATGGAGGGTTCCAGTCCAAGCCCATGCTCACGCAGCCTGGGTAAGCTTGTCGGCCATCTGTGCGTCAGCCTCAGACTGGGCGGGCTCTGCGTCAGGGCTCAAGGGAGAATGCCGGCTGGCCGGTAGCCCGAGCCCGGACGGAAGCAAGCGAGAGTGCCGGGGGGGCAGGTAGTTCGTGGGGATTTACCCGGCAAAACCGAGCCCTTTGTCATCCCCAAGTCGCCTTCATCGCCAGCCGGGTCGTCCTTAATCCCATGGAAAGGAGGAGCAATGCGGCTGAAGTGCCGTCACCTTAAGAAAGGAGAGCCGTGACCGCAACGCTGCCATGGTCATGTCCTCGCAATGAGTACATGAGCCATCCACAAACGCTGCCTCAGTGTGACACACGAGGCAGCGTCTGTGACCGTCGGTCATGGAGAGATATCGACCGCATCTAGGAACTACACAGAGGCGTAAAGGCATCTATAAAAGATGCGTCCTGAAAAGGATGTTCAATGCCTGCTCGTGTATTGCTCTTTTATGAGTGAAAATAAACTCTTTTAGAGAAATCAAACTCTTTTAGGAGGGGAAAAAACTCTTTTAGAGAGAGAAAGTGCTGTTGAAGCGCCCAGGCGCGTGAACTGCACAGCGTGCAGAGAGAGAACGCCGCTGGAAACGCGCCGTAGGATCCAACAGCAGTGCTTCTTGCCAACAGAGGTGAGTGGAAAAGTGGTGAAACTTCTGCTTGCTGCTGCAAAACCGCTCAGCTCCGAAGAAAAAATCGGACTGACAGACACACGCCCGCTTCCCTTTATACCCGTATGTCCGGGGGCGGGACATGCAAATTCTGTCTGCCTTTTCTCAAGTTCAGAGGTACGTGAGGCTCCCAAGGAAGACCCCTTGTGTCACTTAATTCGACACAACGTCGAGTGAGTGACAGAAGGGGAACAAAAAGTCCCACTTCAAACTCATGCCATTAGTTAAGCCATTATTACTGTGTCGAGCTGGATGGGATGCTTAAACAAACAAAGCAATGTTTTGATAGCGTCACAGTGTTTACACTTTTTCGTAGAAAGCAACTTACAAATTGCTTAATTATAGTTGTCTATGCATATTAGGTTGAGAAATGAGACATGAAGAAAATTACTGACCAGTTTTACACCATTTTAAACCATGTTTTGCAGTTAACATATAGGTTCACACAAAAATGAAAATTCTCTCATCATTTATTCACCCTCATGCCATCTCAGATGTGTATGACTTTTTCTGCTGAACACAAACAAAGATTTTTAGAAGAATATTTCAGCTCTGTAGGTCCTTTCAATGCAAGTGAATGGTGACTAGAACTTTTAAGATCCAAAAAGCACATAAAGGCAGCATAAATGTAATCCATATGCATATGCATACATGTAGCTGGAATACGTATTTAAAATACAAAATATAAGTAACTGTGTTCCACTACAGATACAATTTAAATCATTGGTATTTAGAATACAGTTACATTCAAAAAATATTTTGATTACTTAAGAGATTACTTTTCATTTTATTGCCATTTGTTTCATTTAATATTTAGTCCTTTCAGATGGAAAATATTTATATATATAAATGAAGCGATCCAAAGTGCATTTGAACAGCACTGAAACACTTTCTTATGATGTGTTACATTCATACGAGCAGACAGAGAAGTAAGTTTGAAGTAAGTTTGGAGCAGAAGAAAGAGAAATAAAGCTTGTGTAAATTATCAGCTTTATGCTAAGCTAAAATTGTATTTCTTGCCATTTTACATGCACATGTTACCAGTCCCGATCATATTTTTTTATCAAGAAAATTCACGTTGGATCATAATTTCTTTTTTATATCATATTCTTGATAGAATTTTTGTATTGCTTTCCTGTAAAAATATAAAAAATTCCTTAAAACAAGATCAAAATTGATCTTGTTTAATAAACAACACTGCATTAGATATTTAGGGTTTTCAGAGAATGTATTTTTAACATGTGTATTTTGTCTTACTGTAAAGGCAGAGATTTTTTAGTCAAAACAAGTGAAAAAAGTCTACCAGTGCAGAAGAAATAATCCAAAGTATTTAGAATATGTTACTGACCTTGAGTAATCTTTTTTCCAGCATGTATTCTGTAATCTGTGGTGGAGTACATTTCAAAAGTAACCCTCCCAACCCTGTCTATATAACTCCAATGGTTAAATCCATATCTACAGAAGCAATATGATAGGTGTGGGTGAGAAACAGATCAATATGTAAGTAATTTTGTATTATAAATTCTCCTCCCTGCCCAGAAGGTTGCAATATACATGAAGAATGCGAATTGCCAAAAACAAAAGAAGCAGAATGTAAAAGTGAAAGTGGAGATTTATAAATGTACTTAATATTGATCTGTTTCTCACCATCACCTATCATATAGCTTCAGAAGACATGGATTTAACCTCTGGAGTTGTATGTATTATTTGTATGCTCCCTTTATTTGCTTTTGGAGCTTCAAAGTTTTGGTTACTATTCATTTGCATTGTATGGACCTACAGAACTGAGATATTCTTCTAAATATATTTGTTTGTGTTCAGCAGAAGAAAGAAAGTCATACACATCTGGGATGGCATGAGGGTGAAGAAATTAGGAGAGAATATTCATTTTTGGATTAACTATCCTTTTAAAAAGTCATGTGGTTTTTGAAATTAATTTAAAATATTTCACAATATTCCATGTTATTTTTTTTAGTTTTAAAAAAAAAATAGGTCATTAAAAATCCATGTACAATGTTTAAGAAAATTAGAATGAGACTAAATCTATTTAAAAATACATTTGGATAGAGTAGCATATGTCGCACTGCAAGAACACTGCTGTGACTCCTTGACATGTTATATGTCATGCCAACTACCCACCCACACACAGAGGCAGAGTCACATGTGCAAAATTACACAAAATGCTCAACTGGTAGAATCTTTGCCAAAATCTATAAGAGAATGTCTTTAATTACTAACCACAATTTTGTTAATCTAGCAGCCTGTTTCTATATTTACATTAGAGTATTGTAAGGTAAGTCAGTGGGTTTGGCTGCTTGTCCCGAAGGCCACAGATGGTGAACAGACTGAGAGCTCATGTCACAGTAGTGTTCCCAGTAAAAGAGGGACTCACACAGTAACACCATCACACACATACACACAAATGTTCTTATGTTAAAGGAATTGTAAAATACAAAAGTGCAAATCCTCTGCTGAAAGCTACTGTTGCTGTAACTAAGTGTGAATCACAAAGCACAAAACAAATCAGAATGTCATCAAGTTTTTAATGTACATTTTCTCTTAATTTATTCTTTAATAGGTGATTTTAAAAGGCTCATTTATTAAATGATTTTAATAAAAAATAATAATGTTAGGCAGTATGTTAGTCTGAGTCATATTGAAAGAAAATATAGAAAGAAAAAAATAATACAGGTTTAGAACAACATTAAAGTGAGTAATTTATTTTAGTTTTGATTAAACTATCCCATTAACAAATACAACTACATACTGTATATGAGAAAATAAAATCGAATTATTGAGAGAGACATCCTGTCCTAGTAAAGGAGAAAAGGTTTGCTTTAGTTTTAGTTTAAGGCTTTAGGTTTGGAAGAATATCATGCACACATCATAAATGCAACGGTAGTAATAGAGTATCGACTCTCTCCCCCTGTTTAAAACCAGACTCAAAACCCACCTGTTCCAGCTTGCTTATTTGTAAATGCACTGTTCTTGTCCTTTTTTTTTTTTTTTTTATAATTTAATCATTGTTTGTTTATACTTTTATGTTCCTTGTTCCTGTTTTATTATCTGTAAAGCGACCTTGAGTGTTTAGAAAGGCGCTGTTAAATAAAATGTATTATTATTATTATTATTATTATTATAGTTCTTGTTTAGCATGCAAGGGGACCAGGGATAAAATCCTATCCAAACAGTGGCCCAAAAATGGGGTAAGCAACATATGCTGTGCATCAACCCCAAAGGGTAGTGGCCG
Organism: Xyrauchen texanus; assembly: GCF_025860055.1. Lineage (NCBI taxonomy): Eukaryota > Metazoa > Chordata > Actinopteri > Cypriniformes > Catostomidae > Xyrauchen > Xyrauchen texanus. The sequence goes on from NC_068308.1 coordinate 17,223,545, forward strand.
GATGGAAAAACCAAGGGGGACCACCACACCCACCCAACCCTCATCAGCCCTTCGGATGGCGTAACGTCCGAGGGCCCAACCGGCACCACATTCGTGGGGGTGCGCAAATGTTAATGTGACATGCACTGCCAAAAATGGGTAGGTGCACCCCAAATATGTGATTTTTTTTTTTAAATAAACCATGAAAAAAGGCAACTGAAAGTTTCATTCAAAATGCACCTGGCTCAAAGATCCTACAATGCAATCAAATGCAACTCTGTCCATGGGCTACACTAGAGCTACTGAAAAAAAGCCTGTCAAATCTAGCAGGAAAAAAAAGAAAAAAATAGCTCAAAGGTTAAAGCATGACACTTTTAACATGGCTGTTCCCAAAAGGAGTCTGAGCGAGATGCTGTAGAAAGCCCAGCCGTTCTATTCACAAAATTCCAGGGATGCAAATTTAGTTCTTTAGGTCTTCTACACATGCAAAAAATTACAGGATTTTACCTCAAATATCTGTGTAGAAATAAACATATCAAACTCACAGTGCACAGCATGCTGCTACCATTTAAGACATGCTGATGAGGCATCTGGATGAGTGATGTTTTTGTGTTTATCCTAAGGCTTGTCCTTTGCATGTCTTTCAAATCTTTTTTTTAGCATACTGTACAACCTAAGGGAGAGCTTTCAACATTTGACACCAATTTACATTAGTTTCCATAATAATCTTGATGTGAGCAGATGCTTTTGAGACAGTCTGGGCTAATCTAAACACTGTCCGGTTCATCTTTAACTGCTTTTCTCACACATTAACAACAAAAGATAGGAACAGAGACTGTAAATTTCAGAGGCGGGACAGAGTGCCTACTCTGCAGACCTCTCTGAAAGCGATAGATTGGCTGCTGTTTCTTCAATGCTTTATCTCTATCGCTCTGTGTACAGTAACAGATGAAGGGCAGAGCAGAGGGGAGGAAGGCGCTTCTGAAGTTAACCATCCATCATCCTGCGCTCGCTGCATTGCGCTTGCTGAGATTTACTGCTGACAGCAGTGTGCGGTGAGAAAAATGTGTGAATCACGCCAACCCCAAAGGCCCTCTTCTATGCTTGTGACCCCCTTTTACAGTCAGATTAGCCCAATATCTACCAGCATTTCTTGTAACAATTCCATGTTATTTCCCTACAGTTTAATCTGAGCTCCTACTCTCAAGTGCTGGCAAATTCTATCATATAAAGATTGTCCCAGTACAGATTTATCTGTTTTTGTAATATGTAACTAAGTTTACCCGTCTGTCACTCACTTCAACGTTGTGTCGAAGAAGCGACACTAGGGGTCTCTCTTGAGAGCCAAATATACATCTGATCTATGAAAAAAGGCCAATGAGAAGTTGGCAGACAGAATTTGCATGTCTCACCCCCGGACATACAGGAATAAATGCGGGGAAATAAGTCTGTTTCATTCAGAATTTTTTTTTTTGGAGCTGATGGTCTTGTATGCAGTGAGCTGTGAGTCACACACCTGTTCCTCTTACCTCTGAGCGATTACTGCTGTTGGATCAACAGCGCACTTCAGCGGCTTTCTCCTTCTCTCCACGGCAGTGCAGTTTGCCCCTGGGCGCTTCGACAGCGCAAACTTAAAAGAGTTTATAAAAGAGTGATTTTCTCTAAAAGAGTATTTTCTTCTTAAAAGAGCAATACACAGCGGCGTTGAACATCCTTTTCAGGACGCGTCTTTGTAAAGATGCCTTTCCACCCCTGTATATTTCCTGGATGTGGTAGAGTACTCTCCGCTTCAGACGGCCACAGGCGCTGTCTCGTGTGTCTGGGCTGCGATCACACCGAGGCAGCGTTTGTGGATGGTTCATGTTCTCATTGCGAGAACATGACCATGGCACTGTTGCGGTCGCGGCTTTCCTTCAACCAGGCCAAGGCACCAAGAGCTGCACGAGGGTAGTTCTGATCCCGACGTGCTGCAGGAACTGCACTCAGCGACCGACCTTGCCCTCATTGCCACGAAGGGCACAGCGCAGTCACTCGGCAGGCTATGGCCACACTTGTGGTTCAGGAATGTCATCTGTGGCTGAACTTGGTCGAGATGTGCAAGACGGACAAGACACGCTTCCTCGATGCCCCTGTACCCAGTTCGGCCTCTTCGGATTTTACCCAGCTATTCTCCGCGGTGAAAAAGCAGACGGAAACCATCTCACTCATCCTGCCCCGCCACAACCCTGTCGCCACAGGCCAAGACCCATCTGCTCGCCAAAGGCGTCCTCCTGCAGCTAGAAAACGTGAAGCCCCGCCGGGTACGACAAAAATAATCGGCCCTTTATTGCCCCTAGCACAGAGGTTGGATGCGTGGCTTTCACTTTCACTATTGCAACCGATAGAGCCTGTCCCTCCAACCGAGATGAAGAAGGGTCTCTACAGACCTTACTTCATCGTACCCAAGAAAGGCGGTGGCTTACGACCAATCTTGGACTTGTGAGTTTTCAACCGGGCCTTACACAAACTCCCATTCAAAATGCTCACACAAAAACAGATTTTAACTTCCGTCCGGCATCTAGATTGGTTCGCAGCGGTAGACCTGAAGGACGCATATTCCACGTCTCAATACTGCCTCGACATCGACCCTTTCTACGGTTCGCGTACGATGGCCTGACGTATCAGTACAAGGTCCTTCTCTTCGGCATGTCCCTGTCCCCTCGTGTCTTTACGAAGGTCGCAGAGGCAGCCCTTGCCCCGCTCCGAGAATTTGCATACTCAACTACCTCGACGACTGGCTCATCCTGACCCACTCCCGAGAGTTACTATGTGCCCACAGGGACCAGGTGCTCAGGCACTTCATCCATTTAGGGCTTCAGGTCAACTGGGAAAAGAGCATGGACTTAGACTCAGTCTCAATGTCAGCGCGCCTCACCAACAAACGTGCGCAGTCAGTGCTGAAATGCCTCACCACCTTCAGGCCAGGCACAACGGTCCCTTTAAAACTTTTCCAGAAGCTCCACTGGGGATGATGCATATGAGACCGCTTCAGCACTGGCTACAGACTCGTGTCCAGAGTCGAGCATGGCACCGCGGCACGCACCGTGTGATGGTCACCCCTGCCTGCCGCCAAACATTCAAACCTGGACAGACCTCTGCTTTCTGCGGGCAGGAGTCCCCTTGCAGCAGATGTCCTGACACGTCCTGGTCACGACCGACGCCTCCAGATTGGGTTGGGGCACCGTGTGCAACGGGCACGCAGCTGTGCTGGCACATCAACTTCCTGGAGTTGCTGACTGTTTTCTTTACCCTGCGGAAGTTTCTCCCACTAGTTCAGGGCAAACACGTCTTGATCAAATCAGACAGCACCACCGCGGTAGCGTACATAAATCGCCAAAGTTTCGTACGCTCCCGCCACATGTCACAACTCTCCCGTCGTCTTCTCCTTTGGAGCCAGCAGCGACTCAAGTCGCCGCATGCCACTAACATCCCCGGCAACCTCAACGGGGTAGCGGACACGCTGTCACGACAACGCTTGCCCAGTGGAGAGTGGAGGCTTCACCCCCAGTCGGTCCAGCTGATTTGGGAGTGCATCGGCAAGGCTCAGGTAGACCTGTTTGCCTCGCGAGAGATCTCCCACTGCCCGCTCTGGTATGCCCGAACAGAGGCTCCCCTCAGGGCAGACAAACTGGCACACAGCTGGCCCACGGGGCTGCGCAAGTACGCATTTCCCCCAGTGAGCCTTCTTGCACAGGTGCTATGCAAGGTCTCCCCTTATCAGGCTAATCAAGCCTCCGAGAGGGATAAAGGCTGACTGCGGAGGATTGTGCGAGAGAGAGAGAGAGATAGTTTATGGACATGTCTGTCATGTGTGTGTTTGTGTCTTTTTGAGTTTTTCATTTAAACTATTGTTTATATTGACAAGCCGGTTCTTGCCTCCTCCTTTCCATTGACTTCTTTACACACATAAAGGAAGCTTAAAATCCATAAGACTCCAGTTGTTAAATCCCTGTCTTTAGAAGCGATATGATAGGTTTGGGTGAGAAATGGATCAATATTTAAATCCCTTTTTTTACTATAAATTATCCTTGCCCTGTAAATGTCGATATGCACGAAGAATGCGAATCCCCAAAAACAAAAGAAGCAGAAAGTGAAAGTGAAATTGGAGATTTATTGTAAAAAGGACTTAATATTGATCTGTTTCTCACACACACACCCATCATATAGCTTCAGAAGACATGGATTAAACCACTGAAGTCATATGGATTACTTATATGCTGCCTTAATGTGCTTTTTTGGATGCAGTTCTGGCCACCATTCAACATTTTTCTAAAACAAATCTTAATTTGTGTTCAGCAGAAGAAAGTCATACACATCTGGGATGGCATTAAGGTGAATGAAAGAATTTTCATTTTTGGGTGAACTATCACTGTAATAAGGCCTATTTCAGATTAAAATACAAATAAATGCAGCTTGTACGTGATTCTTTCAGCTACTATGAGATTTTGCATGACATATTCACATATGAATGTTACATATGGAAATCTTTGCCTTTTGAATGGTGACCTTGGACCTTGGAAAGTGCTACATAACTCTCATACACTCGAATTCTATTCTCTCCAAGCTACATTACAAAAGTATAACATTCCACTACTTTTAAAAACCAAAAACAAGAAGCATTTACTTAATCATAATGGGAATGTGTTTAATTTATTTATGCAATTCCTTTGATCTAAGAGCAGACAATATCTATATGCAAATCAGAGACTGCTGAGGAGACACTGTATTACATTAGGAGTGAAAACATGCATTGGCCAATTGTCTGTTTTAAACTATTTCAAGATTTGTTCCCAGAGAAGAGGATCAGTTATTCAGATTTTAAACACAGCCAACACAATGTATGCAGGATATTTTTCCAACAGCCTCCCAATTTCCTTCCTTGTTATGAGGTGTAAATGTACATTTGTGTTCTCATGTGCTCTCTCACACACACAAACCGTTTAAACGTGCGCAAATACACACACAATAGCATCCATATTGGCTCTCTATTGGAATTATATGTTATTGTGTTATTTTCTACCTTGATAAGCTTGCACCTGATCTGCGCAGAAACCATATGGCTATTCCTGAGATTCCCGACCCTAAACATAAGGCAAAGCTTCCCGTCCCGTTGTGAGATGACCGCGTCCTGGCTGAACATGAGCGTCTCTGCGCGTTTCTTTGGCTGAGACATCTTAATGAACATACAGCCGATGAGAAACGCGTCCACAATCGAGCCCAAGAGGGACTGGAAGAGGAAAAGTATGATGCCCTCTGGGCACTTCTCCGTGATGTATCGGAACCCGTAACCTATAGTCGCCTCGGTCTCAATGAAGAACAGGAAAGCGGAGGGAAAGTTGTAAACGTTGGCGACGCACGGGGTGTACGACTCGTCGTGGCCGTTCCCAAGATCTCCGCGGATGTAGGCGATGATCCACCACATAAATGCCATTATGAGCCACGCGACAGTGTACGTCAGGAGAAAAATTAGCAGGTTCCAGCGCCACTTTAAGTCCACGAGCGTGGTGAAGAGGTCGGAGATGTACCTGCCCGTCTCTCCGCCAAGGTTACCGTGCTGGACGTTGCAGCGGCCGTTTTTATCCACGAACCGCTGGCGCTTTCTTTTGGCCGGGGCAGAAAAGGACATGCCCCGGTTGGTGTTCACCACCTGATAGTCTTCCCCGAATTTTCTTCGGATTGCAGACATGATGGCTGCGAGAGCCACAATCGGTAGAGTAACAATTTGGGTCACGCCAAGTTTCACGCGAGTCTATTTACGCGCGGCACTGAAGGATCCACACATTTAAAGTGTTGGTCCATAGATCTTCTCCGGGTAAAATGAAGGGTACCTCCTTGATCAGTAACTTAATTTGCAGCCTTTGTGTGAATATTGTTTCTGTAGTTGCCTTTCCCAATTTATTTATACGTGCACAATATGTAGTTTACGTACAAAATCAAACAAACATAAATCGTATTGTATTAAGTGCTTCGATGCCTTTTCCGCAACTTCTTTGTGCTGTGCGTCCGCCTCTCCATGTATGTGGTAAGATCTCTATTGAGCACTGTAGACTCTAGTTTAGATAACTGCGGCACTGTTATGCCTCTGTAGGCTACTTGTGCTGCCTGTACGCTGTGAGAGACAGAGGTTGGGCAAATGTTCATGTGTGTGCGTGGTGTGTGTCCAAATCCAGCAGCAGCAGTGTGGGAAAAGGGCTCGTATCTCTCGAGCGCTTTTGTCTGGTGTGAAATACTATAGCATTAGAGTGCCATCTGCTGAAGGTTTATTGATCATAACTTCAGCTCGAGGTGATCTAATATTGGCTGAGAACAGGACACACTTAATGATCTTGACCAGTTGTGTAGTGAAGGACCGTTCATATTGGTGGATTAGATTTGTCGGATTGTCTGTCTGTGCCATCAGTTGAGCTCCCACTGCTCCGTGCGCGTTTAGAGAGAATCTCTGTAAAAAAAAAAAAAAAAAAAAATTATAACACACACACACACACACACACACACACACCCTAAACCTAACACTCACAGAAAACTTTCTGCATTTTTACATTTTCAAAAAATATAATTTAGTTATTTTTCTCATGGGGACCGACAAAATGTCCCCACAAGGTCAAAAATGTCGGGTTTTACTTTCCTTATGGGGACATTTGGTCCCCACAAAGTGATAAATACACGCTCTCCACACACACACACACACACACACACACACACACACACACACACACACACACACACACACACACACACACACACACACACACGTTGTTGTGCATGTTGGTGCAGCTATCATTATGAGGACTCTCCATAGACATAATGATTAAACAGTACGAACTATCAGAGGTGGGAGCAATTCACCTATGCTCAAGTCTCGAGTCAAGTCTCAAGCGCAGTGGAGACAAATCAAGCAAGTAAATCAAGTCAGGGGACACATTGTGTGGGGGTGATTCGATCATGCCTAAATCCGGCACAAAGACAAAGACAAAAAAGACACACACACACACACACACACACACACACACACACACACACACACACACACACACACACACACACACACACACACACACACACACACACTCACTCACTCACTCACTCATACACTTACTGCACTCAACGGTGCTTGCATCACATTATTAGATTGAAAAAGTTCCGGGTCAAAAGACTACTCGTTGTAATGGTGGCCATAGCCTACCTTATATTAGGTGATACGCAAAATCCTAAGAAAGATAGGTGCATTGCCTAGACTGACAAATCGAGCACACCAATGAAAGTTAGCCTATAAGTGAATACATTTACAAACAAAGGGATCATGAGTGTGAATAAATATTTTTTATTCCTTAACATTTTGTAGGTTTCAGGCAAATAAGTCCATATACATGGCTGCATGATCAAATATGATATATTGTCTCTTATATTGTCTTATACACTGAACAACATAGCTGCTGGAATATAAGCGAGTAAATATGCATGCAAACTAAACAAGAAAAAATGTGTAACGTAAATGTATAAATAAATTGACCTAAAATGTTGTTGTTTCCCAAATTATTGAAAGGCCATTAAGGGATAGCCTAATCATGTTACATTATAGACAGACAGACAGACAGATAGATAGTGTCTCCCCCACTTTTTGAAATCAGTGTCTAATGCAGAAGATCTCCAGTCCTTGAGCAGGAGTTTCTATTTCGTTCGTGCATGTTATAACAGCGCTGGACTTTGTCAAATTTAATGTTATAATAAATGCTCATTGCGGCTGTTATCAGTGGCGTTGAGTGACAGTGGGCGGCGATGTTCTCTTGTGCATCCAGACGCGCGCACAACTCGCGCAGCGGCTCGCGCTCTTTTCCAGTTAAATTGCAAAGCATAATGCGAACAGTTGTGCTGACGTACATCCACTAACGTACAGATGCACTCTTCGTTTATTAAAATACAACGTTTTATTACAGTGCTAGCTGTACAGATCAAGTTATCAAATTAATTGTGTGAAAAAATGATTCGAGCTCTTAAATCGGTCATTGCGATCGACTATTTATCAAAACAGTTAAAGATTATTTGACATTATCTGCACATAACGTATTAATATTCATGAGTTTTGCCACTATTTGTGAAGTCACCCTCCCCAAATTTCCCCTCCACTTTTTATAATAAGTGACACCCATGGATAAGACAGACAGACAGACAGACAGACAGACAGACAGACAGATAGATAGATAGATAGATAGATAGATAGATAGATAGATAGATAGATAGATAGATAGATAGATAGATAGAAAGAAATTGATTTAACCACTGGAGTCATATGGATTAATTTTATGTGTCCTTTATGTGATTTTTGGAGCTTCAAAGTTCTGGCCAACATTCAATTGCATTGTATTGATCTACAGAGCTGAATTATTCTTTTTATTCTTTTTGTATTCAGCAGAGAAAAGAAAGTTATACACATCTGAGATGTCATGAGGGTGAGGAAATAATTACATTTTTTGTGTGAACTATACCTTTTATCATATTTATAAACACACACACACACACATATATATATATATACCAGCAATTAATTCAAGACCCAATTTGCACGCAGGACAAAATCACAGATGCTCAGGTACAATGTGCATAGTGGCCCCCTGCTTGACTAGTCCTGCCTGTATCCGTCTGTCTCCTCACACGACCCGTCCCGTCCGCTTAACCCATAATTCCCAGCGACGACACAACATGGAAGAGGCCAACAGCTGCAAGAGAACAATGTTTTGGCTGTGAAATAACTCAAAGGATCGAGCGCTGGGATTCATTTGAACGCTACGAGTCGGCCGTGGTCATGTATAAGTAAGTGCGTCTGCATTTTTACCTTGTATTTGCCTGCGGATGCGAAGAAGAGGGATTGCGCACGAATGAAAGATCCAAATAAAATCACAGCCGCTAAAGCGAAAGATTCAGCGGCGAGCATCATTGTTTCTGCCGTACGTACCATTGCATTACACTGAGGCCACAAGAGTCGCTTTTATTAAAACAATGCATCTTTCTTGCTGTGCCCTTACAGTTAAAGCAGCCTCCGCGTGCTCTTTACATCGCGTTTATCGTCGTATATATATAGATAGATAGATAGATAGATAGATTGATATATAGAGAGAGATATATATCACAATCTCGGCGGATTGCATTACTCTGTGCGGGCTATTATTAGTGATGGTGTGCGCTGAGAACGATCACAATATTTCAGCCCCATGTACAGTGCCCAAGCATAGACGCGACAAAACCAGAACACTGGCTTCCAAATCAAAGAAAGTGTTCACTGCACGCGCGTTTGGTCCAGGCTTGTCGCGTGCGGTGTAGACGAGCTGTTGTTAGCTGTAGCTCTTTCAGCTGCATGCTTCTGCGGGTTAGCCCCCTTCATCACCAAGTTCAATTAAACAATATACTTTGCTTGTGCGTTTTAGTTCTATCTTGTTTATGCGTTAGCAGAACGAGATTTTCGTATTTACCTACATAGGTTTGCTTAAAATCGCACTAAAGTTTCCCTGCCCCACTCATTCATGTTAGTTAGCCGTTAGCTGCTAATGGAGTCATTTAGACTGAGATGTGTTTGGTAATTGTGATAGATTAGCCCGATTTGATAAAACGGGTTACATTTTACCGAGTTTAGCTCCGAAAAAGGGGCAAACGTACCAACCCACGTGAAGCCGAAGGACCAGTGTGCCCAAACTTGATTTTAATAAACAAAAACAGGTATGAAAAGATGAAGTCATATCAACAAGATTAAGCAGCTTTCCATTAACGTTAGCTGATCACAATAGAGAACAATGCTGCGGCACTCACAAAGCCAGGACTCGTTTTTTCAACGAAGAGAATATAAAGTACATTTTAAAGGGAGTTTAAACTACTTGATGTAAACAATTAAATGTATTTGCAAAAGCAAATTTGTCTCTTTTTGTTTTTAGAAAGTGTCAACAATCAATTGATGCTAAGGTTAGCTAACCATTCATTGAAATGGTCTGCTTTCTGGTCCTAATGTTTTATATATGTAGTTCCTTTTAATTATGCTAACTTTGTTTCATAATAAAACTACTAGTTGTGATCTTTTTTTCTCTCTTTGATCAGAATTAGGTTGAATTGTTCTCCATCTCCAAGGAATTTCAGACTGAGGAGTCACCATCGATTGATTTTTAATTCTGCTTTATTTTACACAACCTTCAAGAGACTGATTATATGAAAAAACATTTATTATGACTGATTATTAAACCTTTATTCCTTTGTAGTTCATGCCATAATGTAGTTGTGTTATTCATGGTACCTTAATTGTCATGATCACATTTTTAGATTTCTGCAATTGCTTGTGATTTTAAAATGGCTGGCTCAATGATTGTTATTTGAAGTTATAGATATAATTGGTGCTTTTGTCAGGATTTCTGTTATATTATCAGGTGCTGACAGTCATAAGGTTAAGCTTTGGTCTCTTGAATCTCTAATGACCTGCACAGCATATATTGCCTTGATTTTTAAAGATATCTGATAACCTCTGGTGGTATGAACACCTTACATCTTGGGTGGAAAACCAATGCATTAGAACTGGTTGTGGTCCGGTTACAAAAAAGTAAAATCCTTAGAGGTCTCTTATTTTTTTGCCTTGTCAATGAAAGCAGCATTGTAATTAAAATGTGCATAGTTTAGTTTAAGCCTTATCATATGACGGTATGTCATAGAGCCTAAACAATGTGCAAAATTCCCTAAATCATCAGCCATTTCTGGTTAGCCAGTATAGTAATCTTGTTACAGAAATCAGTTATAATAATGAATCACTTGGGCCTAATTAAGATAATTAAGCATTGCGCACTATTTATTAGGGATGTGCAAAACTAACACTTTTCATAATAAACTAGCTAATCGGTTTGAATGACTAGTCAGTGTTTAGGATAATAATATATATATAATTAGGCTCCGTTATGGTCACGTGACCCCGATCAGATGCGTTTAAGAGAGATATATGGCCTCTGAGCATAGCACTTCAACATGGTAACTAACAGATATTCAACAAATAAAAAGGCTAAATAACTAACATCTCTTTGCACAAAACTATCAAAGTAATAATTAAGAAAGGCTCCAATAAAGAAACGCACAAAACTGCTTATGTGCATCCTGAATGCAGAATGACACGCTTCAATATAACCAGAGTGCGTCAGGGTGATCCTCACTGCGCATTCAAAAGTGCAGAACTGCAAGATAATATTGCATGAACACATCCAATTCACAACATCGAGCAGTTTAACCTTTTTAACTGCAACTATTTTTTTTAAGCAGCGTCAGACAGAATCAGATTTAAAATAAAAATTCCCTCATTTACTCACCCTCGTGTCATCCCTGATGTGTATGACTTTCTTCAGCAGAACACAAAGATTATTAGAAGAATATGTCAGCTCTGTAGGTCCATACAATGCAAGTGGATGGTGATTAGCACTTCAATGCTCCAAAAAGAACAGACAATATTATAAACATAATCCATATGGACTCCAGTGGTTAAATTAATGCCTTCTAAAGTTAAACAATCGCTTTGGGTGAGACACGTGATCAATATTTAAGCTCTTTTTATTATAATAGCATTCTTCCAGGCATTCACCGATGCGTGTCCACGAGGGACCTCTCGCATGATGTGAGCGCATTGGCATTTTCACGCGAGAACTGACGTGATGCAACTGGAAATGCTGCACGATTTGTTTAAAAGATAACGCTGTTCACAAACTATATTGGTTTTGCCTTCACTTGAACATGCCAGCATGCACCGCGTCCCCTGTTGGATGTGCTTTGGAGAGAATAACGTCTCCCATTAAAACCAAAACGACTACAAAATGTTATTGTTAGTAGTCGACCCCACTAATCGACTAGTCAATTGTTGAACGATTAGTCGACCACAGTAGCACATCCCTACTATCTAGTAAAATAGATTTTTTTTTCTATTAATTGCTAATTATTTACTTGGTGTTTTATTATTTACTTGGCTTTAATCATCCAGAATATTCAGGATCAATTTTCTTGTGTCTTCATAGCATATTTCATCATCTGAGCTGAATGAACTTTGGCCAGTTGAAGACCCAAACATGAGTATTATCCAGGACAAGCTTGGCAATGAGTTTTTACGGAACGGAGGCACGGACCCCAACTTCTCCCCCAGCATGATCATGTTTAGCCATTTACCTCCAGTCACCAGTTTCACGCGGCTGACTTCGCAAACCAGCATGGTGGATATGCCTCAGGAGATGATCCTAAAGAAAGAGCGTGACTCTCCTGACCATGGTGGTTGCTTTCTCCATAGTATGGGTATCAAACAGGAGAAGCTCAATGAGTTGGATTACCGCCTCCCAATGTATGAAACAGGATCCATAGGAGGAAAAAGCACTGATATGTTGGACATGTCTCTCAACAACCACCAGAATATGCTTCTGCATGACCTAAGCCATAGCAACGTAAGTCTAGTGGATTGAGGGATGTTTTGTCTTATGGGTTATATGTAATATATATTATATTATACTATGCTATTCGTTTCATTTGTTAGTTCCCAGATTACAATGTTTTAACATGGCTATAATGTCAATGTAAAATTAATTCCTACAGCATATAATGGCTCTTGAGATATCATTACATTATTAAATGGTTTTAGATTATTCAGCCTGCAGTCTGTCTTCCTATATTTATTGTGAAGCCATTTGTATGCTTCGTTAGCAGTTCTCTGACAGACTGGGGAAAGACCCAAAAGAATCTGGCCCTAGAAGAGGGAGGAGGGCAAATGGAGAAGGACCAGAGGGCAAAGCTAGAAGGAAACAAGGGGACTCTGCAAAGGTTCATGCATATTTTAAGTCACTATCATTTGCATCATTCTCATAATTTCCGCTTTGGCTCTTTAGTATGACGGTGTCTGCCTGAAGCACAAATTAAATGGACAGTGAAAAAAAAAAAGGTTTATTTATCATCAAATTCTTTTGTATATGAATATTGATGCATTAATTTTCTTTCCACCGGGCATATCTCAAACACACAGCAATATTGTGACCTTTCAAAATTGGATATTACTAGGTAATATATTAAATATTGACAACATTTTTATGTATTATTTGTTTGCTGATATAAAATTGCAAATATCAGTGATTTTAATAGTTTTTTTAATTTGGCCATTAAGTTTCCTAAATACATTAGCAGTGGTAAACTTCATTAAAATGGACATAGATTTGAGATGTTGTGTTGATTTCTCAAAAGCAGTTCTTTCCATTGTCCGTTTCAGAGCAAATGCATAAAACATTTGAATATTGTCAAAAAGCTTAAAATATTGAGGCAACTTATTGCCCTCTATAAATGGAATCAAGATTTTTACACATTATTTAAACAGTTAATTCGACAAAAGTTAATCCGTATAGATGTTTTAATGTGTCTCTGTGCTTTGTTGTTTTAGTCACTCATGCTAGATGGGGATGCTGGGCCCCTCTCTCCCAACTCTAAACCGCACATATGTGAGCACTGCAATGCAGCCTTTCGCAGTTCCTATCACCTACGCAGACATGTGCTTATTCACACAGGTGAAAAGCTTTCTCTAACCAACTACTCTACAGAGGTCAAATTCAGACTCCGTATACATGGGATGTTTCTGGGACAAATAGTTACATGGGTATTTATTTTTGATCATAGGTGAGAGGCCTTTCAGGTGCAGTCAGTGTAATATGAGCTTCATACAGAAGTATCTGCTGCAGCGGCATGAGAAAATCCACAGTGGTGAGTCGGAGTTTGCTTTTGTCGTAAACATACACCTCTTGTAGCAGAGGCAAAGCTGTTCTTATCATAGGCTTCAAATATAAAGATGGTGCTGAGATTGTTTGCTTAACAGGGGAGAAACCATTCAGCTGTGACCAGTGCAACATGCGTTTTATTCAGAAGTACCATATGGAGAGACACAAAAGGACACACAGTGGAGAAAAGCCATATAAATGTGACACCTGTCTACAGGTAAGTCCGATCAGATTATTTTGTCTACACTTGAGCCGGTCACACTGAACCTGTTTTTTTGCGGACAGATGTCTTTGTTACACTGCGTCTTGCTGGTTTTTGCGCAGGAGCTCTCCCTTTTTAAAAATGTTGAGTTCAGACTTAAAAATGCATCTCAAGACACTTTGGGTTGTCACGATTATGACATTTGGCTGACTAAATGAATAATTGAGATGATGATGATTAATTGTCTGTTTTTGGCTTTCACAATCATTACTATTATGATGATTCAATGTCTAAGGGCTTTCATGATTAGGACGATTAATTGTCATACAAATTGTCATGCTTTTGTCATTGGTGTGCTTCATAAAAATTAAGAAGTAATTTATTCATATTTAACTTCTACATTATTTCCTTTAAGGCTTTAAAAATGTATGACTGACAAAAAAATTATATTTTATAAATTTCAAAATACTTTTTGGTCAACTTTAGTCTTGATCCATTTTGCATTTACTGTTGTTGGAACCCAGCCAACCTGAATAACTATTATATTAAATTACATTATATTGTATTATATTTAGGGATGCTCCGATCAATCGGCCACCGATCGGTATCGGCCGATATTCACGTCCTATGGCCGATCGCATAAACCAATCACTCGTGCCACAAAAGATGCATGACTCCTTTTAATATTTGAGCAGTACTGTCATGACGTCACGGAGTGTGGGGAATACTGGTATGGTGTTGTAAGACTACAAACTTGATTCAGAAGTTAAGAATGAAGCAGTGGGAGAGGTATGGTGAATATGAAAAGCTTGTGTAGTGTTAATGTGGCGTTTCACATGTGACAAGGCAAAGAGAAAACAGTACAAGCTGTGATTATTGTCCTTATTATCATTCATGGCAGCAGCTTCTCAGTCTCCACCAGGCATAGGCATCTCAGTAATAACGTGAGTTACAAGATATGGTATAATTCAAACATCTTTATTAAATATCCCCAGATAAAACGGCATTAACAATAGTAGCACCTGTAGAGTCCAGAAACGTGCTCTTTCTCCGCTTTCCTTTCATCTCATGCCCTAATGAGAGTGCACGTGTTCCCTCCTTTAAAGTTCAAGAAACAACAAATGAAAAATTAACTATTAATACTCGTCCAACAAAATGAAAATGCAAGGAAGGAATATATAAATTGTTGAATTCTTTATACAATATTAAGATACCATATGATAATGTATTAAATATAGTGCACAATTTAAATCTAAATAAAATATGGAATAATAAGTATTACATGAAATAATGACATGGAATCAATAACAAAAAATGTCACATTAAGTTTAATTGCACCTATGGGTTGTCAGTTTGTCTTCAGTTTGACACTAAGCTTCGTTTTAATATAGAGTATATTTTATTAACCAATACTTACATGCTTTTTTTAATAAGCCTCTTAAACATTTTAAATGGTTTTTGATATTACTGGGAAAAGGAAAATTCAATTAAAATTGATAGTGTGCAGAAAGCTTGCATGTAGCCATTTATGACAGAGATCCTGATACAAGGTGAAATGATCGGTATTGGGATCAGTATCGGCCGTTCAGGTAACAAGAAGATTGGTGATCGGTATCGGCTGTAAAAATCTTGATTTGAGCATCCCTAATAATATCATATATAATAATGTAATAGTTAAATATCTTTATCCATAATTATTCCCTTTCACACGTTACATTAAGGCTCTGTTTAAACCCACGAGCCTTCATTTCGCATGAAGAAAGATCTTTGAGATTCTGTGTTCCTTTATTCTATCATCTCCTTAGAAAGTTAGTAATCGGGCATGTGTCACTGCATGTCATTAACACTGCATGCATGAAGTCACAATGACAAATAACAATTGCCGTTACATGATCGTTAAATTAAAGTGAAGCCGGAAGTGAAAGAAATGCTTTAAACAGATTTTGTTTTACTCCGGAATCTGAATTGAAACCTTTCTTTCTTGCCCGGCAGTATTTCTCACGGACAGATCGATTACTGAAGCACAAGAGAACGTGTGGAGAAGCTATGAAGAAAGGTCTGGACCCAGAAATGCTGGACCTTGGAGACAAGGACATGGGACAAGGTAGCTACCAACTGACTCAGGGAAACACCAGCGCCCCACCTCGCAAGAAGGGCAAGTCCAAAAGTGGCAACGAGGGTGGAGAGCGACGGAGAAAGAAAGGAGCAGCTGTGGGAAGAGGACTCCGCCCACAGGATTATACCATGAACATCCCCAGTGGATCAGGGACGTCTTCCTCAGGGGGTCTTGCTGAGACAAGCATGGACAACCAGCATGGGCACACACCCAAGCTTGTCTTTAAGAAAGGCGGTCGCAAGGGAATGGATAAGGGTCCAGTTTCTATGGAGGGTGCCAACGAGGGTCTTCATGAACAAAAGCTGCTGACACAGAAGCAAGGCACTCTGGACATGTCTGGAGCCTCAAGTATGGACAGTCTTGGTCTCCTCCAAACCTCCAGTGGCCCCAAACAGGGAGGTACCAGCAGCAACTATGATGATGCAATGCAATTTTTGAAAAAGAGACGATACCTGCATGCTGCAAACAGCAATGACTTCAGCTCAGTTCACCTTCCTCAGCCAACAGTCATCCAGGGTGGCATAGGAGAACCCACACTGGCCTTGCTCGACACCTCACCTCTGGTTAGCGTTGACAAGCATGACAAGTCAGGGATCCCAGATGAGGTGCTACAGAGCCTGCTGGATCACTACAGCCACAAATCTGATGGCTCTCATCATGATGTGACATTTGATCTGTACCATGTGGAATTGCAGCAGGCCTCAGCCACCTCTGATCTTGGCCATGATGAGGGATCCCCTAGTGGCTCTGGAGACAAGAGTGGGGTGATGAACGAGTACTCCAAGTTCTTGCTCCAGACCCTGGAGAGAACCAGCCACAGCAGCAGCTTCGCTTTGGGCCCATGTGGTCCTTTCGCAGGCCTCCTGTCATCTAGTAGCAGCCCTGCTAGCACACTCTTCTCAGACAAGAACATCTACGCCACCTCCCCTATGGAGTGTGGATTCGGACAGTCTGTTTCCTCCCCTCTTGCTCCCTCCTCATCTTCTCTAACCAAGTCCCATTTTGGAATGCTGGTTGGGTCTCCATCACCCTCCAATGCCTCACCATCCTCCCAACTGGGCTTTCATCTTGGTGGCCTGGAGCCAGCCACACACCAGCAGCTTACCCCATCTCAAGAGCTCACCGATCAGCTGGACAAGCAGCACTCTCCATCGTACCGTCTTACAAACCGGGAGCTGACCAACAGTAGCAGCCAGAAAGACCAGCAGACAAAGAATGGCAGTTCTTCGGCCAATGGCAACAACAGAGGCACCAATGGCAGCTCATCTAATGGCTCCGTCTACCCTTTGGCCCCACCTCCTGACCTTGCTACACTGGAATCCTCCAAGGAAGGGGTGGACATGCGTTCCACCTACCAGATAGAGAACTTTGCCCAAGCCTTCGGATCTCAGTTCAAGTCTGGTTGCCGGACCCCGCTAGGTTATGGCAGTGACCCGCGGGTAGGGGAAGTCGACCACAGAATACAGCGGACTCCCGTGTCAGAATTCTCAGGGTTTACTAGTCTGTTAGCAGATGTCAATGAGCCAGCTAGCTCAGGATCCAAAACCTCCACAAGCCAAAGCTACAGGTAAGGGTTGAGGTTGCTCACCTAACCCTGTTGTGTGAGATGAGGACTTTCTCCAATGCTTCCCTCTTCTCACCGAGTAAAACTTTAATTATTACACTGCCATTAAATGTCAACTGAAGACTTTACCAGGGAAGGTCTACAAGACCTCAGATGCAATTTTTCTTGTTCTTCTTTTTAATGTGTTATAGTCATTTGTTTAATTAGTGTAGTGCAGTGTTTCCCAATCCTGGTCCTGGAGTACCCTCAACACTGCTCATTTAGCTTGTCTCTCTTATTTAACACACTTGATTAACTCATTAGCTCATTAGTAGAGGCTCCATGAGCAGAATTGGTTGTCAAATAAGTGTGAGACCTAAAATGTGCAGTGTTGGGGGTACTACAGGACCAGGATTGGGAAACACTGGTGTAGTGGATGTAAGAATAGATTTAAATGAATTTTCATCTAAATTAGAGGGTAGACTTGTTTGATTTTTCAAAAACCGTGGATGTCTTAGCAATCATAGTCCAAGTGTAAGATTAAGTTAATAATGGAAGATGATTTACAATAATAACAGATGTCAGGGAGTGGCCCAGTATTCAACGGCAAAAAATGTATTGTCTGTTACAATAATCTAAAGTATTACTCAGGAAAATGCATGAACTTTTTTTAATGAGGTGCACTGGCACCCTTTTTTACAGGTGTACTTTGAAATGACAGTGAAGCTTTTATTTCTAAATTCCTTGAGAAAGACGAGCTTATTTGGAATCTGATTGATCGGCTTATAACACTGGTGACTCTTTTCACTACTTTATGGTACTTCTAATCTCAATGTGAAAACCTTGCATACTTTCATCACTAAGGGCCATGTTAAACACATGAAGTTACACATACACACAAAACATACATGTATGTAAGTAGACAGAGAAAGATTCAAGCATATGTAGATATTTATTTGTAGCTACATGGAACTTCAGTACTATTGTCTCAGGGTGAGCAGTAATTCTTATCCCTTCTTTAAATGTTACTTTTTGTCAGCTGACAACACTTTTATCTCTCAAGGAATCAAATAAGCACTTTTAGAAACCATTGAAAGCAAGAATTCAGATTCAGAACTCATAAACCAATTATTTTTTGATGAAGAAAGCTGTGATTTTAAAAGTGGGGGAGGGAATGGCAGCTTTACCATAACAAAGGGCATTAAAGTTTTTAAGAGAGTAATTTCCTGTATTGGTAATATTATTTTGTTCCTCTAATTCAAAATGCTGTTATTGAACATAAATGCCACTTTTTATTGTTGTGAGTCATCTGGCTAAAAACAGGTTTTGCAAGTGTTCCACTATCACAACTATTTGAATTTGGATGAGTAGCAGCAATTGGAGTTCTACCTCTTAACGTGTAATAAATTGATTGCCTGACAAAATTGCAATTGTCCCTTTTAATTGTTGCAGGAAGAACTAAATTACTATTTGAGTTGTACGAATCAATGGAAAGGACCTAAACTTGTGGTGTGTGTGTGTATGTGTATATATATATATATATATATATATATATATATATATATATATATATATATATATATATATATATATTTGTTTGTTTGTTTTTGATTGAGCACTACATTAGGAATGAAACTGATTACTGGGAGAGAGAAAAAACTTTGGAGACAAAGTGTTTCCTTCCAAATGCAATATGTGATGCCCTTGGAAAGATTGGTGGGCTACTTTGTCTTCCACTATTTATGGTTTTTGGCCCATGCAGCAAGACTTTGCTCTGTCCTGTTTGAGGCCCCTCAGTGGTCCTGCCCTGTTTCTTTCCTGCCTTTACAGTGTCCTGTCATGAAGAAATGCCATAGCTGTGATTAACAAAGTCTGAATACTGCACTCCAAACTTGTTCCATGCTTTTATAGAAAGACAAAAATAGGAGAATAGGATTGACCTTAATATACCTCATATCATTGTAAAAATGAGAAAACCAGGGACATGTGTTTCATGTAGTGGAAATATTGTAGTATGCATCAGCTTATTGTATATCATATAATGCCGCCTGTGTTTTAAGTTCAAGCTGATTTTTTTTTTTGGAATACAAATGTACATTTTTGTTGTTGTTTTAAACAGTGTTGCTAAGCAGTGTTTCATTGAAGAATAATACCTAGAATTTTATGATTTTGTCTCCCTTTATCCCCTTGTTTTAATTACTTGCCATGTGTTTTGATATGACTGTTTACAATAAGATACAAAAACACTAAGAATGTTTTTGTTTCTGATGTGCATGATATGAAGGTTTTTTTTTTTTTTTTTGGATGGCTTTCCTGTGGTCATCACCATTGCACCAAATGTTTGTAGCATATGCGTCCCCGAATTCAGTCTCATTTCTGTGACAGGGCTGTACATGTCAGATGACTTTATAAATGATTAGGTAAGCCAATAAAGACATTTTGTTAAAAATGTTCAATTGCAATGTGCTCAGTTGCAAGTTTTTAGGGGAAGCTGTCAATTTGAGCTTTTAAATGGAAAGAATAGCAGCACTTAGAATTATTTAATTCATTGAACTCATAGTGACCAATCAAAGATAGAATATGACATCAAAATTAATTACATATTTTTAATATTTAGTGTTTTTGAGTTGAGATAGGAATGCCACAGCAGGAGAAATTAATTATACAAGTAATTATTGGGAATTGATAGTGAAGGGCATTAAGAGTTATATACCATTATGTATTTTAATAAGACGTTTTCCACTGAATCAGAGATAGCCTCCAACAATGGGAGAATAAGAAAGGGGATGACAAGTCAAAAACAATAATGGCCTTGTCAGAAGTTCTATGGAAGTTACTAAAATGTACTCCACATGCATAATAACGTATTTTTTCAGTTGCATTTTATTTGTGTACTGCTTTCTATAATGCATTTTTTTCCAAAGAAACTTTACAGAAAATAGAAAAATAGTACCCTAAAACCCCACTGAGTAAGACAATCATCAGCAATGCAAAATTCCCAAAGATGTTACAAATAGATGAGAAAGAAACTTTTGAGGGGAACCACTCAAGCTCTCCACCTCTGCTCACACGTTTTGTTTTTTTTTTCTCCATAAGTACATTGAAAGATGATTAAAAAGGCTTTCCCTTAATTCTTGAAAACTAAAATAAGGTATAGAGAACAACGGGGCTAAATGCTCCTTGGTGTAAAAGGCACATTTGATTTTATTTTCTCCCTTAAAACACTAAATAGCAACAAAAACTACCACTACTTTCCTAAATACCTGTTTGTCATTATACACTGCAAAATTTTCCTTGTCCATGAGATCTTTGCGTGTGGTGCAAGTCTAAAGGTTGATTTTGAGCCAATTTTATCAAATTGTTAAAAAAAAATTTAAATGTTGCAAATTTATGTAGCTAATGAGAATCCCTGAATTTAACATTTATTTTGAGACAGAATTAAAATCATTAAATTAAGAAATCATTGAATCAAAAGTTTTTTAATAGCTGCCCAATAAGTGAAAGGACAGTATTTAGGGTAAGTTGAAGTGGCTGAAGGCCCCCATAAAATACTTTTTTTATATGAAAGATAATAATGATACTTTTTCAAAGTGGGCTCATATTGACTTGTTTATAGAATAACTGAGATGATATGAAAAGCCAAATGCGCTCGAAATCATCTTGGTTAAACCTTTTCTGAAGTAGTTATTTTGAATAAGCTTACATTTTTACTCAAAATTATTTGCATTAGTTGACACATTTTGTCCTATAACTATTGTACCTATATTTACATGATATCATTACAAACCCCTCTAGTGGACTTTTATCCCAAGTGTGGGGTTAAAAGCTCACTACACACTTTTTTTTTAAACTAACTTCCGTTATTATTTCTTTTTACACAAATTATGTTTCTCCATCAATATTGAATAAAAATAAATATATTATTTTTCAATCTTGATACATTTTGTGACCAGAAAAAAAGCGGATTTTACTAAAGGTGTGCCTTTTGCCACGTTGTACCCTATAAATAATAAGTTGTATTTAGTGTCCCAGTAATATCTTAGCATTAAAGGATGCTGAAAGGTAATCGAAATGAGGGATGTAGATCTATGTATATTTTTCATACTGACGCTATCAGCAGAGAACATTTACAGGTGAAACTCGAAAAATTAGAATATCGTGCAAAAGTTCATTAATTTCAGTAATTCAACTTAAAAGGTGAAACTAATATATTATATAGACTCATTACAAGCAAAGTAAGATATTTCAAGCCTTTATTTGATATAATTTTGATGATTATGGCTTACAGCTTATGAAAACCCCAAATTCAGAATCTCAGAAAATTAGAATATTACATGAAATCAATAAAAAAAGGATTTTAAATACAGAAATGTCGGCCCTCTGAAAAGTATAATCATGCATATGTACTCAGTACTTGGTTTGGGCCCCTTTTGCATTAATTACTGCCTCAATGCGGCGTGGCATGGATGCTATCAGCCTGTGGCACTGCTGAGGTGTTATGGAAGACCAAGATGCTTCAATAGCGGCCTTCAGCTCTTCTGCATTGTTTGGTCTCATGTCTCTCATCTTTCTCTTGGCAATGCCCCATAGATTCTCTTTGGGGTTCAGGTCAGGCGAGTTTGCTGGCCAATCAAGCACAGTAATACCATGGTCATTGAACCAGGTTTTGGTACTTTTGGCAGTGTGGGCAGGTGCCAAGTCCTGCTGGAAAATGAAGTCAGCATCTCCATAAAGCTTGTCTGCTGAAGGAAGCATGAAGTGCTCTAAAATGTCCCGGTAGACGGCTGCATTGACTCTGGACTTAATAAAGCACAGTGGACCAGCACCAGCCGATGACATGGCTCCCCAAACCAACACAGACTGTGGAAACTTCACACTGGACTTCAAGCATCTTGGATTGTGTGCCTCTCCATTCTTCCTCCAGACTCTGGGACCTTGGTTTCCAAATGAGATGCAAAATTTGCTCTCATCAGAAAAGAGGACTTTGGACCACTGAGCAACAGACCAGTTCTTTTTTCTTTAGCCCAGGTAAGATGTTTGACATTTGAAGCCCATGTCCAGGACCCGTCTGTGTGTGGTGGCTCTTGATGCAGTAACTCCAGCCTCAGTCCACTCCTTGTGAAGCTCCCCACACATTTGAATGGCCTTTTCCTGACAATCCTCTCCAGGCTACGGTCATCCCTGCTGCTTGTGCACCTTTTTCTTCCACACTTTTCCCTTCCACTTAACTTTCTATTAATGTGCTTTGATACAGCACTTTGAGAACATCCAACTTCTTTTGCAATTACCTTTTGAGGCTTTCCCTCCTTGTGGAGGGTGTCAATGATGGTTTTCTGCACAACTGTCAGGTCAGCAGTCTTCCCCATGATTGTGAATTCAACTGAACCAGACTGAGAGACCATTTAAAGGCTCAGGAACCCTTTGCAGGTGTTTAGCTGATTAGAGTGTGACACTTTGAGACTACAATACTGAACCTTTTCACAATATTCTAATTTTCTGAGATTCTGAATTTGGGGTTTTCATAAGCTGTAAGCCATAATCATCAAAATTATATCAAATAAAGGCTTGAAATATCTTACTTTGCTTGTAATGAGTCTATATAATATATTAGTTTCACCTTTTAAGTTGAATTACTGAAATTAATGAACTCTTGCACGATATTCTAATTTTTCGAGTTTCACCTGTATATGTGGTTTATCCTAGATGATGAGGATTAACTCTAGAAAACCTTTGTCTGTTCTGTACCACTAGGTGGCGAAAAATACTGTCAGGTTTGATTTAAAAGCTCAAATTCTTTGTTTCAATATAAACAAAATCGACAAGTTATGAAACAAGAACATGTCTAAACAAATGAAGCACCATTCATACAAGGACATCCGTGTTCCACATTCTTTATAGGCAGTAATGTCAAGTATTGATACATATCTTTAATGATTAAACAAGCCTCTGGACAAGGTTTTAAAGATTCCATAAATACTGACTAAACTATATTTTACTCTTAACTGCTGTTATGAACATACTCTGTGACTGTTTATTGTGACCTGTTCAAAAAAACACTATGACACATCATTTACTGTATTCAGAGTAAAAAAAGTTTCAACATCTACCATGAATTACAGTACAAAGAGCTTTGTTTTGATTTATGAGCAAGTGGGCTAGGTTTTATCTTGCCTGGAAATGGAGAATGATACTTTGAAGCATCCTGATTGAACTTAGAATAATTTATCCAAATCAATTGTTTTAGTTAATTGTCTTGATTTTTGTAAATATTAAAGGCTTATTGGAGTATTACGGTTATCCATGTATTTGGATCAAAACAGACCAGGTGCATGGTTCAACTTTTTACTTATCAGTCATCTGGGTTGGGTTTTATGTCATGTAAATGAAGTGAGTACTTTTGTTACTTAACAGGACACTGTTAATTTCCAGTAAACCAGGAAGACCTCTGCCACAAAACATTTAATATTAAACTTAATCTTTCTGACTGTATTTTTAATTCAAAATATAAAAACTGCCTCTTAGAAAACACAAAATTCATTCATAATGCCTCTCTGATCCAGCACACATAACCACACAAGAATAATGTTATGTTAAATAACTAGTTTTTAGTTACAGTGCACTTTAAAGCTATTTAATATAATAATATATAATGTTCTCAGCTCTTTCAGATTAAAATTGTATGGTTATAACCTTATAAAGAAAAAACTATAAATAAGAGGACAATGCATGACCTCAAAACTAGATTACTGTAATTAATTACTGGGAGGATGTCCAGCAGTTTCAATAAATAAACATAAGTTTGTTCAAAATGCAGCAGCTAGATTGCTGACTTAAAGAAAAATGATCATATCAGCCCCATTTTATCGTCACTACATCGGGTTACCTGTTCAATTTTGTATTTATTTAAAAATTCTGTTAATTACTTACAAAGCTTTGAATGGTTTAGCTCCATAGTACTTAAGCTACCTTCTATCAAGCTATAATCCATTACTTTCATTATGATCGCAAAATTCTGGCCTGTTAACGATACCTAGAATTTTAAAATCCACAAATGGAGGGAAATCTTTTTCCAATTTGGCTCCTAATTTATGGAATAGTCTTCCTAACATTGTTCAGGACTCAGACACACACTCTCAGTTTAAGTCTAGACAAAAGACTATCATCTATTCAGCCAGGCATACACCTAATTTATCCATCAACTCATAGTGATGCATTAGTCAGGTCTGCCTGAACCAGAAACACTTCTCATATTTTATAACTCTGCTTTAAAGTGAATGGCATCTATGCTAATATTTTTCTATTTGTTCCCCTGTTTAACCTCTGGATACACATCCTGAGGGTACCAGAGCCTGCCAGACCCAACTCCTGTCCTGCCCAATGTCCCACTACAATCGCTATGTACAGTATCCCTGAGTGATGACTACTAACTGCAGCCTGTGCCAGCCAGACATTACTTCGGTCTACTATGATGTACTTCACAGAGGATAAACTGGTGATAACTCCAACCTTAAGACATGGAATACTTAACTTGCCACTGCCCGAACCTTGGACTTAGTATGGACCTAACCTAAATGAACTGCCACAAGCTTAAAATCGAACTGCGATTCACCTCACTGACCACTTCCTGCATCACCTTGGTCAAAGGATGGACAACACTCTTAAAATGGAATACATAGATAATAAATTAATTGCCAACTAAAGCCTTCATCAGCTAAATAATAAAGGACAATTCATCTGTGTCCACTTCCGCAGTTAATTCAGGATGAACTTCAAAGACTTTTAGGGCACTATTTTCGTAAGCGCTCAAAACGCAGAGCTTCCAATCCAAATTTTTTGAGAGCACTAATTCTAAGTGCAATTATCGTGCCAGCGCAAAGCGCAAGTGACTGTGGGTTGAAGTGTTTGAGCTTTCTGTGTGTGTATGCATGCAAACTGGGTGTGTATTGAATGTGTGTATAGGCTTAGTATCAATGCCTTTTTCACGCATCGATAATCGAAAGATTTTCCTGATAATATCGAAATATATAGTGATTTTTTTTTTATATAAACAGGGCTGCTCAATGCACAATATTATTTGTCTCTTCAGACATATTTCTCAACACAATTTTATTAAAGTGTGAGGGGCAAGATAAATTAAAGTGGGTCACATACCGGACAAGTCTGGCGGACAACATGGCACTTTCTAAAATTGTAAATAATTATTTATTTACTATAAAGTTACAAACACACCGCCATCGCTCAGCGTCAACTTTCTGAAGTGCCATGGAGCATAACTCGCATAGTTTTCCATTAAATTTTACCCAAATCATTATCAAAGGACATATATTATTTACTTATGCAATCTCTGGATAATCTATTGTGGACATGTATCTTTCATAGAGCCTATTTTCAGTTGCAAATATGTTGTTTTGTGGTTTGACAGCTTGAATGAAAGACCTATTAAAGGCTACTGTACATACAGAGAAATGAAATAATAAACGTCACCATTTCTAATAGTTCAGTTTGTGCAGTTTCACCAGTTTCACTAACCTGCAATAAACTCATCATCGTCACTGTTCATTCTTGAAGTACAAAAACCTTCATAACTTAGGACTACCATCTCCTGCGAAACTTCAGCTCATCCTGTGTGTGTGTGTGAGATACATGTTATATCACCCTCTTGTGGACTCCTAATGCTATTATGCCAGACTATTAATCAGAGGCCAACTGAGACAATTGGAAAGCACGCTAACTGGGCTTCTAAATTAAATCTCAGCTAATTTTAAAATATTGATGTCTCAAAAAATTATCGATAAAATAACATACAGATCAATAATCGATATTTTATTACATCCCTAGTAATTAAGTGGTGCAAAGCGCAATTTGCTATTTTCCTGAGAAAAAGGTAGTTGCTCTAAGATGTTTTAATACCAAATACAAATCTGTTTTCAGTGCAATGTCCAAATTCCATTCCTGCATTTGCAGTCTGGAGATTCCCAAACTCTGAAAATATGGTGGAACATCAAATGATGTCCTTGACAAAGCCTTTTATGAAACAAAAATGTATTCGATTTGTGTTAAACTATCTATAGGTCATGGTTTGTTTTTCAGTTATTATTATTATTACTTTTGTGACAATTAAATTTATAGTCTAATTTGTATTGGTATTTTCCCCCTGTTGTTGCAGAGTGATTTTTAAGTCACTGCCACAGGGCCAGTGGAAGAAGTTGAGTAAATGTTTGAATTTTGTATGATTTTTTAATTATTATTTTTGTTTAGTTTGAAGTGTAATTTGAATTTAGAAATATTTTTGGTTCAATTTGTTCATATTCAAATAAATTAATACAATTTCAAAATCAACCTGTAGAAGTGAAGTGTGGTCCAATACAAACACTGTTAATACTAGCCATACTTTGTGTTTTAGCAGATGAAAATTATTAATAATCCTTACATTATCTATAATTTATTGGGGCCTACATCCATATCCTGAACCACATTTCCCAAGCATATAAAAGGAGCGTGTCCCATACAGTTAATGCACAAAATAATTAAGTCCATATCATTGCATAATAATTAGTTGCATACAGAGAGTCCATTTACACTACCGACTTCTTATGAATGTGCTGTCTTTGTTTATATTACTGGTGCTTGACAGGGAATGGACTATATAAAATGATGCCGACGGTGCCAGAGGAGAACCCCCAAATAAAATTGCTTTTGAACTTATTAGTGCCTTGCATGTGTGATTTTGCTAATACCACTTGTGCCAAGACTTAGAGAATTCTTGCATGAAAATACCAAAACTTCATAGCCATGCCCTGTGACTTTGCGCTTATGAATTAAGGCATGGTGCTGCGCTTAGCTCTCTTAAAATAGGACCCTTAGTGATTAATCTTACAGTTCATGCAAAATAATTTTGTTTAAACATTGGCCTCTAACATTTACTTAGTTTACTAATTTAAACCATGACTTTTACTACACATAAATAACTAGTATTGTCATGCTGTTTAGCCAGATGGTAACTGGCCCCCACAGTGAGCCTGGTTTCTCTCAAGTTTATTTTTCTACATTAACTGACATCTTATGGAATTTTGTGTTCCTTGCCACAGTCGCCTTTAGCTTGCTCACTGGGGGTCTAAATACAAATATTATTTACTTTTTTTTTTAAATGCCCAAACTATGATCACTCTAAGATATACAGACATAACAGCTTCATTTTCTGTTATAGCAAAATTTTCTGTAAAGCAGCTTTGAAACGATGTGTGTTGTGAAAACGCTATTCAAATACTTGACTTGCATACTACGTGTACAGACTGTGGAAGGGTCTGATCTTTAAAAGCAAGATAATAAGGTCATTAAAATACTGTTGATGACATGTACGTCAGAATAAATGAGCTCAGAATGCACTTTTACCCCTCAGAGGAGTGTCAAAGTGCATTAAGATGCCCTTGAATAAACAACTACTTGACAAACACAATTTTTTTTATGATTGCCCTTCAATTTGTGTCAGAGGCTCCCAATGTCATCTGGTTCTATTTAAGTACAACATAACCATGTGTCTTTACAGGAAATGAGATGGACATTAACGGGTTTGTTTATCTGCTTTGTGTGCATTCATTGTCAGTGTCTTCTATCCATATAGATTACTGGCTCAATTTGGATTGTAATATTATCAATGGTCAAAAATTAAATGACATTTTTCGGTGCTTACTGAGACTCCACATTTCATATTAATGGTGCCATTGTTCCCCATATGGTGCAAAAGATGTTTGACCAAAGTTAAGTTACGTCATCAGGTGTGTTGTATATGTGGTCTTGACAATGATTCATTAAACATTAAATTAATGAATTAATGATATATCATGTACAATATTTGATCATTTCAAACTCTTAACAGGAAGAGTTTTGTATCAAATGTCTGACTCTGTGGGTGTGAAAAAAGATCTTGTTGACTAAATAAAGTTTTAACATTAGAATGCAAACATTAAAAGCAAAATTCACATTATGAAGATTAAGAAGAGTGTTACAATCTTAAAAATGTAGTTAAAACCACTGATTGTTCTGGCTCTAAGGCTCCATCTGTAAGCTTAAGGCTGATATATTCTACGTGTATCCTACGGTGGTCATGGTGTAGCCTGACATGCACTTTTACTGGATATAGGCTATATTTGGCGTGTGACTGAAACAATATGTGTTGTATTCTACTCGCGAACCATCCAATCTATACTATGTTTTCACCATATGTTTTAAAGTAGTGTAGAGTAAATAATCTTTTTTTGTTATCAAATTAAAAAGCACCAGTTAAGAGTTGGTTTTTGCCTAAGCACTGTAAAGTCCAACTCAATAATGTCTTAATATTCCTTCAGACTCGAGTTATGCAGATATCTCCTGACCTCATAACAAACGCGCCCTTGACGTGCACATCCACTGTTGTTGTTCACCAACGATTACTTCTTGCACTTCTTTGTGATAGCAATAGCTCAATTATGAGTGTCGTCACCTTTTGGGCCCACTAATTAGTGTAAATAATTTCAGGCATAGAAAAGAAAACTGGGCTTTGATAAATCAAAATTATGCGATACAAAGTCATCACTTTGAGATAATAAGTCATAATAATGTGAGAAAAAAGTTATAATTATGAGAGGGTCATAATTATGAGATAATAAATCATAATTATAAGATACTTTTTTATCGCAATTATGACATTTAATCTCGTCATTTTGAATTTATCTTAAAATGTTTATTTTTTTATCTCATTATTATTACTTATCTCATAAATATGGCTTTTTTATCTCACAATTCCTACTTTTTGAATAATTATTACATTTAATCTCATAATTGACTTTTCATCTCCTTATTCAAATTTGTTTATTTCCTAATTTTGACTTTTTATCTCATAATTATGATTTTTTTTTATCTCAACATTTTGACTTTTAATCTTATTGTTATTATTAAGCATTTCATACCAGTCTCTCAATTACTATATTTTTAGCCTGCCAGAGAAAGCTTATAGAAGACAGGGAATGAATACGCTGTATGTTTGAATTTGTCCGCCATGTTTTTCGATTTCACCACGCAACTAGTCCCTCTCCGAGATTCTCATTGGTCAACGGATGACTACAGCGGAGTGCGTTGGTCACATAACAGAGCTTCACTTTTGGAAACCCTTGCGTTTTCCTCTCGTCCATACAACGCACAATCAGTGCATTCGCTGCTTTAACTCTAGCGTGTAGGCGCCCTCAATTTATCAGTCCGTCACATCGCAGCATGTCAAAAGCAAAATAGATCCCATTATAATCAATGAAACAGTCCACTGAGGAGCAAACGGACACCCCGTTCTTTTGCTAGCGCCCTGCAGATATACTCCTGCCAATTTATCACCGTCCGTCTGATAAAAAAATTATTGTACTTAACAAATATAATACGTTTGAATCTATTCGCCATTAATTTTGTTAGTTAGATATTTAAATAATTTATGGCTGCTATACATTCAAGCCTTCTCGTGATGTTTCTAGTACCTGGTCACCCCCCAACAGTTTATAAATAGAATAAATGGAACTCAGTTCTAACAGATAAAGGAAACTTATGCGCCTCCGAAGTGCATGACAAAGGACAGATCAGCGCAAGAATCAACCTCTGGACATACCTCTTCCATATCTCTTTTTTGGAATCTATAGATAAAAGGAAATAAGGAACTATTCCCTATAAGTCAAGGGGGGTAGGTTAATTTTTAACCTACGTCATTAAAAATTGTTATCGCCCCATTTAAACAACCTAAAACACTTGATTTAAGAGGGCAGAGCAAAGCCACCTCTCACTTGGAGATCTAGATCATCGTTTTTTCATACGTACTGTATTGACTTTCAAAATAATTGAAGAACTATTTGAACATCTGAAGATGAATTTACTACTCATGAGGCTTTTGATTTTTTGTTTAGTGGCAGCATTTTCTGCTGAACAACGTGAGTGTTTCTTTCTTCTATTATCAATGCTAGAATAGAATATTGGAAGGAATGTTGTATTATACCCAATAGCCATTCAATAACTCGTTTAGACTCTTTTCTATGGACATAATTTGTCAAGATTATTAAAACGTTATTATTAGAATTATTAATTATTTTCTGTTCACATTGAATACCTGTTAAAGGATTTAGAAGGACATTTCAGTGATAAGCTTTAGTTTATGAAACATTAACCTCTAAACAGTTCTCAGTGTG
Organism: Xyrauchen texanus; assembly: GCF_025860055.1. Taxonomy (NCBI): domain Eukaryota; kingdom Metazoa; phylum Chordata; class Actinopteri; order Cypriniformes; family Catostomidae; genus Xyrauchen; species Xyrauchen texanus. The sequence goes on from NC_068308.1 coordinate 17,254,368, forward strand.
CTGACACTTAGAAAATCTGTTGTGTGTGTTTCCACCACTGAGTTTCTTTTTTGATATCTTTGGAAAAAAAAAAAAAAAAAATCTTAATTTATGTATTTTTAAAGAATACTCAGAAATATATTAGCTTTATATTTCTGAATCAATTTAGGACTTTCCTTTCTTGGCATTTTCCTTTGTATTATGTATAAAGAAGAACACTGGGGGTTTCTGTTATTTATCTGCATATAGGCATCACACCTTGGTAAACCATTTATTTGAGTTTTCCATGAGGGTGGGCCTTAAAATCTAAAGCTTAAATTTACTCTTACAAAACTAAGCAGGGTGAGCTTTCCCTCATTCTTTCTAAATAGTCTGACTAAATGTGTAAATGGAGGTTTCATTCTCTTGGTTTTAATTGAAGCTTGCTTGAACAGAGATAGTCCATAAAAGCATTTTGATGTTTCCTCTGGAGAGAAATATTTGAGCGTTGATTACATTTGTATTTTCCTTTACTACAGCAATTGTATAATCTTTTTATATTTTATTTGTATTCAATAATCAAGTACCAGTGCATATCCAAAAATTCTCAGACACTGTATTCCCACTACATCCCAGCCCACTATCCATCCCTATGCACAAATTGATCATAAATTGATCATAACAAATTACTAAAATAAATAAATACAACTTCGAATAAAATAAAGCTTTCTATAATAAGATAACAATAAATAAATAAATAAGTTAACAATAATAGTAATCATAACAAAACATGCTCAAATGCTATGCACTTTCATTCCTTGAGATAACAGACAGAAATGGCCACTGCTTAATATATAATTAGGAAGACTTTTAAGACCATCTACATATGAGATAGCACGGCTCCATTTGATCCAAATCAGAAGCTTCTAATTGTGTATTTTACTTTCTTCAATCTCAAAAACACCATAAGTTCATTGAGCCATAAGGATGTTTTAGGTGGGTATTAAGAAGATTTTCAGTCCAATAAATTTCTTCGTCTAGCTAATAGGGAAGCAAAGACAATTTAATCTTTATATTTACTTATTTGCTGCAGTGCATTCAACAACTCCAAAAATAGCTGTTAATGCATGGGATGTTAAAACAATACTAAATGCTTAAAGGAATAGTTCACCTAAAAATTTAAATGTAGTCTTTGTTTACTCACTCCTGTGTTGTTATAGCCCTATATGACTTTCTATCTTTTTCTTATCATAAAGGGAGAAATTGTGAAATAATGTTGTGCTCAGTAATGTCCTAAAATGGCAGTTTATGGTGACCACCTCTTCAAGCTTCAAAATAACACAAAAGTATAATTCAGAAGTCTAATAAATTATTCCAAGAGACTCATGACTGATATGAGAGCATACAATAAAAATTTTGTGAGGAACAATCCGAAATCGAATGTATTATTTAGTGAAACCGTTGTCTGAACTTTGATCCTGTGCGCATTCATGATAGGGCACGAAAACAACAGTTCATTCAGGCTCCTCATGACATTGGGCAATTCAAGCGAAAACTTGTATTGTTTATCTAAAAACAGCTCTGCCACAGTGATAGTGACAACAGAACACAACACAGCTGCACACAAAACTTACTAAACATGTCTGAAAAATTGCTTAATTTCTATGTCCAGCCTTATTTCTTTGTAAACGGTACCAGTTCACAGTGGACAGTGCTGAAAATAGAAATGAAGCGATCAATAGAATGTTCTGTCTCTTGTCAGTGCTGGTTAGGACAAAAACTCTGATTAACATAGAAAAGATAAATTTTATTGCATGTCATTTGCCATCAGGTTAGGACAAGGTGTGACTATGGCTGCCTGTTTCCTCCTCTATGTTTCTGTTTGATTTCTGAGTAAGGTCGGGTGAACTATTTCTTAAAGTGTGGTAAATATTGTGGTCCAATAATATTTGAGTACAGGACATGCCCAAAACATATGAGTAAGGTAAGCAGCAGCTCTGTGACATCTACTGCAGGTCTCGTTTACATCAGAATACATTTGGGAAAGTCTGACTTTAGATGGATGAACACGGTTCAGTACTTAAGTTGCACCACTCCCAAACAAGCACAAGATGAGCTAGCATTTACCCGGTTCACAGCATCTTCCCATACATGGTCTGTTATACTCTCCCTCAACTGCTTTTCCCAATTTTTATGGTTTACATAATCCACGATATAAGCCACTACAATACAGGAGCTATTCATAAAATAATATCTACTCCTGAGCATGGTGGCATATTGGGGAAGTTTGAACACCTATTACAAGTGAATTGGTGAACTTGAAAATAACTAAATAAAGTAGAGCTAGGTAAATTACATTTTTCTGGAGAGATCAGAAAATGATACAAACACTCTAAATAAAAGTGTTTACATTTAGTGAGTTTCAGTTTTTGCCAGTTAATAAAATTCCCAGGCAGGGGCGGACTGGGAAGAGAGATCGTCCCTGTCTGCCACTGTTCTCAGGTATTTAACCAGAATTGTTTATCCTAAATGGAAATAATTTTAGAGGAAGTGGGAAAGCTGATATGTTTAATCCAAAACAATACATTTTAACCAAGTTTAACCTATAACCAGAGAATGCACCAAATCTTTGAAGTAGGTCCACAATTATATATTCATTGTTTAAAACAAAAAGTACCACTCAATATTGTCAAAGTCTTCTCAGCGTCCAAGGAAATAACAACCTCAGGAACATCATTAGATCACTCCAAGAAGGAGATGGATATTAGAGAAAGAGTGGCGACCCTGCATGAATCCTGTTTGGTCAGGGGATATTAAATCCATTATAATACTCTCCAGCTGAGATGAAAGTACTTTAGCTAGTATTTTCGCATCAGCATTTAAAAGAGATATTGGGTGGTTAGAGCCAAATTCTTTTATATCCTTCACTGGTTTAGGTTTTAAACTAATGGTGGCCTCAGTTAGGGGTGGCCTCAGTTAGGGTCCTTGTTAGGGTTCCAAGGTCTCGTGATTCCTTTTACATTTCAGGTAGAGCTAAGTTAGATGAGAATGTTTTTATAAAAAGTATAAAAATTAGGTAACCATCTGGTACGGCGGTTTTACTGTTCCATTGACATAATTGAGTAAATAATCTCTACTAACTGAAGGGTGTTATCAGCCTGGACTCGATTGTGTTCAGTAATCAAGATTTTAGAAAATTTGGATTTTTGAAACAATTCAAACATAGGGGTTAAGTCATTGGGTGACTCTGATGTATCTAATTCTGAATAAAAATGAAAAACAAATGTCATTAATTTGCAAAAAATCATTGATAAACTCCTGAAAACTATTTTACATTTTAAAATTTAGATATTAGCCATGATGAAGATCTACATTAGCCATGATGAAGATCTACATCTCCTTTTTCCAATGTTCATAAACCATGGCACGTGTATGAATAGAGTTCTTCTGATCTAACTTGTTTTATAGCTGCTATAAATGTTCACTCTTTCTTCTTTTCTTAAGTTTTCTAACTGCGATGAGTAGGATATAAATATCCCTCTTATAACAGATTTTAATGCTTCCCATACCAAATATTGGGATACCAAGGAAGTTGTATTTATTTAAAAAAAGTGTCAATTGCCTTTTCTAAATTTGAAAACAAAAATATAATAATCTACAAGCAGCAAAGTCCATTATATGTAGTGGCAAAATAGAGGAACAGTAATACAGGTGCATGGTCAGATTCTACTATTGTAGAATATTCAAGTTCTCTGACCGAAGGGATAAGGGATTTGTCTATAAAAATAATCTGTTCTGGAATATGTATGATGAGAAATCGTTTTGTTTGTTGTATTGTTTAGAGGTAGGACAGAGAAAGTGCCAATGGTCTACAAAGCCCACATGATAATAAAAACAGCTAGAGCTGTAGCCATTTTAGATGGATTATTAGAACGATCAAGGTTTGGATTAATAGCACAGTTAAAATCCCCTGAAAGTATTAGATAATATTAGTTTATAATAGGTATAGATACATTAAGCTTTTGTTCAAAATGTGGATCTTATTTGTTTGGAGTCTATATACTTGTGATTACAACATGCGTATGATAATGAGTGCCAGAAACGATGAGAAAATGAGAAAATGGATCTGGAATAATATCAGCAGCAGTAAATTGTATGCTTTGTGAATTAAAATTGCAGTTCTTTTAGTTTTTGCACTGAATTTGAGTGTCTTACACAGGGTTTCTTATGTCCGAAATGATCTGTAATAGTTAAGTGTGTCTCTTGCAAAAGAGCAATATCTGTGTTGAGACATTTAAGGTGTGAAAATATTTTAGCCATTTTCACTGGTCCGTTAACTTCTTTTAAATTCCAGGAGATTAATCATATGGTATATTCAATACTGTTTGTTATATTATCTTGTATACTATACATATTCAATTGAAGTTTTATTTAATGCATAAGTACACTGTTAATCAATATAAATACTGCTCTTTAACATATAAAATGACAGCTTCCCATTAAGCATTGTTATATAGAAAGTAACAAATAACAAAAACACATAAAAAGTAGCATGAACCATATCAAGTACTATTAAACTCTTTACATTTCCAATTTCCCAATAAAGAATGCCATATTTTGATTTACAGTTTCTTATTTATTTGCCTCCTCAACCAGGACATGCAGCAGAATATTAATTCTGACACATATCTCCCGTTTGTACATCCTATCATTAATACATGGAGAAATTTGAATGTTTAACTCAAACCAGTAGTTCTTGTACTGTCTCACTCTTAAGTTGCAAACTCAGTTTATAATAGCTTATTTTCATATACTCAGACCTATAATGTCCATGTGGCTGTCAAGACGGCGAGTATTCATCTCCCTCATACTGTCCGATGCAATTATATTTCATAAGAAAAAAAGTATATAATGAGAGAGAAAAAAATAGATATTAATACGAGTAAGGAAAATTGCATGTTTGTTCTTATATTCACTCGGAATTCTGCTGATATAGGAGACACTTAATCTGCTCACTCGGTAGATTCAGAGGGTCCTGGCACATTCATAATTTGTCGTTCATAGAATGCCTGTGCTTCTGATGGATTATCAAATGTGATTTCATTTTGAAAAAAAATTCAAAGCCAGGCAAGGTATAGAACCTTGAATTTGCCCTCTATTTTTTTTATAATGCTGCTTTGACATCTTTTAAGGCTATACGAGAAAAATCATGGCATGCCATTTCATACCTCTAAATCATATTTGGTGAGAGGGAGATAATAGTAAGGGGTGTAACAATTAAGAAAACGGTGAAGAAAGCCACCAGGAAACACACTATTTACTTAAAGCCAACTTTGCAGTAGTGTCTATGGTGATAAAAAGGGATGGAGTTTTGCTTAAAAAAAACAATCTGCTGCAGATGTATTTTCTATGTTAACAATGAATATCAGTCAAGGGATTTAGAAGAACACTTCAGTGATAAGCTTTAATTGATTAAACATTAACCTCAACCATTAAGTTCTCAGTGTGCTGACACTTTGAGAATCATTTGTTTGTGCTACCACCACTTTTTCTTAACATATAAAAAACAAAGTAATATATTAAACATCCTATTTGTATGGTGGTAAACTTTCATATACACATCTTCGCTAGTGAAATTTTTCAATTCATTAAAATAAGTTTTTAAGCCAATACAGCTTGCAGGAAGCCATCAAGAGTCTGCATTAAGTGCTTTTTATTTGTATATTTTGAATACAGTAAATGATGATGATACTTTGCATTTATTAAAAAAAAAAAAAAAAAATTGTTTATTGTGTTGTAGCTATTTATAAATTTAAAGGTGTGTAAAAACATTTATTAGTGTTGCAGATATATTTTTGGATTGTGTTATTTTGGCAAGTTATATTCTATTCTTGAATAACTGAGTGCGGTAGTTAACCTTGAACTGTTATCTTCATCACGCAGTGCTTGAGTAATTTTTATTGCTTTCAAAGTCCTTAACATTTTAACATTTTTCTTCTTTTGCTTTATGGACTTTTCAATTATTATTGCATACCAGTGGTGGACAGTAACGAAGTAAATGTAATTCGTTACTGTACTTAAGTAGCTTTTTTGCGTATCCGTACTTTACTGAAGTATTTAAATTTGGGGAGACTTTTACTTTAACTCCACTACATTTCAAAGTCAAATATCTTACTTTTTACTCTACTACATTTTCAAAATCAGTCGTTCCTTTTTATTTATGAGTGGATAAAAACGTAACTGGTCAAACGAGCCACCAATCACAGTACAGCGCGCGCACGCTTTGTTTTGAACTTGCCTTGGCGGCATCTACTAAGCGCGAACCAGGGGTGCGTTTCCCAAAAGCATCATTAGCCAACTATGGTCGCAAGTTCCGTCATTATCATCATAGTTCAACGAGTCGGTGTTTCCCGAAAGCATCGTTCCAACGAACATTCGCAAACAGCATCGCAGAGTTGTGTGGTTGGAACGACAGCTCTCGACCTGTGGTTAGAAGCAGAGTTTCTTGTTATTATAACATGTGGGCTTAATAAATTATTATCTTGCGCCAAATAAGCAAGATGACATTCAGTACAATCAGTATCTTTTATTTAGAAGACATACAAATGTCCTTTATGTCTTTTAGTTTGTCAATAGATTTAAAGCACCGTTTTTGAAGAGTGCGCATGTGTGAACGTGCTCTAGTGCGTAAGAACGAGCCTATAATTGAATCTGGAAATAAAGCAAATAACTGAGAAAAATCTGAGATAGTCCTCAGATGACATGTCCGTAATTTATAGCAAAACATCTAGCATTAATTCGATCGCAAACAGATTCATTAAAAGTACTTTTTACTCCACCACATGTGTGACATCATTAACCAACGTGGTTGAACAACCAATTTGCGACAATACGGTTTCGGGAAACAGTCGTGACTAGCAAGTTGATTTCTTCAACAGTGCATCGTACTACGGTAGTGGAGCAGCAAGTTACGTCGTTGTACGGGAAACGCACCCCAGAGCCGTTAAATATGAGAGTTGCGAACATAGACGGTTGCGACAGTGATCTCGCCGCCGCGCGGTCACGTGATTCGTGTAGCTCTCAATAGTTCCAAGTAAATTGCGTTGCCAATGATTTTAAGCGGGGCAGAGAGCAGCAGCTATTATTGCAGCAATTATTGGTAAATATTGACGCATAATGTACATTGCTTATTATGTTGACACTAAAATGACTTGCATATAATAGCATTTTTTTTCTGGGGAGTAGCAGAAACACTGCATTAATACGTTTTTGTGTTTAATTTTGGAGGAAATTGGCTGCTCCCATAACATAGAATATATATATATATATATATATATATATATATATATATATATATATATATATATATATATATATATATATATATCTATGTGTGTGTGTGTGTAGTGCATGTGTGTGTGTATATATATTTTATATATATTATATATATATATATATTATTTTATATATATATATATATATATTCTATGTGTGTGTGTGTGTGTGTGTGTGTGTGTGCGTGTGTGTGTGTATATATATATATATATAGGCCTATGTGTGCGTGTGTGTATATATATATATATATATATATATATATATATATATATATATATATATATATATTTAATGGCATTGTGCAGGTTTATGTGAATGTATCATAACATTAGGATGTTAATAATTATGACCATAGACACGCGAGAAAAATATACACTCGAGCAAATTGGTTACAGTAAATACTGTAAATGTATTATACCTTATGGGAACAGTCCCCTTCCCTCCAAAATTAAACACAACTGGACGTGCCTGAAACACCTCCCTAGGGAGGCGGCCACTCCTTTCGATGCAAAGGAGCAGCGGCTCTACTCCGAGCTCCTCACGGATGACTGAGCTCCTCACCCTATCTCTAAGGGAGAAGCCCACCACCCTTCTGAGGAAGCCCATTTCGGCCGCTTGTACTTGCGACCTAGTTCTTTCGGTCATGACACAGCCTTCATGACCATAGGTGAGGGTAGGAACAAAAATTGACCGGTAGATCGAGAGCTTTGCCTTCCGGCTCAGCTCTCTTTTCGTGACAACAGTGCGATAGAGCGAGTGCAATACCGCCCCGCTGCCCCGATTCTCCGGCCAACCTCCCGCGCCATTGTCCCCTCACTCGTGAGCAAGACCCCGAGGTACTTGAACTCCTTCATTTGGGGAAATACCGCCTTCCCTACCTGGAGTACGCACTCAATCGGTTTCCTGCTGAGAACCATGGCCTCAGATTTAGAGGTGCTAATCCTCATCCCAGCCACTTCACACTCGACTGCCAAGCGATCCAGTGAGAGCTGAAGGTCACGGACCGATGATGACATGAAGACAACATCATCTGCAAAAAGCAGCGATGAGATCCCCAACCCACTAAACCGCACACCTTCCCCACCCCGACTACGCCTCAATATCCTGTCCATGAATATCACAAACAGGATTGGTGACAAAGCACAGCCTTGGTAGAGACCAACCCCCACATGGAATGAACTTGACTTCGTGCCGAGGACCCGGACACAGCTCTCGCTTTGGACATACAGGGATTGGATCGCCCTAAGAAGGGACCTCCCCACCCCGTACTCCCGCAGCACCTCCCACAGTCTCTCCCGGGGGACCCGGTCATACGCCTTCTCCAGATCCACAAAACACATCCCTCCAGGATCCTTGCGAGAGTAAAGATCTGGTCCGTCGTTCCACGGCCAGGACGAAAACCGCATTGTTCCTCTTCAATCCGAGGTTCGACAATTGGCCGAACCCTCCTCTCCAGCACCTTGGAGTAAACTTTACCAGGGAGGCTGAGAAGTGTGATACCCCTGTAGTTGGCATTCACTCTCTGATCCCCCTTTTTGAAGAGGGGAACCACCACCCCGTTCTGCCACTCCTTAGGCACTGTCCCAGATTTCCACGCAATGTTGAAGAGGCGTGTCATCCATGACACCCCCTCCACATCCAAAGCTTTCAGCATTTCTGGTCGGATCTCATCAATCCCCGGGGCTTTGCAACTGCGGAGTTGTTTGACTACCTCAGTGACCTCGCCCAGGGAAATAGAATCGGATCCCCCATCAGCCTCCATCTCTGCCTCTAGCATAGAGTGCGTGTTGGGATTTAGAAGTTCTTCAAAGTGTTCCTTCCACCGCCCAATAACCTCCTCGGTTGAGGTCAACAGCGTCCAATCTTTGCTGTATACAGCTTGGATGGTTCCCAGTTTCCCCCTCCTAAGGTGGCGGACGGTTTTCCAGAAGCACTTTGGTGCGGACCGAAAGTCCTTCTCCATGGCTTCTCCGAACTTTTCCCACACCCACTGCTTTGCCTCCCTCACGGCCGAGGCCGCAGCCCTTCGGGCCTGTCGGTACCTTGCAACTGCCTCCGGAGACCTCCGGGACAACAAATCCCGGAAGGCCTCTTTCTTCAGTTGGACGGCTTCCCTGACCACCAGTGTCCACCACGGTGTTCGAGGGTTACCACCCCTTGCAGCACCTAAAACATTGAGGCCACAGCTCTCCACCGCGGCTTCGGCAATGGAAGCTTTGAACATTGCCCACTCCGGTTCAATGTCCCCAACCTCCGCAGGGATGCCTGAAAAGCTCCGCCGGAGGTGTGAGTTGAAGATTTCACGGACAGGGACCTCCTCCAAACGTTCCCAGTTCACCCGCACTACTCGCTTGGGCTTCCCAGGTCTGTCCAGAGTCTTTCCCCACCCCCTGACCCAACTCGCCACCAGATGGTGATCGGTTGACAGCTCTGCCCCTCTCTTCACCCGAGTGTCCAAAACATATGGCCTCAGATCCGATGACACGATTACAAAATAGATCATCGACCTTCGGCGCTCTGGTACCATGTACACTTATGAGCATCCTTATGTTCGAACATGGTGTTTGTTATAGATAATCCATGACTAGCACAGAAGTCTAATAACAAACATCCACTTGAGTTACTGTTTCACAGTAAAAATATTAAATAATATTAAATTTATAGTAGGTGGCCTATACTGCATTCATACTGCTTTTTGTGGAAGCACTTCATAAAAATGAAAAATTAGTGACCCCTGCTGGGGGGGTTGTAATAGCTATTTTATTATACGCAATCTGTTCAAGAAGTGTTTAAGGCAAATATCAAGTTATATTGAAATGAGCAAGAGTTATAGTGCACGTCCCTCCTTCATAAGTCTGTTTCTCATCACCGAAACATTGAGTATCTCCACCGCAACAGGCCTTCAATTGTTGCGGCGAATGATAATGGTGTTGCGGAGGATGAGAAAATTGGTCTTGGACACATTTATATTCCTTATTATTGTCACTACATTTACCAATGATCACCAAATACCACATGTTTCTTTACTGTAAATGTTTATAACATAACATGCTCTGAAGCTTTTTATTTTGTATATTTTTTAATTATAAATATTTCCATCTCAAAGAACACAAATCCAGTCATGGACACGTTGCAGTAATGAAACATTTCCCCTTAAATGTGGAAAAAACAACTAAATTGGTATTTATGATGTCATTTGAATTCATGTGCAAAATAGTACATGAAGAGATGTTTATAACTGTATCCTTCTTATTTTGATAGCATTTACTTTTATCATCAAAATGTTTCATGACACCTCATGTCTAATTTCGTGAGAATCACCCATTTGTATCCCAAGCAACTGACAGTAATAGCGTAATTCGCGGCAAGACTCCTAAAGCAATCTTGGGCTGGCTGCCTTATATAGTTGTTAAATCAGCTACAGCATCCCTATTGTTTCTGTCAATAGCTGATCTTGTTCTTGAGGGTTGCACTACTTTTCGGTAATCTCTGTTTTTCAATGGAAAGATTAAGATGGTGAGAAATTTAGAATGTGCCTAAACAAAATACAAAATGTGTACTGTGGAGAAAAATAAAAACAAAGATGTGTTGTTTGATCATTTTGTCTGGATTTGGCAGTGGGTACAGTGGGAATTTTACCAGCAGTTGAATGCTTATTTGAGACATATGTGTTGCAACCCAGGTGACATACTTGCAGCTCACCTTCAAATGTCTTGTGCCACATATTCTTCTAATTGCAATAGTTTTCTTTTTGACAATAGTTTTGGACTGAATTAAGGTACTTATGTATTGTTTGATCTATTGTTTGGACAGCACTTGGTATGACTGCTCCCACCACGACTGTCGCTCCACCTGCTTCTACCACGACTGCCGCTCCACCTGCTCCCACCACGACTGTCGCTCCACCTGCTTCTACCACGACTGCCGCTCCACCTGCTCCCACCACGACTGTCGCTCCACCTGCTTCTACCACGACTGCCGCTCCACCTGCTCCCACCACGACTGTCGCTCCACCTGCTTCTACCACGACTGCCGCTCCACCTGCTCCCACCACGACTGCCGCTCCACCTGCTCCCACCACGACTGTCGCTCCACCTGCTTCTACCACGACTGCCGCTCCACCTGCTCCCACCACGACTGTCGCTCCACCTGCTTCTACCACGACTGCCGCTCCACCTGCTCCCACCACGACTGCCGCTCCACCTGCTCCCACCACGACTGTCGCTCCACCTGCTTCTACCACGACTGCCGCTCCACCTGCTCCCACCATGACTGCCGCTCCACCTGCTCCCACCACGACTGTCGCTCCACCTGCTTCTACCACGACTGCCGCTCCACCTGCTCCCACCACGACTGTCGCTCCACCTGCTTCTACCACGACTGCCGCTCCACCTGCTCCCACCACGACTGTCGCTCCACCTGCTTCTACCACGACTGCCGCTCCACCTGCTCCCACCACGACTGTCGCTCCACCTGCTTCTACCACGACTGCCGCTCCACCTGCTCCCACCACGACTGTCGCTCCACCTGCTTCTACCACGACTGCCGCTCCACCTGCATCTACCACGACTGTCGCTCCACCTGCTTCTACCACGACTGCCGCTCCACCTGCTCCCACCACGACTGTCGCTCCACCTGCTTCTACCATGACTGCCGCTCCACCTGCTCCCACCACGACTGTCGCTCCACCTGCTTCTACCACGACTGCCGCTCCACCTGCTCCCACCACGACTGTCGCTCCACCTGCTTCTACCACGACTGCCGCTCCACCTGCTTCTACCACGACTGTCGCTCCACCTGCTTCTACCACGACTGGCGCTCCACCTGCTCCCACCACGACTGTCGCTCCACCTGCTTCTACCACGACTGCCGCTCCACCTGCTCCCACCACGACTGTCGCTCCACCTGCTTCTACCACGACTGCCGCTCCACCTGCTTCTACCACGACTGCCGCTCCACCTGCTCCCACCACGACTGTCGCTCCACCTGCTTCTACCACGACTGCCGCTCCACCTGCTTCTACCACGACTGCCGCTCCACCTGGTTCTACCACGACTGCCGCTCCACCTGGTTCTACCACGACTGCCGCTCCACCTGGTTCTACCACGACTGTCGCTCCACCTGGTTCTACCACGACTGTCGCTCCATCTGGTACTACACCTGGCACAGTCTCCACCACAACTGTGGCCACCACAATCACTGCCACACAAGGTAATCCCACCTCCATGGTCAAAAACCTCTGCAGCAGGCCAAAGGCTACATAGTAATTTGTAATAATAATTGACAGAAAAAGTAGTGAAGAACTATTTTACACTTAAGGAGTTAAGATCAGGATTATAGCATCTAGATGCAGGCCTGCACAAACACTGTAGAAAAGAAAAGCTTTTCCCTAGCTTTTCCCACTTTTTATTTTGTAATATTGTTTAAACTTTGAAACTTTCTCTGTTTTACTTATTTGTTCATTTCTGAATTTGACTCTAATTGAATTATAATCTAAAAATATTATTTTTATTTTTTAACCTTTGACAAAGATCCTGTACTTGGCCTCTCAGTAATCAGATTAGAAGTAATCCTCATATAATAACCATATTTATTTATTTATTTATTAACAAGGTCAATGTGTCCCAAATCCTTGTATCGGAGACAGTTTCTGTCAAGAACGTCATGAAGGCTTTGTTTGCATCTGCCGGCCTGGGCTGTTTTACGACAACGTAAGAGGCTGTTCTCAAGGTATGACTGGTCAACATCTGAGTCATCATTCATCAGTGCAGATGTATGAAACCCTGTGACTACAGTAATATGCCTAAAGAAAGCATAAAACAGTGTGGTGGGATAGCAATTAAGCTTAGTTATTCAAGAAATTGGGGCCTCATTTAAGACGTTTGTAAAATTATCTTAAATGTGAACATACAACAATTTCATAAATGTTCCAATGAACGATTTCTAAACTTCTAAATGCATCCCACTTTATAAATTGCAATTAATTAAAAAAACATGCACACATGAAGGAGTGCATAATCTACAGTACGCCCACAAATATCCTAATTTGATGACAAAGAATACATATGAGCAAGTATTCATTTCTTCATTAATAATTAATTAATTAATTAATTAATTCATAAATAATGTTCTTCTGCAGCTACTGGTGTCTGCTCATATAATGCAGCATATTCAACAACTCATCATCAGCAATTCATTTTCATTATCAAAAATAAATACATTTATTAATCATGTTTACTGTATATGTACACAATTCTTCAACCAATGTCCATATTCTTGCTAAACTAGTTCCAAAAAGAGGCTTACGTGCTCTTTTACGCAGCCTATAATTAAATATGCATAGTCTACATCAGCATTTCATAACCGGAGTGTCATCTTGCAAGATCAGGGGTGCTGTGTAAAAATCCTTTCTAAAATTTAAAAATGCATAAAAACATTCTAAAAATGTTTATCTCTCACATGCACAGCATTCCGCAGCTCAGTGGACTCTCGACGAGCACATAGTAAGCCAAAGAAGTGAGTTGCTATACCGATGTGATGCGATAAAACAACTAATGTTTATAATCAATGAAACTGTCTACACCGCAAACGCGCGACATTGGAGCGGTCTAGTTTTGCCTCATCACATCGTGGTGCTCATGAAAATCCAAGATACAACACAGACATTAAAATATCTCTGCACTAAAGCTCTGGCCATCTTCTCAATTAATTTACCCAACGTGTTAAGGCGGGCTTAAATACGGTAAATAGTTGACCTCAGATAAAAAATAAAAAATTCTGTCATGAACTCACCTTCATGTTTTTACAAACCCATATGACTTTGTCATCTGTGGAACTCAAAATGATATGTTAAGCAAAGTGTTAGTCTCAGTCACCATTCACTTATATTGTATGGAAAGAAAATGATTGAAAGTGAATGGTGACTGAGACTAACTTTCAGCCTAACATGTCCTTTTGTGTTCCAAAGATGAGAGAAATTTAAATGTGCTTGGAACAACATATGGTTGAGTAATCATGACAGAATCCGTCATCTAAGGGAGGAGCTGGGTGCCACAAGATTTTGTAACTTCTCGTAGGGTGCAGTGACTGAAAAAAGGTTGGTAAATGTTGGTCTACATGGCAATCGTGTTTTGTATAAACTGCATGAGCTTTCTTTCCCCGCTGTACTCTTCTCGCTTTTGCTATTGATTACGCTTTTAATCAAATCATTCGTTTTTATGTCCTCAACAACAACTCTCGTCTAAGAGTCTGAAGGATGAATTGATAAAAAAAGGTAGGAGAGTTTTAAATATGAGATGGTTGTGGTGCTTTATAACCATCTGTATATTGATTTAGCTATGTTTAAATACATCTATCCTCCTCGCTCCAAAAATGGGCTTGACATATTACATACAGTTGTTCTATATTTTACACTTGCCTGTTATCTCGTAGGTCTCAAAATTGATTTATTCTGAAATCCTACAGATGGGGATAAATACATTTTCTGTGACCGCGGATATCCAAAATAAAACATTTAAATTAAGCATGATCTAAATAAGACCATATCCTAACTGATATTGGAATATTCTTGTACACGTACACGTGTTCACTCATTTCACTACATTCATGCATCACTACAAATAAAAGCATAAATCAAGTCAGTGTGCACTGGCCACCAGAACATAAGCACAAAAAAACTTTCATGCTCATGCTTGTCAGTTTATGTATGTATAAGAACATTTCACTTCCGTTTCTGCTTTTATACGTCCTGATTGGTTCTTCACTTTTGATGTAGGATCAAACCTGATCATTATTACATTTTAGAAATGAGGCCCTATTTGAATAAATTAATCAGACTTCATCTGCTATAATGTGACCTGAAAATATAATAGAAAATGTAACTTCCAGGGACATGATTGACTATTATACATATTAACAGTTTATTAAACATATTAAACAGAAAGTTTTAAAACATTGAAAAGTGACAAAAATTTTAAATTAAAAAATTATGACATATAATTTCTATGTAACTAATCAAATGAGAATATGACTTTGACCATGTTAAGTCCTTTGAACAAAAGATTTCCATTGAAGCTGTACAGAAATTGCTCTTTGTAACATTTTCAAATCATGCTGAATAACATGAATCATCAATATTTGCACAAATGTGTGGAGTCCATGACAGATCCAGTGCCTGCTGCCATTAAAGCAAAAGGGGACATATTGAATACTAATAAATTCTGATATTCATTTACATTTTTTAATTAAACATCTCACTCAAATTTTTATTCTGATATTATACTATGTAACTAAGACAATTGAATTAAATTAGAAAATTCATACTAGAAGCATTTTACTATTGGTCTCAGACTTTTGGATCCCACTATACCTTGCAATTATATATATATATATATATATCAATATATATATATATATATATATATATATATATATATATATATATATATAAAATTCATTTTTGTTTGTTTTTCAATTGCAGCAAAAGTATTCCCTGCTATTTTAACTTTGGATGAAGAATTTAAAGAGGATATGAATAACAAAATGTCAGAAATGTTTAGAGTGACAGCTGAACGAATTCAAAAAGAGGTCAGAGACTGAATTAATTTTTTATCTGTTGAAGGATTCAATGTAGTCAATGTATGGGTCAATGTAGAGATAATCACATTTTCATGCTTTGCAAAAAAAAAAAAGGTGATTTAAGTATTTTTTTGAAAATAGGAATAAGTTGATCTCAAATAGTTTTTCTTTCTATATTCTTAACCCAAATACAGCTGGCACAAGCTCTTAATGGTGATGGCTACATTAATTCCACAGTTTTGAGTCTAAAGTGAGTACCACTTTTTATAAATACAAGACTTTTTTTTCTGTAAGTAACATTAAGCAGTAGAGGCATGATTCATGTGTCTTTTATGCCTTTGAATATTGTTGCAAGTAATATTTTTCTATTTACTGTTAACCTATGACTTGCTACAGTTAACAGTGTCTTCTCACAGTTATTATTTCATATAAATTGTACAATGTATGTGTTTTTCATGATAATTTCCTTGTACCCACCAATACAGTTCTGGTAGTATAATTGCAGAAGTGCAAAATTTCTATGAACTTTCATCCAGTGCCACAACAATTTCAGTAACAGGCAAGATTAGTGAAGCAATTGACAATCATATCATTACAAATGGCATTTCATTTGATGGTATGTACCCAAAGCTTTTTTTTTAACCTGTTTTACTGCAAGAATATTAAACAATTGAACCATTTCAAGCTTAAGAAAGAAGCATTATAACTCACTATTGTAAATTTGATCATGTTAATTTTACAGTTAAAACTGTGTGTTCTATTGGATACTGTGACACTACCACCACAGACTGTATGGGTGATGGTATTGCGACGTGCAGTTGTAAAGAAGGGTACATCAGATCCCAATCCACTTCTCAGGCCTGCATTTGTGAGTGTCTTTAAGCATGTATCTTTGTTTCCTTTGGTTGCATCTCACTGTTTTGTAAGCATTAGTTCAAATCATTCAGGTTGTCATAATTGTATTATTTTGCTCCTGTCTCTGTACAGCTTGTCCCAGTGGGAAACAGGCGATTGATTCAGAACGCTGTGAAACGTAGGCACTTGCATCAATATGTGAAATAAATGTCTTACATTAAATATTTCAGGATTTTTTCATTGTACTTTGATGGTTTTAGCACAGCATCACTAACAGGGGATTTGTTTATTTAAGGTGTCCATTTGGCTTCTCTGGATTGAACTGCAATGATTGTAAGTCAATGCTGATAACATGCGTATAGTTTCCATCATAATTTTCTTTGAGGTGAGAGTGGCCGGGAACATTTACAGTACGGTATGTGTATACAGTAATTCATATTCACTGTCATTACAGCATATCTTCTGGCTGTGGTCGTGGTGTCCTGTGTGTTGGGTGGATTGCTGATCATCTTTATGGTGTCCCTGATAGTTGTAAGCTGCAGGTAATGTTTCAATGACAGCTTATTCAGGTCAATTGAGACCCATCTACACAAACACACTGTGGGATACATGAAACATACGTTTTTGTATGTGTTTGCATTTACCACTGCAGAAATCCAAAGGTAAAATCCTCATCCAAAGAAGAATTAAGTCCATACAAGGATATAGAAATGGAAAAACCTGCGGGAGTTCCCAGGATCCCCCGGGCAAACCCTAATGCCGGCTGGCAGCCTGCCAATCTGGAGATAACCAAAAGTGGGAGCACTCAGGCACTGGTGACCAAAAATCGCTCAGAGAACAAAGCAGTAAGCACAAATGTATATTTTAAACAACATTTAGTTAACAGTCTCGAAGCCCCTAAGAGGACAGGGCAGGATTTTTTTTTCTCTAAAATAGTTATGCATTCCCTCGCAAAACGTTTTTCATGCCCTTGCAATAGTTATACAAATCATAATGTTGTGGTTATTTTGATTTGACTACAGATACCATGGTATTTGTAGTTATTTGTAGTAAATCTATAGTAACCACAAGATTAACCTTGGGTAATATATAGTAATGTGGATACTGTATACTGTATTAAAAGCATGGTTTCTGCCAAAAGAAAACATGGTTACTTAACTTACTTTTCATAGTTATTACAAAAGTAAAATCATGGTTGTCATCAAAAAATACAATATATAAATAAAAATAAATAAAACAATCATGGTTACTACAATATTACTATAGAATAAACATGTTTTCCACAAAAAACTATGGTTACTACAGTCTACAGTACTGGTAGCACTTTATTATACGGTTACATTTGTTAACATTGGCAAACGCATTAGGTATCATTAACTAAAGATGTATTTTTTATTGTATTTATTAATCTTTGTTCATGTTAGGTAATAAAACAATGTCATTGTTAATGTTAGTTCACGGTACAATAACTATTGTTAACATATACAACTTTTAATTTTAAAAATCATTTGTTGAAATTAAAAGTATTATTCATTGTTAGTTCATGTTAACTAATGTTGTTCACTAATGTTAACAAAAGGAACCTCATTTTTATGTGTTACCACAATATTACTATAGTAAAACCATAGTTTAACTATGGTTAACCATAGTTTAACTAACTAAAAAGGCTTTTGCCATTGATTCAGGGCAAGCATGTGGCAAGCACTATTGCGAAGGCATGCAAAACTTATTGCAAGGGGACGTAAAGCTTTTTGCAAGGTCAAGCAATACTATTTCAGACAAACAATTCCCATACTGTCCTCTCTGGGGTTCCGTAGCATTCTTTGGGCAGTCACAGCGCACTATTCATTGCAACAGGCAAATAGTGCCGACTTTTGTGAATAAGGAAAAATGTACAATGTCAAAAATGTGCTTCATGTGTTATCATCTAAATTAACTGGTTTTATTCAAGTCAAATCTATAATTGAACATCCCTGAATCAACCTGAATACATTAGGTTACACCAACAAAAGTCATTTTAAGGGTTAGAAAGTAACAGATCAATTGCAGGTGTAAATTGTGCAATGATGGAACTGTTTGGTGAATTTGCCGCTGAATGTTGGAGTATGCCTTTATTACTTTTTTAGTAATAGTTTGAGGAGTTTGAGTGGTTGCTTTCTCAAAATTCTGAATCTTTTAAGTGTATTAGTGTTAATAATTTTTGCAAACTATCAAATATTTCAAATACATTGTAAATGTAATCTAATTGATTGATAAAAGTATCTGCTAGTTAATTAACTCTGTGTTTTTTAGCGTTACACTGATTATGATGACTATGACGAGGTGAGCTACAAGAGTCAAGTTCCTCCAGCATACTCTGGCTATGGTGTGAAGGGAGTGGAAAATGGCTCAAGGGGATTGCAAAACTCATCCTCTCGGCAAGATGATGACAGAATGCGCAGATATTAGCATCGCATGATTAGGACAAATCCCTGCAATTGATTTGATTTTGTCTCTTCTTCACTTGGACTGCATTTATTTATTCTTTATGGCCAAAAATTCAAAGATCAAAATCAGTTTCAAGTCAGAGAATAATTAAATACAGCTATAACAAACAGACATTTGAGTATTATATACATGCCTTAATCTTAAAAACAGAATTTCTCTATTTTTACATTTTGTGGTATTACATAAATGTTTTTTTTTTTTAATTGTATATATGCTTTTTGTTTTAAAGTATTTGGATAAAATAAGCTTGAATGTAAGTTATGTCCTTCACATTTATTGATTATTTGTTTTGTTTTTCCAGCAACAATCATAACATATTCATGCTTATAATTCAGCAGTTGTTGTAAAGTCAAATATTTTAATGTATATTCATGACATAAAATGGTTTTAATGTTGTTAAATGTTAAGGTTAGCCCCATTAATCTCTCAGTTCAATAAAACACTTTGCTTTGCTTGTGTGTATTAGTTGTTTTTAGTTGCTATCTTGTGTTAGTAGAACGAGATTTTTGTATGTAGCTACATAGGTTTGCTTAAAATCGCAGAGCTACAGGTATGAAAATATGAAGTCATATCAACAAGATTAAGCAGCTTTCTATTAACGTTAGCTGATCACAATAGAGAACAATGCTGCGGCACTCACAAAGCCAGGACTCAAAAAGTGTTTAGTTCAGTTAAGAATATATAAACTGCATTTTATAGGGAGTTTCAATTACTTAATTTAAACAAATACCTGTATTTGCAAAAGCAAAATAGTATTTTTTTAGCAAGTACCAACAGTCTATTAATACTAATGCTAGCTAAACATTCATTGAACTGGCTCTCTGGTCCCAATGTCTTATACAAGTAGTTCCTGTGTGTGTGGGCGGCTTTGGGTTTACAATTGTGTATTATGCTATAAATGGGGTTTATGAGGATATTTCTAGTGGGGGGCATGTTTTCGAGGACCATTTTTTAGGTTACAAACTGGTAATTACAAGGGTATTATGCTATAAATTTGGTTTATGACGACATTTCTAGTGTCCCCATAATTTAAATAGCTTAAAAAACATATAAAATGTGTTTTACTGAAAATGTAAAAATTCAGAAAGTTTTTTGTGAGGGTTAGGTTTATGGGATAGAATCTATGTGTGTGTGTGTGTCTTTTGTGTTTGATTGAGCATTATATTAAGAATGATGCTGATTACTAAAAAAAAATTAGACAAGGTGTTTCCTTTACAATGCAATGTATGATGCGCATTTCAATGAAGAATAATCCCTAGAATGTTATGATTTTGTCTCCCTTTATCCACTTGCCATGTGTTTTCATATGATTTCTAGAAAGACTTTTTTTTTTTACAATAATTGTATGTTTACAAAAAAAAAAAAAAGTGTTTTTTTTTTTGTTTCTGATATGCATGACTTTTGTTATGGCTTTCCTCTTATCATCAACATTGCACCAAATGTTTGTAGCATATGTCTCCCAGAATTCAGTTTCATTTCTGTGACAGGGCTGTACATGCCAGATGACTTTATAAATAAAAAAACAAAAAGGAGCAATGTGGCTTATTTTGTTTTATTTTCAACACTGCTTAGTGCAGGTGGCTCGCGAAGTGCATGGCTTTTGTATGCAGATTCACCAGAAAATGGCTGCCGACCTGGCTGAACGGCAGCCATCAAGAGCATGTCCGATGGGCGAGAGTGACGCTTTCAGAGCCGAAATCCTAAACAACTCCAAGCTCATGGAGCTCCATATTCTGAGGCCGTAGAACTAGAACAACTGAGGATAGTGCCTCAAGGTGAGAAAATGCAGGTCTCGATGAAGCATCCTAGTTGGTCCTTTGCAATGTGAGTTTTCTTAAGCCGCATAGGAAAATTGCTCTGAAATTGATGCTGTTTTTAATGACGTCCTTATGTGTTGCTACTCAAAAAGGGAGAAAAGTTCATTCTCGCTTTGATGAGTCACCAGAAACAACACGGAAACAACATTTATGCACTGAAGTTAAGAAAATCTGAGGAAATGACGCGGAAGTAGGCACCTATAAGGACACTCCTTATAGATGTTGGTTCAGCGCCATCAGCCAATGAATTGGTGTGATTGTATATGGCTTCAGACCACGTGACCACGGATGCCTTCCCCATTGCGTCATTACACAACATAAAAGTGCCTTTGAAAGGGAACTCAGTGACCAATCAAAGAAAGAATCTGACAACATTAAAATTAATGATATTTTGAAACATTTAGTGTTTTTGAGTTGAGTATTAAGATAGGAAAGCCACAGCAGGGGAAATTAACAATACGTGTTATTGAGTGGAAAGGGCATTAAGAGTACATATGCTATTATAAATATTAACCAGACTTTTTCCTCAGAATCAGAGATGACTTCCAATAATGAGATCTCAAAAATAAGAAATTGGGATAATAACAGGGTCACGACAAATTCAAATCAATAATTGCCTTTATGTAAGTTATTAAAATGTACTTCACATACATAATAACATTCCATTTGTTTGTTTGTTTGTTTTTCATTTGCATTTTATTTGTGAACTGCTAGAAAACCTTTAACTGTTCGTTACCACTAGTTGGCGAAAAATACCATCAGGGTTATGTAAAAGCTCAAAATCTTTGTTTTAACATAAAAAATGGACATGATATTAGACAACATCAAGCCTATACAAATGAAGCACCATTCACTTATCTAACAAGGACAACCACGTTCTGCATTCTTTATAGGCAGTAATGTCAAGCAATGATGAATATATTAAATGGCTAAACATGCCTCTTCGCAAGGTTTTAAAATGACCGTAATTATTGAATACATTTTATTTGACTTGGCATTTATATCAGAGTTTGGGTCAGATTATTTAATTTAAGATGTCCTGAGATTCTAACCTGAATTGTATATTAATCTGATCTGGCATTATTGACATGAAATTTACAGCAGCTCATGCTCTCAGCTGGTGTTATGAACATACTACCTAATCTGTGACTAATTATTGTGACCTGTTCATATTTCCATGATGACACATTTTCTGTAGTTCCCAGTGTAGACATAGTAGCATAGCAACATTGTACATCTAACATAAATTACAGTGCAATGGGTTTTGTTTTGTTTAATGCGCCAATATGTTTTTTTTTATTTTATTTTTTTATGTTGCCATGAAACAAAGAATGATACTTTGAAGTTTCCTGATTGGACATAATTTATCCAAATCAATTATTTTTATTATGTATTTCTGTGAACATTTATTCAGTGAAACTAAATATTAGACTTAAGGCTTTAACTTATTAAATATCAAGGTTGTCTGTGGATCTGAATCAAAACAGACCAGGTGCAACTTTCTTATTCCTTATTTGTAAGGAAATGGGTTGGGTTTTACGTTAGGCAACGGAGTGAGTGACTTGTCATGTAGGTCAGAATTAATAACCTTAGAATGCACTTTGCCCCTCTTCGAAGACGCACTAGATGAATAAACTACTTAGTGCAAATACAATTTTTTTATGATTCAATCTGCCCTTCCACTGTCATCTGGCTTTATTTGAGAACAACATAACCATGTGTCTTTACAGGAAATGAGAAGGTCTTTTACACTTTTATTTACTTTGTGTGCATTCAGTGTCAGTGTCCTCTATCCAAATAGAATATTGGCTCAATTTGGCAACCCCCCTCTTCAAGTATAAAGGCACTTAAACAGTATATTTTCATGTACAAAGACCCATTTACACTGTGTAAGTAAAAAATAGCAACCATGCTATTATAAAGACAAGGTTAATTCATTAACTCATTAATTCATTAACAATTTTACTAAAGCCACAATAAATTATAAATATTAAGTTAACATTTTTGTTCAATGAAATTAGCGCAGACCTCATGGTGGCCCCCTGGGAGGAACGATTCAGAGGCACTCACAATAGAGGGATCCACTTGCTGGAGATTTATTGATAAAAATAAGCAGTCAAAAAAGAAATAATATGAAAGGCAGGAATCAAAAACAGGCAGAGATAAAAACGCAGGGCAAATTCTTTAATTATCTAAGTGCAAAGTGCGAGGCAAAAGCAGAGTAATGTTAAGATAGTGTAAAGTGATCAATGGAAAGGAGGAGGCGAGAACTGGCTTGACGATATAAATAATGGTTTAAAGATAAACTTAAAAGAAGACACAAACACACACGACGGACATGTCCGTAAACGATCTCTCTCTCCCGCACGATCTCCTGCAGTCGAACTTTAGCCCTCAAGGAGGCATAATTAGCCTAATACGGGACCGGGTGTGTAGGATCACGACCCGGCCCCGCCCTCCGCCCTGCCACAGATAGATTCCAAGATCACAAGGGTAGTCCGAAACATTAAAAAAACAAATCCAAAAATTTTAGGCTGAATACAAAACTTGAGTTAAACAGGCAAGGGCCAAAACCATAAAACATAAATAGAAATGCTCAGAATTGAAAAAAAAAAAAATGCTGGCAAAACTTAGCAAATGCAATCACACAATGAGGCTCTATTTATATGGTGAAAACAGGATGTGACGTGCTAGATCGCAGTACTCAGGTGAGGGAGAGCTGCATGCTCAGATGTTACAGAAGTGTAAAAGTCGATAAAATTAGCAGCTGCTCCATATGCTCATAAGTGACAGTAACATTTACAATCAGGTTTCAGTTGAATAGTGAAAGAATAAATGTTTACTCACCATCTTAAACTTTCAGATGAGGAAGATGGTCTCCTTGGGGACCCAGCACAACAGTGTCCTGACTCACCACAATAAAAACTTAACTCCTCATGAAGCCTTTGAGATCTCTCCACCGATGTGTGTTTTGTTGCTCCAAATTGCATGAGCTCTTCTGAGCAAGCTACTGAGGCAGAGGTTTTAGTTTCCTCAACACCTTTGAAGTACAACTGATTTTGTGGGCTATTACAGATTGTCCATACGGATGGACAACTGAATAAATTTTCTTAGCCACAATGACTGATCTCTGCAGGCAAGCTCTGCCTGAAGTTGGAGGGTTAGTCCCTCTCTATATACGGTCTTGAGAGTAGTCTCATCCTAGTCACTCTGTGCAGCCATTGTGCAAAACTTTAAAGCATGATCAGCTACTGATCGCTTGTAGTAGATGTAATAGCTGCACACCCACATCGTGGCCTCTCACTGGATATTCAAAAACTACTTTGAGCTGCTGGAAACTTTTGAATGCGATTGTCAAATCTTCAAGTCATTATTCCACACCACCGTGCCCCAGTATATTGCATCACCGGTGAGGAGCGACACAAGAAATGAAACCTTAGATTCCTCATCAGAATATACACTTTGTTGCTGGGAAAGTTAAATGGACCACTGTCTCAAAAAACCCTTACATTTGTAGGGAGAGCTATCAAACTTTTCCGGTAAAGCCAGCCATGTCTGATGAGAGAGGACGGGGATTACCAAAGAGGAAGAAGATGGTGGCTTTTGGTGGGACAGCAGCAACTGGATAAACTTAGTTTAGCATATTTTAGTTGGACTCAAGTGGCATGTGCATCTGCTGTTCGTGTTCTCGAAGGACCTCAGCCTGGAATGTTACTGTAGCATGTAATACTGCACCTCCTCTGGATCAGAGTCAGGCAAAGTCTTCTATAATGAATCAGAGGCACTCACAGAAGCAGGATCCATTTACTGGAGGTTTATTGGCAAAAAAATAGGCAGTCAAAAAAGGCGTAATACAAAAGGCAGGAATTAAAAACAGACAGAGATAAAAAAAATAAATAAAAAAAAACACAGGGCACATCTGATTAATATCCAAATTTAAAGTATGAGGCAAAGGCAGAGTAAGGTCAGGCTAGATTCCACGATCACAAGGGCAGTCTGAAACATACAAACAAATCCATAATGTGAGGTTGAATATAAAACTTGAGTTAAACAGTATTACAACCCTGGTCATTTTCTCTGTCCCAGAGGGAACAGTTGATGGATGGCTGGGGGAGTCATTTGTTTAATTGATGTAATTAGGGTTGTGTGTATAATTTACCCTTTTTGCTTATTTTCTCTGCTCTCTCTTTGGGGTAGAATCCCCTCTGCATAGGAGTCACCTGTACAAAACCATTAAAAAATATGTATTAATAGAAGGGTTTAGAATTGCAAACTAGAAAGCTGGCAAGACTTCACAAGTGTAATCACACAATAAGGCTCTCTTTATAAGGTTAACACAGGATGTGACATGCTACAGTAGCTCTCAGCACTCAGGTGAGGGCTCCCTCAGGTGGCCAGGATGGGGAGCTAAAGGTTCTTACAGTTATCAACGTTATTCATTAGTGAAATATAATTATATATAATTATAATTAATTGTAAATTATAAATAATTATATATATATATATATATATATATATATATATATATATATATATATATATATATATATATATATATATAATTTACAATTAATTATAATAGTATTTACTTATTGGCTTATTTATGGTTATTACGGGGATTCACTTTAAAGAAAACAGCACGCAGAGTTAAAGTTAAATTATTAATGATAAGGAAGTAAATAAAGAAAAAGCAAAAACAAAAAGGCTAATAATTAACAGTTTTGTTTGAGGATATTGGTCACTGGACTTAAGTCATCATTTATCACACGCATGCACAGTAGCTGAACCTCTGCAGGTGTAAGGGCGAATTCCAATCGGTTTGTGATCTTGAAGGTGATTCATTGGCCATTCAAATTTGAATAGAAGATATACATACATAGATGCCTCATTCGGCAGTCGCCATCTTCAGCCTCAGACCCTTGCATAAACTGCTTTTGTGTGTAAACGGCTACGCTCATCATGTAATTCATTGACTGACTGGGTGCTAATTTTCAGCATGTTTGCCATGATATATTCATTTGTAGAGGACTTTTTTTTTTTTTTTTTTTTTTTTTGCAGTTTGCTATGACAAGGGGCAAAGTGCATTCTAAGGTTATTAATTCTGACCTACACGACAAGTCAGTCACTCCATTGCCTAACATAAAACCCAACCCATTTTTAATATAATCTAACATATTTGCCAGTGTTTATGGAAAATCTGAAAGTTGGCTAGAAAAGACAAAATACTTTTGCAGACCAATCTGGCAATATGCATGTATTGATGGACGACTCTTGACGTAGGCCTAACCAATATAGTGGACGTGCTGACGTATCGCGGTCCATAGAAACAGCTAGGCTACTAATTGCATGGTAAAAAAAAAAATTATAAAAAAAATAATAATAATAATAATAAAAAATATATATATATATATATATATATATATATATATATATATATATATATATATATATATATAAGATTGGATTTAATTTGGATTGAAATAAGTAGATACTTAAGAGCCTATGATTGGATAATTATTGCAGTGATTAATATGTTTCAGCTGGCAACAATTCTTTTAACCCTAACTGATAGTTTAACTACAGTGTAGTTTTTCATTTTTAAACAAACACGTGAGATGTTACTGGCCTGCATTACAGTACTGTTCAACGGTTTCAGTCCCTCCTATTCCTCCATGGTTTTTCCCTATACCAGATGTAGATTTAGGCATTCATAAGGAAATCAAAAATAAATCAAAGGAAGTAGCAGTGAAGGATATTGTTAAATGTTATCTGGATATGCATTTTTCTGAATATACATTTATATTTACAGATGGTTCCAAGGATCCAAAGACAGGACATGCTGGGTCAGCAGTATATATTCCAAAGAATGGGGTAATATGTCAGGAAAGAATAACAGATGATTTATCAGTATACACAACAGAGCTGGTTGCAATTTTGTTGGCCCTGGAATGGGTAGAGGGAAATGATTTAAATAACTCCGTGATTATATCTGATAGTTATTCAGCTTTAGAAAGCATGAAATCTGGGAAATCTATAAGAAATGATATAATTCATAAAATATGTATGGTTTTACATAAGTTAAATGTAAAGGATTTAAAAATTAGGTTTCTTTGGGTACCTGCACATGTTGGAGTGTAAGGGAATGAGGAGGTTGATAAACTTGCAAAACAAACACTAAAACATAATAGAATATTACAAGTTCCATATAGCAAAACTGAAGCTAAAATATTAATTAAAGCATATGCAAGATCAAAATGGCAGGAGTATTGGGTGGATCAGGATAAAGGGAGACATTTATATAATATACAACCAGAAGTGGGTATAGGAAGGATAGAGTGTAGGAGTAGAAGAGAGGAAAGTATAATTACACAGTTAAGAATAGGACACACAGGGCTCAATTCTTCATTGAAATTAATAGGGAAACATCCAACAGGGAAATGCCAACATTGTACTCATTCAGAAACTGTGGAGCATATTTTATTTCAGTGCACAAAATACAGTCAAGAAAGAAACCAGCTTTTTCAGTCTCTCAGAATGATCAATCAGAATAATTTCACAATGCAAGGTTTATTAGGGAAAACATCTAGTAACATTTATCACTTTGTTATTAAGTATCTGAGAGACATAGACTTAGACAAAAGGATTTAAATTTTTTTTTTTTTTTTTTTTTTTTTAGCTAAGTTCCAATATCTCTTGATTCACACTCCAGCCCAGTCGGTGGCGGTAATGCACCGTTAAGTTGGTTTGCCAACCGCCATAAAAAAACAAAAGAAGAAGAAGAAGTAGTTACTGGCCTGCATCAAGCAAAGAAAACAAAAGGAGATTGCTGAAATCACTGGAATTGGGTGAAGAACTTTCCAACACATTATTAAAACCTGGAAGGACAGTAGTAAACCATCAGCTTCTTGGAAAAAATGTAGCCAGAAAAAAATCTTGAATGATCGTGATCGGAGATCACTAAAATGATTGATGAAGTCACATAATACAAAATCGACAGTAGAACTCACGGCTGTTTAATAGAGAAAGTAATAATTTTCACATGTACAATGCAATAGGATCTTACAGGTTTGGGACTAAACAGCTGTGTGGTCACAAGAAAACAACTTGTTAGTGAGGCTAACTGGGGAAAAAAATACTTCAATTTGCTAGGGAGCATAAAAATTGGACTGTGGAGCAATGGAAAAAGATCATGTGATCTGAAGAGTTCAGATTTACCCCATTCCAATGTGATTGGCACGTCAGGGTAAGAAGTGAAGTGCATGAAGCAATGCATCCGTCATGCATAGTGCCCACTGTACAAGCCTCTGGAGGTAGTGTTATGATCTGGGGTTCAGTTGGTCAGGTCTAGACTCAGCAACGTTATGCAGCAATAATATTAACTATCTGCCTGAATGTACTTAATGATGCATATAGTTGTAATTTTTCCATTTATAGCATTTTGACATCGTTTTATCACACTGTTTCTCAAGCAGAATACATGGACAGTTCTCTGCACCTTCTGACACGGCTCCACAAACTTTACACAACCAGCAGAGAGGATAAAGCGCTGCTGGGCAAATGCTGCTACAGCTTTCTTTGCACCAAAACTCCATCTTGTTTCATCTTGGCAAATTAATAAATGTATTTTTCTGTTTTTATCAGAGCATTCTCTCTTTCTTAGCATTGTATAGTAAACAGACATGCAGATCACGGGTTCAGTGTATGAAACCTTTGGAAATAAAGTAGGGATGTCCCGATCTGATACCTGGATCTGTATCGGCTTCGTTACTGACGAGCCCGACCCAAATCCGATACAGTGTTATTCATGTTCGTTACTGTCAAGCTAAAACGCGTGCACAATATTGGAGTGCTACAAACGAACAACATCTCAGATGTAGATGCTCAGCAGTTCGGTTCACTTATATGGACTTAGAATGGCACCGGAGGTGCGTTTTTACCAGAATTGAAATAGTGAATAAAAAGCGTGAGGGTTTAAAATGTTAAAGCTGTCACGGAGAGACTCACGGAGGCGGAGATGTGAACTCTGTAGCAGGGTTTATTGAACAGATGATTGAAACAGTGATGTAAACATTGTTAGTAAATCCAGTTGAGCAGAGTGCCAACAGCAAGTGAGTAATATCCAGACAGCGTATAGACACGATGAAAGAGATCTCATGCAGGCAATAATGAAGACACATGTATGTTTGACTTAGTAGAAAGCTCTGACGTCTCAGAAATACTAGCAATAAGAACAGGCAAAGAGTGTGTGTGTGTGTGTGAAAGCAGGTATATATGCAGTCTTTGATTAGCCACTAATGATATGCAGGTGCGTGTAATCAGAACTCAGGGAGTGCTGTGACTGCAGTGCACGATTGAGATATATTACTATTATAATATATTACTATTATTATTATCGTTTGTTTACAAATTACAATAATATTTAAGTTGAATGGGTTCCAACAAGTGAATGAAAAGTGTGAATGAAAAGTGAGCTGATATCTTACAACTAAATTGAACAAAAAAAGAGATCTGAATCCTTTAAAGTCCAGATACAAATAAAAATTCTACTGATGACTTGTAGAATTACTGTTAAATCCGCTGTACTGTTAACAAAGTTTTTCTTATTAAGATATACATTTATATTGAAATAATGTGTATAGAGGTTTGTATTTCTTTACATATTAAAGAGTACACCAATCCACACAATAATGTAAAGATATTCTAAACTGATTATGCAAAAAACAACACTGGTATCGGATCGGGATCGGTATCGGCCAATACTGAAATGTCCGATATCGGAAACACCCCTGAACCCACATTCAACATCATTCCACAGTCACAAGGGCTTCTATGCCCCATACTTTGGTATCTCTATGCCCCATACTTTGGTATCTGAATCTAAAGAAATATAAAAAATATTTCATTCTAATGTAAAAATATTCCAACAAATACTGGACTGCTGTCACTATGCTTCAGGACAAACAGATGATCTTTTAACATTCATTTTCAATTGATAAATGGTAAAAGACTGTAAAATTGGTAAAAGATCCTGCAGACCCCACTGCTTTGGCCGCCTCTGGACCCCCTGTGCAGTTGTGTAGAGACTATTTTGACTGTTTAGAATTATTTTTTTCTTCTTCTCTTCAGTCAACTTTGAAATAAAAAATAAGAAAGTGCAATATGTATATCACGATAAATATCGATATCGAACAATATAAAAAAGATTATCTTGATAACAATTTTGGCCATATCTCCCAGCCCTACATGGAAGTGAAAATGGCTGCTGTTTTAAATTACATTATCGAGCCAGTCTCCCTACCAGATCCCTCATGAAAATATCTGTCAATGTCAAACACCTAAACAGACATTCACCTTTGGTTGAATATAAAATGGATAAAGAAAAATATTCAATATTTCATTCAAACATTTCATTCAAATATAAGTCATACTAGAAATGCACCAATAAAGTATTTTTTGAGACTGAGTATGAGTAACAATGCTTTCTGTTTGGTACTCACCGATACCTATTTTTAGTAATGTTGTAATTTTCCAGTACATTACAGTGGGGTTGGGAGTGTTACTTTTGAAATGTATTCCACTACAGATTACAGAATACAAGCTGTAAAATGTCATTTGTAATGTATTCCATTAGATTACTCAAGGTCAGTAACGTATTCTAAATACTTTGGATTACTTCTTCAGCAATGGTAGATTTTTTTCACTTTTGACTATAAAAACCATAGACTGTAAAAAAAGATGTACGACGCCCCTTCGCTCTTTTCCAGCAGGAAGTGAAGCCGTGAAATCAAGGCCCCGCCCTCACTCTCGCTGAATCAATCGCAACACGCCCCTGCACTTTTGACTTTTGACTTGTGACGGTGTGAAATAATTAATTATAGAAATGTAGATATTAAATTTAAAGCTCCAATCTCCTCAGTCCTCCGAAGATCCCGAAAAAAAGTCTGTTGGTGCTTCAGTGACTACTTCGCTCAGAGAACCTGTCAATCACAGCTGTCAATCATGATGTCACAGCACCGTTTGTATAGCATCAAATAACTAACTAAAATTTTTGAAAACAAACACTTGAAATTACATTAACGTGATAGAAACTACAATAAATGACAGAAACTATCTTAGTAAAAAATATATGTGAAGTGTAATTTAATTGTTTAGTTGGTCTCACCTCCCGTTGAATAACATGGGGAGGCGGGGTTTATGACCTATACTAGGACCAGTCACCGGGGGGCGATCGAGACGTTTTGGCTTCACTTTTGAGGGCTTGTGCAGCACACTTGATAAAAACAATCAAAACTGCCAGTGCAGTAAGACAAATTACACATGTTAAAAATACATTCTCTGAAAAACCTTAATATCTTATGCAGTGTTGTTTCTAAAACCAGATTTTTAGATATTTTTATTGGAAAACAATACAAAAATTATTATCAAGAATCCATCCTAAGATCAAAGAACTTACTAGAAAGAAAATAAATTATGATCTAATATGTATTTTCTTGATAAAAAAATATGATCGTGTCTGGTAAAATGTGCATGTAAAATGGTTAGAAATAATATTTTAGCTTAGCATAAAGCTGACAATTTACACAGGGTTTATTTCTATTTCTTCTGCTCCAAACTTACTTCAAACGTACTTCTCTGTCCGCTCGTATGAATGTAACATATCATAAGAAAGTGTTTCACTGCTGTTCAAATGCACTTTAGATCACATCATTTATAGGTATAAATGTTTTCCATCTGAAAGGACTAAATATTAAATGAAACAAATGACAATAAAATGCAAAGTAATCTCTTCAGTAATCAAAATACTTTTAGAATGTAACTCAATTCTAATGACCAATTATTTAAATTGTAACTCTAGTGGAATACATTTAGTTGTATTTTGTATTTTAAATATGTAATCCCGTTACATGTGTTCCATTATTCCCCAACCCTGAGTACAGTGGGATGATTTGAGGTTAAAATATTTAATATTTTCAAGAACTTCACTATCATTAACATAAAATACAGGACACTAGTTGATCATCAAGACATCATTAAAAGTTGTTCTAAGTGTTTTTATTCAAAGTCTAATTTATTAGGTAAGTGATAATGTAATCATATACTTTAGTAAACAGATACTGTATCTATTTTAGCCATTTTTATGTAAAAACAAAGAGCTTCTGTTACTTTTCCTGCCTTGGAGTGATTTTTATTTTCTCTATCAAGTCCACTCAGTGTCGGCACGCACAGATCTAGTGCTGAGAAGTGTTGTTGGATCTGACATATTACTTCTACAGTTTTAAAATGAGTATAAGCGAGTCTTAATTTTTCAGTAATGCCATTTATAGTTTCTGCTCTGTCGCTACTTGTGGTGTAAACATGATTTTAATGGTCTTACTCCTTTCATTTTGTAGGCATGTATATGCATGCTGAGGGAACAGACAGCAATCGAGTACATACACAGAGACAAGCATATTGTATGGAGATAGAATTGTTCCTTATTCAGAGACAAATGGAAAGAGATTCACAAATAGAAAGGTGGTTCATAAATACATTGGATAAGATCCACAAATATATGTTAGGACTTTCACAAAAATAAAGTGAATTCACAAATAAATAAAATGAGATTAGAAAATAAAAAAAAACTCACAAACACAACTCATTCAGCATTCATTTGTGAATTGCATGCATTTATTTGTGGATCGCTTGCTGTGCATTTGTGGATGGCAGCTCATGTGTGAATTCTGAAACATTTCTTGCATAAGAGCTGTAGGAAGTCCACAAATAGATGGACTCCTCCCATTGTCTGCTCAAGCCAGTCAGATAGCGGCACGTTCTATCTTCAACAAATCACGCTTCATTTCTCTATCAGGGCAGGACTAGAGTTACAGCACTCTCATGAGCATGGAATCAAGCAAATACAGATAAGCTCCAATTTTACTTGGTTGCAAAAAGTAGTCCATTCATTTACCTGATGAACTTTCAAATTTTTTAGCCTTTTATGCATCGCAGAGCTAATGTGTGCTTCTAAATCACTTGCACCTTTATTAGCAACTGACACATAAGTGCCATCTTTACATGTCATACATTCTGCTTCCCACGGATCTCGACCTGGACGAAATCATGGGAATTTTTTGTGCAAATCTTCTGTAAATTAGCACTTTGTTTCCACTCAGCTGTAATTTGCTGCTACTGTCAAGCAACTGTTTGATGCCAAACACAACAGCGCTTTGCGGAGAGATTGACAGGCAGGAATTTGGCCAATAGTTGCTGCAAGCCTCTTATAATAACCAATTGGTGTGCGAGAATGCAGGACTTACAAAAAAGGTGTTAAAACAATGCAAATATGCACACACACACAATGAAGTATTAGACATAATGCAACTAAAGCTGGACATTTTGGCAAATTTAGAAATCCCGGCCGGATGCTTTTTTAAGGTCCAACAAAGAGGACGTATGGTCACCCTACTTAAGGTTAAAGCAGATATTAATTTGTTGGCTGTTTGGGGCTTACAGCAGCAGTTGTCTGAGAATAAATGAGACGTTTGACTTCATGAAATCATATTTCACTTTGTGATTCTTTTGAAAATCTTTCAAACTATGGTATTAGGGCAACACAATTAACTGTACAGTCACTTTCCTAAAAATGAGAGCTTTCATGTGATATATGATGTGTCCATTTATGGGCCATGTGAAGAACTTTTATTTTTATATATATATATATATATATATATATATATATATATTTCTACTCCATTTACGCTCACTATTGATTTGATGCCTTATCTTGTTATTTTAAGTAACATAAATGCAGTGAAGTGATGGTTGAAGTCAAGAAAAGGTCAGATTCTAAGCTTTCAAATGATCTCATTTGCCTGACTTATGTATACATAGACTTTAACATTTAAATGTAAACGTTTTTTACGATATAGCACACCCGGTGGGTCCACAGAGATCTCAAACTACACTTGGACTCACAGCAAACCCCGCTTCTATACACTTTAGATGTTGCCGTTTGTATCCATGAAGATTCCCATAACAGTTTGGTTCATCCACAAGGAAAAGTTCCACTACCAATAGATTTGTTTGATTCTTTCGTCTATACAATCTCGGATGTTAAAGATGCCAACGTAGTGTCTGTATACTAATGACGATCCTGTCAAGATGGCTTAAAGCTTGTAAAATGTCTTTATGGCTTAATAAGAAAATAAAGATAAATCATTTCAAATAACTCTACCATGGTTAGGCCTACCATATGTTGAATTGATTTACTGTTATTTACAGAGCAAAGCTGTATCAATATTGTTACGAATGAGGCAGCAAGGAGAGGATCTAAATGCAGGTTTCCTTATTTAGCAAAATCAAAACAAACACAAAAGGAAAAACCCTCAATAGGGAAACAAACATAAACTAAGAACTCGGGCAGGGAAACACAGATCAGGCTTGACAACATTCAACGAACGACAAGGAGTGAACAAAAAGCAGGGCTTAAATAACCAGGGAGTGATGACTGAATTAGACACAGGTGAGAACAATGAACAAAATGGCAGTGGTGATGGCAGGTGGATTCTGGGAAGTGTAGTACATTTAACAATGACAAGTGAAACCCAGGGCAGACAACAAGGGAATCGTGACATAGCCCCCCCCCCTCAAAGGAGCGGCTTCCAGACGCTCCTCAGAGAAAAAAAAAAAAAAAATCGTCCAAGGAGTGAGGGGGGGCAAACAGACAGACCAGAGCACAAGGGGCAAACAGACAGACCAAGGGAGTACAAGGGGAAAACAGGCAGTCCAAGGAGGCACAGGGAGCAGACAGGCAGTCCAAGGGGGCACAGGGAGCAGACAGGCAGTCCAAGGGGGCACAGGGAGCAGACAGGCAGTCCAAGGGGGCACAGGGAGCAGACAGGCAGTCCAAGGGGGCACAGGGGGTAAGGACAGGTTCAGGTGGTCTGGGAGCTGGCCACCGGGCAAGGACAGGTTCAGGAGGCCGAACCGTGGGAGGTGGAGCCGTTGCAGGCGGAGGCGTGGAAGTAGGCGCCATAGGAGGCTCTAGAGGCAGAGACCAGGAAGGCTCTGGAAGCGGAGCCAACGGAGGTGGCACCGTAGGACGCTCCAGAAGCGAAGCCCTGGAAGGCTCGAGAGGCGGAGCCACAGGAGGCGGAGCCGCAGGAGGGTCGGGAGGCTCTGGGAGAGGAGCCGTAGAAAGCTCGGGAGGCGGAGCTCTGGAAAGCTCGGGAGGCGGAGCTCTGGAAAGCTCGGGAGGCGGAGCTCTAGAAAGCTCGGGAGGCGGAGCTCTAGAAAGCTCGGGAGGTACTGGTTCTTGGACGGTCGAGGCTACAGGCGCTGGCTCACTGACATCGGAGGCTACAGGCGCTGGCTCACTGACATCGGAGGCTACAGGCGCTGGCTCACTGACATCGGAGGCTACAGGCGCTGGCTCACTGACATCGGAGGCTACAGGCGCTGGCTCACTGACATCGGAGGCTACAGGCGCTAGCTCACTGACCTTCGGGGTTGCAGGCATTGGCTGGTTGGCCGTGGTTAGCGGAGGCTGGAGAGCAGAGGCCTTTCTTCTCCTCCTCCGGGCAGATGAAGTTAGCAGCGCTGGTTCGTTGACCACGGCAGGCGTGGGGGTTGGCTCACTCACCGTGGCTGGAGAGGAAAGCCCTGAGGCGGGAGCTGGGATCTGGAGAGGTGGTTCCCCGGCAGCGAACTCCTCCAAGATGAGTCCCACGTACTCCCGCCAGGTGCAGTCTCCGGGAGTTCCCACCACCGGTGTTTGGGAACACCGAACCGGTACGCCACCTTCAGAGTGTGGTCATCCCAGCCGGTGCAACTGGCCACGTTGGTGAAAAAGTAGGAGAACTCCCGGACAGTCAAGTCCGCCTGTGTCAGCTCCATGAGGAACCCTGCTAGATCCATAGTTGGTCATTCGTTCTGTTACGAATGAGGCAGCGAGGAGAGAGGATCTAAATGCAGGTTTCTTTATTTAGCAAAATCAAAACAAACACAAAGGAAAAACCCTCAATGGGGAAACAAACAAACTAAGAACTCAGGCAGGGAAACACAGATCAGGCTTGACAACATTCAACAAACGACAAGGAGTGAACAAAAAGCAGGGCTTAAATAACCAGGGAGTGATGACTGAATTAGACACAGGTGAGAACAATGAACAAAATGGCAGTGGTGATGGCAGGTGGATTCTGGGAAGTGTAGTATATTTAACAATGACAAGTGAAACCCAGGGCAGACAACAAGGGAATTGTGACAAATATACTGTTGACAATTGGACAAAGTGGAAAATTACTGTAGGACCTATTATTATGAGAGAAGATGTTGTTTTTATGCAATAACTGTGTCGTAATTACAATAAAATATGAGTTTTTATAATATTATATCTCATTGTTACAAGAAAAGATGTCACTTTTACAACGTAATATCTCATTATTACAAGAAGAGACGTTTTTATGACATAACTGAGTGAAAAAAATAAGTATGAGGCAGCATTGCACCACTGTACTTTTCTTTCTTTTTTGATTTTTTTATTTATAAGAGATTAATCGAGGAATACTAAAGAGGTGTGGGCACAACTCCAAAAAATGGATGAGGTATAGGGTGTTAAATAAGGTCCCAGGTCTCTAAAGACCCAATGTATGAATTTAAGGGTTAACCTCTAGACATAAATGTGTAATCGATGTTACGCTTGCTCACTTCGTTACGTCTTGCATATCTCTTTTTAGAATCTAGACTGAGGGCAATAAGGAAATATTCCTTCAAAATTTTACTGTAGCTCACCTGCTTCACCCTTGGAGGCATTTCTTTGCCAGCTTGACAAACCTGCATCAATAATTGTTACCACACCATGTTTAAACTACCTAAAACAGCCTCTGATAACTCCATAGAGGGCAAAGCCACAACTCACCTGGAGATCTTTTTTTATTTTTTATTTACAGCCTCATCTTTTTTTATCAGACGTATTGTATTGATGCTTTTAAAATGAATCGAAATTCTATTTGAAAATATGATTATGAACTTCCCACTTAAGCACCTTTTAAAGGCTTGCATGCCAAAGGAGGGACTGGTGAACTTCTCAAATTAGATGGCATCACAAGGAAGAAATATTATGTGGATATATTGAAGCAACATCTCAAGACATCAGCCAGGAAGTTAAAGCTCAGTCTTAAATGGGTTTTCCAAATGGACAATGACCCCAAGCATACCTCCAAAGTTGTGGCAATATGGCTTAAAACAACAAAGTCAAGGTATTGGAGTGGCCATCACAAAGCCCTGACCTCAATCCAATTTGTGGGCAGAACTGAAAAAGCGTGTGCGAGCAAGTATGACTAAAACCTGACTCAGTTACACCAGTTCTGTCTAGAGGAATGGGCCAAAATTCAACCGCTTAATGTGAGAAGCTTGTGAAAGGCTACCGAAAACGTTTGACCCAAGTTAAACAATTTAAAGGCAATGCTTCCAAATACTAACAAAGTGTATGTAAACTTTTGACCCACTGGGAATGTGATGAAATAAATAAAATCTTAAATAAATAAATTCTCTCTTCTATTATTCTGAAATTTCACATGCTTAAAATAAAGTAGTGATCATAACTGACCTAAGACAGGGAATGTTTTCTATGATAAATGTCTGGAATTGTGAAAAACAATTTAATTTAAATGTATTTGGCTAAGGTGTATGTGAACTTCTGACTTCAGCTGTATATCGGATTATTTGCCACATTTTATTTCCAATGGTTTTCTCTTATTTTCTTTTCCATTTCTAAATTTGACCATATTTGAACTATAATTTTAGAACCTAAAAATACTCCTGAAGAAGATACTGTGGTTCCATAGTTTTTAGGTTAGAAGTGTCCTCTTAGAATAACCATTTCTGTTTATTCATTGTCAAGGTCCTTATTTTTCAGTTCCTTGCATCGGAGACAGTACATGTCAAGAACATCATGGCAGCTTGTTTGTTTCCATCTGCCAGCCTAGGCTGGTTTACGACAACATAAGAAGCTGTGGTCAAGGTATGACTGGTCCACATCGGAGTCATCATTCATCATATGAAACCCTGTGACTAGTAATATTCATAAAGCAAGCATAGCAGCATGTGGGTTAGCAATTAAGCTTAATGTGACAGGGCAGAGGGCGGGGCCAAATGGAGATTCTGCACACCCGGTCCCTTATCAGGCTAATTAAGCCTCTGAGAGGGATAAAGGCCGACTGCGGATGGTGGTGCGACAGAGAGAGATCGTTTATGGGCAGCTGACCGTCATGCATGTGTTTATGTCTAGTGTAACGCAGATCAATGGAAAGGAGGAAGCGAGAACCGGCATGACAATATAAATAATAGTTTTAATGATAAACTTAAACAAAAGACACAAACATACACATGACGGTCATCTGCCTGTAAACGATCTCTCTCTGTTGCACCACCATCCGCAGTTGGCTTTTATCCCTCTCGGAGGCTTAATTAGCCTGATAAGGGACCAGGTGTGCAGAATCACCACCCGGCCCCGCCCTACACCCTGTTAAATTTCATTAACATATTAATGAAAATTTATTTGAAATTGACATGACTGACCATTATACAAATTAACAGAAAGTTTAAGAAATTTAAAAAGTTTAAAAGACAAAAGCATTATTTTGTTAAAATGAAAAAGATTTATTAAATTTTATGCACTTTTTCTAGGTCACTAATCTAATGAGCAAATATGTGACATTGATCTTGTTAAGTTTTTTAACAAAAGATTTCCATTGAAGTAGTACAGTGATTGCTGGAAAATCATGCTGAATAACATAAATCATCAGTATTTGCACAAACTTGTGGAGTCCATGACAGCCTGCTGCCATTAAAGCAACAGGGGACATACCGAAAAATTAGAAATTATTATATTCATGTCATTGAGGGAGAGATTGTGCTTTTGACACCAGCTTATCAGAGTGTGCACCTCCTCTCTGTAGGCCGTTTCATCATTGCCAGTTATCAGATATACCAGCATCGTATCATCAGCGAACTTAATGACGGCATTGGAGCTATGTGTTGCCACGCAGTCATGTGTGAACAGGAATACAGGAGTGGGCTGAGAACACAGCCCTGCGGAGCTCCAGTGTTGAGGGTCAGTGATGACCACCTGGCATCTGCTTGATAGGAAGTCCGGGATCCAGCTGCACATTGAGCTGTTTAAGCCCAGAGCCCAGAGTTTCTCATCAAGCTTGGAGTGCACTATGGTTTTGAATGCTGAGCTGTAGTCTACAAAAAGCATTCTCACATATGTGTTCTTTTTAACCAGGTGGGAGAGAGCAGTGTGTAGTGTAGATGCAATGGCATCATCAGTGGAGCAGTTGTTGCGGAATGCAAACTGAAGTGAGACCAGTGCGGCAGGCAGCACAGAGCAGATGTAATCTCTGATTAGTCTCTCAAAGCATTTGCTGATGATGGGGGTCAGAGCAACAGGAAGCCAGTCATGTAAGCAAGTGATTTTGGATTGTTTTGGTACAGGCACAATGGTGGATGTTTTAATCATGTGGGGACCACAGACAATGAGAGCTAAAGGTTGAAAATGTCCATAAAAGCACCAGCCAGTTGGTTCGGAATGCCATCTGTTCCCACGGCTTAACAGACATTCACCCAGAAATCCTCTACAGAGGTGGAGAGTGAACTAATCTCTGTACCTTCGGCCATGAGAGCTCTCTCCGTGAGGGCGTGTTTTTTTTCCTCAAAACGAACATAAAAATTATTTAGCTCATCCGGGAGAGAGGCAGCGGTGTTCACTCCACTGTTCATTTCTTGCCACATGCTTCTAGAGTTGGTGGTGTTGAACTGTCCTTCAATCTTGTCCCTGTACTGGCATTTGGCTGCTCTGATAGTTCTGACTGGTTTGTTTATGCTCCTCCTTGTTCCTGGAATTAAAAGCGGAGGTCCGCACATTAAGTGCCGCACAAACATTGCTATTAATCAATTGTTTCTGTTTAGGGTAGTTCTGTAATGTTTTGGTCGGCACTACATCATCTATGCACTTACTGATGAAACACATTTCGGTATAAGCGTAGACCTTAATGTCATCCTCAGAGGCGGACCGGAACATCTCCCAGTCAGCATCATCAAAAAATCTTTGATTGGTCCCATCGTTCTGAGGGCGGGTGCTTCCTGTTGCAATTTAAATAAGTATAAATAATAAATGAGCATTCCACAGGATGCTGGATCTCAAGTTGTGTGAGGTTTATTTCATCTGTTTGAATGAGATATGTGCATATTTGCAGATTGTATATGATATACATTTTATAGATATTTGCCTTTTTATCATTAGCCAAGACAGTTAAAGTTACAGGGAACTGTTGAGAGAGAGGGAAAATGAAACACACAAGCACTTTAACATTATGAACTGAAACGCACGTGCTGCGGCTCTGATATGCGGACCGTTTAAATGACACTGTGTTGCACACCGGTCTATTATTATAGTAACACGATGCACGTAACAACAACACAACCCATGACTGGTCGTTTACATGTCTCAGTTACTTCACATGCAAGCAGGTAATTTTTCTTGAGTCCTCAAGAAAAAAATCGGCCAAACGGGATAATTTAGCGACTGATATGATAATTAAAAAAGTCAGAATATTGTCCGATTTATCGGCTTTGGTGATAAATCGGTCGACCACTTGTAGGGATACACTGTTTGTCCATGCCCATGTGGAGGCTATGTCTCTAGATGAATGTGCTTTTATGCCAGTAAGGCATCTCACGCCCTGTGATTCATAAACGAAGGCGATTGCATCAACGATCCAGTGAGAGAGCCTTTGTTTGAAAATGCCTTTTCTGTGTCCAACATAACAAACTGATCTGACAGTCTAAGCTGTCATGCGCAATACCAGCATGGGGCATAATAAATACGCTAAGATTGAGCCAATTCAGGCTCGTTTGCTGTGCTCCGTTCCACTGCTCTGGCTGGGGATGCCAAATCGTGCCCTGCACTTGAGAGAGCAGATCCCTCCTCAGCAGTATTTCCCATGGGGGGCCATCTAATATCTCAGGTGTCCTGTGTGTTGGGTGGATTGCTGATCATCTTTATGGTGTCCCTGATAGTTGTATGCTGTAGGTAAGGTTTCAATGACAGCTTATTCATGTCAAATGAGACCCATCTACACAAACACACTGTGGATACAGGAATCCAAATGTATAATGTATCATATTATTAATGATTTTAAGATTTGTTTTTATTAAATAACATATGAAATGAATAAAGTATGAAAACCTTTAATAATGTATTTGTCCATCCAATTATTATTTTTCATTGTGGCTCTCATTATTATCATCAATATCAGTATTTCTGTACATGCAGATGTGTTCTCTGTCAATCTGTGTCAGGGATTAAACAGCTCTTTAAATGCTTGATTTAATAGGAGACACTAGGTGAACAGGGATAAATATAGCATCGAGATATTATAAAACTTTGCCAGTTATTACTCTTATTATTACAAAAACATCACTATGCAAAAAAAAAAACACACACACACAATTCTGCATGCATTCTGATCTATAGTTATGGTATTATTAGATTATTTGATTAATTTACAACATTCTAGGAACAGAGTTATTTACTGAGCAAGTTGTTTTTCTAACCTTTTCTTGAAACATGAATTTAAATGTATTGTGTATAAGTAGAGACTATACACTTTTGCCCAGGTTTACATTGTGTAATAAATCAAGAAGTAAATATTATAAATAAAAAGGGCTATTAAGATAATGCTTATTAAAAAAGATTTTTTTTTCGGAAGATGGTGTGCCATTATCTGTTCATTTCAATCATATTTAACTTTTCATAACATCTCATGTATTCCATAAACAAATTAATCTCCATTTGATTGGATGTGAGCTTACTTTGAACATTTTTCATAACAAATCTATTTGCCCCACTTATTAAAAACAACATGCTTTTTAGGGACCTTTAGCCCCAGAAAGAGGGGGATGTTTTACCCCAAATACAATCATTTCACGTATTGGACAGTTATTAAATAATTGAATCACCTTGAGCAAAACTGAAAATGACAAAAATAAATAAATAATAATAATTTGTTTTCAATAAATGTGATCATTTCTGGGATTCTCATTGCATACATTTGAAAAATTTAAACAAATATTAAATATAAAACATGTACAAGTACTGTGGTAGTTTTTATTGTTGTTTAGTGTTTTAGGAGAAAATAAAATTGAAAGTGTCTTTATCCCCATTGTACCGGTTTAATTCAGAATTAGCAAGTCAATACACTCCATTGTGTTTATTCTTGCAATAGTTACAAAACCTCACCTTTTTGTCTGACACTGAAAAAATTCTAGCTGATGCTGACAACATATTTAACTGGAAAAGTTAATCTTAGATGAAAGTCATACAGAGGCAGGGTCATAAAGGGATGCACCTTTGTCTCCCAATTCCACTCCTGGCTTATTTTAAAAGGGAAGCTCATCAAAGACCTTTTGAATCCAGAGACAAGCCTTGGATGGATACCTGAAAGAACAAGAGAAGATTTTCTCATTCAATGGACCATTCTTTTTAATTTTGCATGGGTTTTAACAAATCAAAACAAAACAAACAACGATGGACCGATTAGGTTTTTATTTTTTAGCAGTGTTATTTTTAATCCATGGACCCCTTGTCATACAAGGTATGAACTAATATATTAATCTATTTTGCTATTCAGTAATTGCATTTGGAAAAATGTGTGTAGTCATAACTAAAGCTGATGTTATGATTAGATTTTAATGTTATGTATACTATAGAAATTAGAGGGATTATCTAAATGCAAGATTTTATTTAGTAAGAACTATTTTGCCACATTTGACCATTTAGCACATTTATGAATTTGACACAAATCAAATAAATTAACATGTTGGCATACATTAACATCTAAGGAGTAAAACTAAACTATAAAACTAAATATACTGTAATTCTGCAGAACGGAAATAAATTCAGGTAAAGAAATTTCAATAAAAATTTTAACACTTCACATTTTATTAGGCATCACATGAGGTAGGGTTCAGATGTTCTGCACAGTAGCTCCAAAAACCATAAACAAAGTTACTCATTAATATGTTATTCCTTGCAAAGTAAGATTTATTCCTAAATTATCTAATAAACACAGGTCCTTAAGGTCAATTACTTTGACAACCTACCATATACCAATATTTGACTGTTATCTGTCATTTTTCTGTCAATATTGAAATTAAATGTCCCAGAGTTCCTTTGGGAATTAAACAGTGATGCCAACCTCTAAAATATCTAACAATTACAAAATATAACTAAAGATATTCAGTAAGGTTTTGTCAAATTTGAAAGGGAAACAGACTGGCCAGACAAAACTAACTCATAATTCTCTGAGCAGGTCAGTGCACCAGTGGTCAGTTTCAGTGTAATACCGGTCAATGCATAGATCAAGACTGGAGGTGTGATGGAACGAAGGACTGCCCGGACGACTCTGATGAATTGAACTGTCGTACGTATCTCTGGGTGAACACTTATTGGATTGACCACTGATCCGATTTACCAAATAAACTTTCTAAAATGCTATTTATTGGTAGTCACGAGGCAAAGAAAACATTTATATACAATTTCTCCATTCTTCTTTGAATTTAATTTTCAGCATCACCCTCCTGTAGCTCTCAGCAGTTCAAGTGCTTGACTGGAGGAGAGTGCATTCCTTTAGCGTTTGTATGTGATGGGGAGCCAGACTGCTCAGATGGCTCTGATGAGCAAAGGGCATGTGGTATGTTTATAAGTGCTTTAATGTAATATGGGAAGAATACAAATGTGACAGATGTTAGTTGGAAAGCATTTTTTAGGGATAATGCATGGCCCTACTTTTTTCCCTCAAGGTGGTCAGACATGCAGCACAGAGCAGTTCACCTGTCGAGAAGGGCAGTGCATTCCCAAACAATACCAATGCGACCATGTATCAGACTGCATTGACAACTCTGATGAAAACAACTGCAGTAAGAACATCTCTTTTACTGTACATCAAAAGAACGGTGGGATGTAAAGTCTGAGTCCACTGGTGACAATGCTTTGATTTCAATTTAATAATAAAATTAAAATATCATTACAAATGCTATTTTCAGCAACAATTTGAGAGAAAATTTTGAGAATTTTACATGAAATTCAGTTAAGTTCCATTATGTGCCCCTTTTGTTTTAATAACAGCATACATTCAAACTGCCATTGACTAGTTGTCTAAAACCTGATGGTCCAGCTTATATAACATCATGAGCATCTTGTGTGTTTCAATTGAAGCAAAGAAATTTCAATGAGTAAACTACATATTTTTATGTGCTACTGATATTATTCGAACCAGAATCGAAACCTTCCTAAAGGAAATGAGTGTGCACATGTCTGTAACAAATGTCACAAAGGTCTTTAAGCAATCTTATCTTTACAAGACAAGAAAGGTTATGACTCCCACTTTGAATAGTCCAATACACATAAATATCACAGGATGAATCAGTTACCAAAATGACAGGGGACAGCTGGTGTGTACAGTAGTGTAAACATTCTATTATCATCATGTTTTGATTTTGGAACGGCAATAAAATATTTTAATTGTATCACATGTGCTTGCATTGAATCCAGACTACCCAGCCTGCACTGAGAAGACATG
Source organism: Xyrauchen texanus (assembly GCF_025860055.1). NCBI lineage: Eukaryota > Metazoa > Chordata > Actinopteri > Cypriniformes > Catostomidae > Xyrauchen > Xyrauchen texanus. The sequence goes on from NC_068308.1 coordinate 17,299,018, forward strand.
CGCTAATGGAGCTTGCTACAACAACACTCAACACTGCAATGGGATACTAGACTGTCGAGATGGATCAGATGAATCCAACTGCAGTGAGTGTTGAAATTTATCAGTAAAGCATGTTCAGACTAATGTTCTATTACAGTTTTTAACTTTTAACTGTAACTCCCCAAAATTTCCATTGAAATTCTATAACTTTCATTTCTAAAACAGCAAGGCACTGTCAGCCACATATGTTTGAATGCACTAATGGATACTGCATCCCAATGCCCTTTCTCTGTGATCACTGGGATGACTGTGGGGACAACAGTGATGAGCAAAACTGTGGTGGGTCCCACAATACATCTCACCTATTCTACCAAAGATACATATACAGTGTTTCAAGAAGATTAATCGAGTGTCAGAAAAGTGAATGTATGTAGTTCTGTACTTCTTAATTTATTAACTTTCATGCAGCCTTGAAAGTCATCCTTTTAAAACCTTTCAACGAAAACTGAAGAAAGACAATGTATTCTTATATTCCATCTGCACTATTTTTAAATTGTCTTTATATGTACGTATGTGTCAGATGAATGCTTTTGGTGTATCGCAGCATAAGCTATACATTTTAAAACCTGTTTATTTTTTAAACGCTTGTCTCAACATCCCTGCGTTCTGTCATTCTTCTTGCATCCTGGTTGTCTACGCTCAGTTACACGCTGTTTCCATGTTGAGGTAGAGTCAGAGCCTCAAATGCAGCTTCATATCCAAGTTTAACCGAATACCACCACAGATCTTTTTATATAACCGTCTCCGGTTATATAAAAAGACCGGAGAACTCCACATGGGGGCGGAATCTCCAAAAGAGGGCAGGGTTACTCCAAAAAGGGACATCATTTCCACACACGCTTAAGGTTAGGGAAAGGGTTAGGTTAGGAAAGTAGGTATAGCTGCAGGCTGGAGATCTCCAAATAGGGACGGAATCTCCAAAAGAGGGCAGGGTTCCTCCAAAAGAGGGTTGTTCCAACTCCAAAAGGAGGTGTCACTTCCACTCACGGTTAAGGTTAGGGAAAGGGTTTGGTTAGAGGCTCCTTATATCTTTGCTGCGGCTTTGGAGCTCCCGCCCCTTTGCCTGCAGCCATATCCTTCTCTCCTCTGGGGAGAGGGACTCTTATAATACTTCAGTAAATACTGTACAATCGTCATTATGGTATTAGGGTAATGTAAATATGGTTCTACCATTTAGAAAAAATACTCTGGTTCTGCTGGCATTTTGAAGCTTGTTGTACTAAGGCACTGGTGTACGTACCGTCCAACACTTGTCTTAAGAGAGTCCTACAGTGTATATGCTTTTTAAAATGTTTAAGTATACATATTTGTTTAATACCAGCCACACAGAGCACTATGTTGTCTTCTCTCCCAGAGTATCAGACCTGTAGTGGGTCAGAGTTCTCCTGCAGTAATGGACGCTGTATGCCTCAGCAGTGGGTGTGTGATGGCATCAACGACTGTGGGGACTTCAGCGACGAGAAGGGATGTGGTGAGATATTGACACCACCTCTCTCCAGTCAATATATATACACTCCAAATAGCTATTGAGCAAATATGTCAGCCTTCTATATTCATAAATTTTTTATAGCAATAATAGTTAAATCTCTTAAATGCTGAGGATTTCAAACTTTCAGACCCAGGAACCCGTGACTGTTATCCTGGCGAGTGGCCCTGTCCGGGCTCTCCAGTGTGTGTCCCCATAAACAAAGTATGTGACAATCACCCTGATTGTCCTGGTGGAACAGATGAGACCAACACTACAGCACAGCTAACCTGTGGTAAATACCTTAAATACAGGTTACTTTAAATAGAATTGAATTCAAATTCAAAACAATAAACATATTTGGTAGACGCTTTCATCTAGTCTTTGGATTTATGTCTATTTCACACATCGATAATCAGAAAATGTTCCAGATGATTATTAATCTATATCTGCATTTTTTTCAGATATAAATAGGGTTTCTCATCATATAATACTCTGTATCTCTTCATACATATTTCTCAACACAATGTTAGTAAAGCATGAGCAGCAGGCTCTGGTTTAATTTCCTCTAGCATGTTTCAAAAAGGGATTCTTCACCATGTTAAGTGGCTGTATATCGCAGACTATAAACTTAGCTACACAATTTGTTAGGTTCTTGGCCTGTGGTGAATCAATTGATAAAGCTAAGCTTTTGCAATTGTAGGTTGTACCTGCTTATTACCTTTTGCTGCACATAGCTGCCATTTGCCATGATTTCTGCTCATATGCGATGTTGGCCTGCTCCATCAACCCAATATCCGAAATGACTCCAAACTTCCATTCTTTTAATAATTGATATTTAGATATACAATACAATACCACAACCTTGGCCTTACTAGTGTCATGCCCTACCAGTTGAGCTGCAGGAGCACAGTACTTAGAGATACATTTTTGATGATGATGAATGACGATCATGTGGTATCATATGAATCAAAACAGCAGTTACAAAGTATTTCCTAGATAGATGCCAGTATGACCATAATTAACGGATATTCTTTGATTCCCTAAGCATTACAGTAACAATTTAATGCATTTTACATGTTTTTTTCATAAGTTTTAAGTGTGTTAAATTCTAACCACAGACATCTGATGAAACTCTCATATAACGTTATACATGTGACAGACAGGCTGTGCTCAGTAAAGAACATTTTTAAGTGCACCAGAAACCTAATTGCTTCTCTTTATTGCCTGTAGGTTTACACCAGTGTTCTGTTCTAAGCTGTGAATACCAATGTCATTCCAGTCCTCAGGGCGGAGCCTGCTACTGTCCCGATGGCTTCACTGTCGCCAATGACAGCCGTTCCTGTGTGGGTGAGTGGAGTGAAGTTCTTTTGAAACTTTAAACATCTTGCTCCATCTTAAAACACCTGTGTGAGATTAAACAATCCAGATTGAGTATCAAAATTAACCTTAATTTATTAGATTAGCAGGTTGTGACTGATTTAGCATGTATGTGTTCTTTCCTCAGACTATGATGACTGTAAGATTTGGGGAATTTGTGATCAGTTTTGTGAGGATCGACAAGGCACACATCATTGCAGTTGTGCAGACGGATACTTCCTGGAGCATGGTCATGTCTGCAAGGCCAATACTTCAGGTAAAGTGAAACTAGAACTCAAAATGCTTTTAATGTGCTACATGCAAGGCTGAATCCTGTCAAACAGAGGTATTTGTAATTTTGTATGAAATGTATCTGAATGTACATTATTTTAGTTCACCAAACGGTTAGGCGCACAGCAGGTCATTGTACATGGCTAAAGACTATATTGGAGACAGTATTAGGAGAAACTGTTATTTTCTGTAATTAAAATGTTTTGGTTTTCCACAGTATTAGCTATTTTCTTAATAGTATGTTGTAACATATCTGACATGTCTTTATTCTTGGTTCTCATAGGGGGTCTACCACAGCTGATCTTCACAGATGGACGGGATATTAAGGTGGCAGACATACATGGGCGGTTTATTAGAACTCTGGTCCAATCAGATGGTAAAGGTTATGCGGTGGGCGTTGGTTACAACTGGCACTATCAACGGATCTTCTGGACAGACACCAATTCTCAGAAGGTTCCTCATGGTTTATAGTATGAAATCACCACAAAAGTGGAACAAAATTATATACACAAATATGATCACTGCTTGAGAAATAATTTTTATTCAGGTTTTCGCCATAAACTTTGATGGTGGGGATAAGACAGAGGTGCTGTCTGAAGCAGTGCACAATGCCCAGAATTTGGCTGTGGACTGGATCAACTTAAAGCTTTACTTTGTGGAGGAACATGTGGAGAGGATTGAAGCATGTGATTATGATGGGGGGAACCGTGTCACCCTAATTGCAGAAAATCTAGTGACCCCTCATGGGCTTGCTCTGGACCCAACAGTAGGGTGAGTACGTGTACCTTTTAAAAGACCAACATTCTGGTCCCTAGCATGGGATGCTGGTGTTCTTCTTAACTAGCTTTATCAGAAATAATTCCTTGGTCAAGCAGCTTCACAAGAAGCTAGTTGGTCAGCATTCTTTTGCTACCTGGCCTTTCCCTTTAGCTCTGGTAAAAGACGATCTGAAAATTTCCTTGGATATTTTATTGTGAATAAAATGAAAAAAACCTGCTTGTGGTCTGATTGCTTTAACCTGTATTCTTTTACAGATATATGTTCTTCACAGACTCTGGCTTTAACACAGATGATGTTAAACTGGAGCGGGCCTTCATGGATGGTAGTAACCGGTTTGAGTTGATTAAGACCAGACTTGGTTCCCCCACTGGTATCACCCTGGATTTGGTCACCCAAAGGGTTTACTGGACAGACAGCCATTTTAACCTTGTTGAAACAGTCACTTACAGTGGCTTGGACAGGTATTACACTCTGCAAATTGGATACTATTTTAAACTTTTTAAGGAACGGACTATGTATTTTGATGTATAAACCCAAATCTATTGTTTTAGGATTACTAAAAGGTTTTGGATAGAGACTGTGCTGAATTTATGTCAATGAAATCCCACAATTCATACTCATGCTCTAAAATGTGCCATTAGGAAAACAGTTCTCAATGGAGGTAATCAGGTTCCTCACCCATTTGGGATTGCAGTGTTTGAGAATCATGCCTATTTTACCGACTGGGTCAAGATGGGTGTCATTCGGACCAACCGCTTTAATGGCAGTGACCCAACTTTTCTCTACCGCTCTACTAACAGACCTGGACAAATTGTGGTCTCCCATCCAGTCCTTCAGCCCATCGGTGAGACAAAGTTTAAAGACAACATGAAATTACTACTTGAGAAGTGCAGTTTTATGTCCAGAGTTCTTGTATATGCTACTGAAATGGGAAGTTGGTGAGGGATATATTGAAGGGCTTGCCCCAATTTTTTTAAATAGTCAATAGGATTTAGTTATGTCATAGTGATGAACACAGATTTACTACTTGCTGGTCAATTGTAGATACCATTAGAGTGAGGGACAGTCTGATTCTAGAGAGCATTTGATTGGACAAAAATCAGTGTTGTGCAACATGAAAAAGTTTGATTTTTGCTCCATTTGTCGGGAAGAGAAAGACTGTTCATTTTAAACAATATAATACTCACATAATATCAAGGCCAAAATGTTACAATTTATTTATTTATTTGTTTATTGCTATAATATATGTGTATACTAAGCATCCATCTTCACTGAATTAATTGATTCTTGGTAGTAGTAACTGGTGTATACACTCTTGATTTTTTTCACTACAGTGATTAATCCATGCGGCAGACACAATGGAGGGTGTCAGCAAATCTGCCTTCTGAGTCACCGCACTGACAACGATGGGCTAGGTTACCGCTGCAAGTGTCGCCTAGGATTTGACCTCCAGCCAGATGGCCACACCTGCTTTAGTGAGTGACAGCAGATCAATTTCATAATGATAAACGCAACTAAACTTTAAAATTGTTTAAGGTGAAGTTTGTAATTAACATCACCAAATGGAATTGCAAAAATAATTACCATTTTAAAAAAGTTATCTAAAATATTCGTTCCATCTTTCAATATTTGGACAAACAGGTAGCTTCACCCCAAACTTACTAAATTGCTTGAGCCAATGTTACCATGCCAGGCCGCTCAAACAAATAGAGCAATGCTGAAAGTGCCACAGAGCCGATTTTCACTTTTAGGGGAAATCAGCCAAAAAATGGCTTACTTATAGTGCACATTAATCTGGCATAGGAGAAAGTATTTTAATATAAAAAATGTACACGTACCACCATCTGATATCAGGCTTTATTTTCCTTTTCAATTGCATCAGATCCTCTGACACATACCTGTCTCTCTATTTCAGAGATTGAAGATTATTTACTGGTAGCTTACGCAAAAGCAGTCAGGGGGATTCCCCTGAATGTGTCCTCCCAGGAAGATGTCACCCTACCCCTCGCTGGCCTGGGTGAAACCTTCTCTGGCACTGCAGTAGAGTGTGACAGCTCAGTGGGGACTGTGTTCTACAATGACCGCATCCGGCAGCTCATTTACAAATCGCCCATCAATGGCACCTGTAAGTGGAAAACTCATTGTTATCCCTACTGGTCAGGGTCCAGCTAAACCAGTTAAAAATCTGCTTGACCAACCAGGGAGACTAGCTAAACTAGCTTAAAACAGCTAAGATCTGCTAACCAAGACAATTTTCAATGGCCCAGAATCTAGGGGTGTCAATAGTATAAAATGCTTATCATGACAAATGAAGTTGTCATATTTGAATAATACTTATTTTAAATAATTTGTTGTCATCTTGATGCCCCCTTGGATGTTTTCTGAGGCCCCCTAATGGACCCCAGCCCCCTGGTTGAGAACCACTGCTGTAAAATACACTCAATAAATATATTTAAAAAAGTATTGTTATTATATCTCAGCACAGGAGATCTTGACAGGTTACAGAGTGGGCTCTGTGGAGTCTATGGCATATGACTGGACCTCTAAGATCCTCTTCTGGACATCCAGCACATATCGCACTGTCTCAGCTTTTAAAGTAACAGATGGATCCAGACGGGACATTGTTAAGAACTTGATGTACCCCCGGGGTATTGCCGTGCACCCCAGTGCAGGGTATGAGAAAAGGACAAATTCTTGGTTCCACCAAACACTTTCTCTCTATTCTGTTCATACATTTTTAGTAAATTATGCAAATTCTACAAAGGGATAGTTCACCAAAAAGAAAAATGTAGTCCTGTCATCATAAACATAAACTTTTTTTAAACCTGTGATATATTACTTTATATCAATTTATAGAAAAAGAGATGCAATGAAAGCAAAGAATGACTTAGGTTAACAATCTCCTTTTGTGTTCCATAGATTAAAGAAATTCAAATGGGTTTGTAAAAACTTTAGGGTGAGTAGATGAAAGAATTTTCATTTTTAGGTGAACTATCCCTTTAAATACATTTTGTGCTATAGAATGTCCTGTTATTAAAAAATGTCATTTAAGACCCTATCAACATACAACTTTTAACTGTTCTTCATATTTATTCTAATTAGCAAGCATATGTGTGGTCTTTGCTGAATCATACTACACAGCTTTATTTTTTCCCCTTAGGCACCTCTTCTGGTCTGATTGGTACCGGCCAGCTGTGATCACCAGAGCGTACACAGATGGAAGCAATGCTATTCCTCTAATTAACACCACACTTGGCTGGCCTAATGGACTCGCCGTGGACTACCTGTAAGGAAGTCTTCTTACAGTAGCAGTTTTCTGTATCTTCAATTTGATAATGAGCTTTGTTTCTGAAAGGGATGGCTTTATCCACTTTGCATTGTAATTTGATCCCGACGCATCCAAAATTTCTGTTTGGACTTAATAAGTAGCTAATAAGACTGTGAAATGGTTCTTGGAAATGTTTATTTGTGTTCCACAGAATGGATCGGCTATACTGGGTAGATGCACAGCTTGACCGGATTGAGCACGTGAGCATTGATGGGCTGGATCGACAGGCTTTTTCCAGTACCGGACAAATCACTCATCCATTCTCGCTTACCTTACACTCAGGTTGGTCTTAGTGACAGCAATTTTGTGTTTTGTCAGTTATTCTTCATTCTTCAAGTTAAAATAAAATCATGATTCTTTCAAATGTTGGCCTCATTGTGATGCTTTGGAAACTGAAACATTTAAATAGACTGTAAACATCACTCTGCAATGTCTTTACTTGAATAAAAATGAGCACGAGTTGATGTTTAACTACAAAAAACAATATGCAGATATTCAATGCATTTTATGGTTCCAACAATATGTTCCATTTGTCACTGACTGATTTGTCTCTACTCTTTGTTAGATCATCTTTTTGTGTCAGACTGGAGGACAAATTCTGTGTTCCGAATGAGGAAGAGGGATGGTGGAGAAAATATAATACTCAGAAAGGGCATCTATGGCATAATGAATGTCAAGGCCTATTCATCTGATTTTCAGAACTGTGAGTGGCACATGTTCATAGTTAACCAGTGTTATTATAGTTTTGGATTTATATTAATTTTCCAAATCAGTTTTTTCTGTTAGTTTTATTTTAGTTTTAGTATTTTTCATGGCTGCCACAGCAGAAGCATTTACTGGTATCTTTTAAAAATGTCTAATATAATTACACTTCTCAGGGCAGTTTTGTTGTTACCTCTATCTTTTTGTATTATTGTGTTTAATTTGGATTGTAAATGTTGCGAATTTTATAACATAGGGTGAATATGGGTAAAGTGACAAAGGACATTTAAACCTGACCCCCATTGTATGCATATGCATATGAAGATGATTATAAATTATTTTTATCTAATCTTTGGGAAGTAAACAATTAAAGGGATAGTTCACCCAAAAATGAAAATTCTCTCATCATTTACTCACACTCATATCAAGAATATCTCAGCTCTGTCGGTCCATACAATGCAAGTCATCGCGGCACAAAACCCGGAAGCTCCAAAACGCACATAAAGGTAGCATCCTTTTTTTACTGTAAATCTTGACATCAGCAGTCTCATTGACAGATTTATAGTGAAAAAGGAGACACATTTTGGTCTGTTTTCAGCCAAAACTGATTAGATTTCTTCAGAAGACATTAATTAAACCACTTAAAGATTACTTTGTGTTACCTATATGTGCTTTTTAGAGCTTCAAAGCTTTAGACCCTCTTAACTCGTGTTGTATGGACTTATTGTATGGAGCTGAGATATTTCTATAAAATCTTTGCTTGTAAATCTAACCCTAACCTGATTAACAACTCAAATTATAGATAATAAGTCCAATCCTGTGCTATTCTCTCCTGTCCTGTCCAAGTGATGTTCTCAAAATACAATGTAGGTGACAATCCACTTATTGTTGTTTACTTCTGTTGCATCAGTATTGAAAACTAGATGCAACCTGATTCCAAACGGCCTCTGCAGTCACTTCTGTTTCCCTACACCTGCGTCCAATCGGGTGTGTGGCTGTCCCTATGGCATGAAGCTGCAGGAGAACCAGAGGGACTGTGTGAAAGACGACTCTGAGCCCCCACCAGATAATAGCTGTGGAGACTATGCTTTTCCATGTGATGAGGGTCGCTGTGTATCTAATTCATACCGCTGTGATGGTGTGAGCGACTGCTTCGACAAGACAGATGAAGCTAACTGTACAGAGCCAGGTTTGTAGTCTCATGTAGCCAGACCTTTGACTAAACAGCAAATAGCATTAGTTCTGGTATTACATTTTATTCTGGCCAAGAACTGCCCACTTTAGACATGAAGAGACCTGTGAAGTGTCCAACCACAGTCTGTTCCATTGGTTCATGCCAATTAGGGACAATTTTATACTTGTAGTTGAGGTTTATGCTCCTGCTTGTGGATTTAACTTGCTACCACTTGCCTCGAAAGAAACTCTGAATATCTTTCAAAGATTTGATGCCACCAACCTGACAAACTTTGGAAAATTAGTTAATCCTCAAAAGTGCTCATTGTATCAAGCCGGTATTTTGTAAAGACCACTTTGTTTCCAGGCGGACTGTTAAGAAAACTCTATTTGCCCTTATTCCAGGAAGTTGCAATAAATCAGCCAATCAGATTACAGCTTTCCAGATTGAGAAGGCAGTTTTCCATTGTTGTGTGCAATATGTATTAGACAACGGACAGCCTGTGGGTGTACCCTTTCAGACTTGATGTCTATGTACATGTGAGTCTATAAACATCTCTGAAAATGCTGTTACTCCTTTCACGTTTTTAATCAGGGACAACTTGCTCTCCATACGCCTTCACCTGTGGGAACAAGCACTGCATCCCTGCTAGATGGCGCTGTGATGGGCACGATGACTGTGGTGATTGGACAGATGAGAATAACTGTCCCACACGTGGTCCAACCACTTGTGCATCCCACCTCTTCCCTTGCACCAATGGAAACTGTATCCCAAAACCATGGGTGTGCGATGCCTTCAATGACTGTGGTGATGGTTCTGATGAGAGAGAGTGCAGTGAGTATTTAAAATACTGGAACAACTTCAGGAATTTTATGTATTCTAACATATCCTCATCCTTACCATTCTTCTTGTCATGGCCATTAATGCTAAAGGCAGAGTTCATCCAAAAATTACAATTCTGTCATCATTTACCCATCCTGATCCAAAACCCTTATGACTTTCTTTGTTCCTTGGAACACAAAAGGAGATGTTAGACAAAATGCTAGCCCCAGTCACCATTTAATTTCATTGTATTTTTTTTTGTTTACATACAATGAAAGTAACTGGTGAATAACATTCTGCAAACATCTCATTTTGTGTCCCATGGAAGTAAGTCATAATGGTTATAAACTACATCAGGATGAATAAATAATGACATGTCTTATCTTTAGTGTGTTGGGGTAACAGTTGTGTCCCCAATATGAATATTGAGGAATAAAAACTCAGACTCAGGTTTGCAATCAATCAAGTTTACTGAATGTTCTCTGCAGTTCCAATTTACATAATAATTTAAGTCAATGGGATCCAGTAGTTCAGTAATATAGAAGAAAAAGAAGAAACTTACTTTAAAAAACATTCACAAGCAATTATAGTCGTATACAAATTGAATTAGCGGTGTCACAGTACAACACTTTTGAGATTCTGATAGGTCACTTCAAACATCTTAGCACTTTACAAATATGGTCTGTTTCCACCTTCGTGCAAACAATCATTAATTATATTAATTATATTAATTATACAAGCCATAACATTAATCAGTTCCCATCATCGGTTTTACAGAACTTATGCACAGATATCAAGGGATAGCAATACATTATGAGTACTACTATGGCAGTAGTAGTAGTCATAGGGTACCATAAACAATCCAAACACTTAATGATTTAGACATTGCTTTAGACATTTGAAGGAATGCAGGGCCTCTCGCCATCTGTGGAAAATTAGGATCTAAGATGGAACGCTTCAAGTGTATTTTAGTTAATACTTTAATAACCATTGTCCTCCTCCTTTATCCTTTTCTAGATTCCACTATTAGCACCTGCAGGCCGGGCTACTTCCTGTGTCCAGATCACCGCTGTATTTATGGCTCATATGTCTGTGATGGAGACAAGGACTGTTTGGATGGCTCGGATGAGAAGGACTGTGGTAAGGCACAGTTACTTGATCCTTTAAGGTGCCAGAATCCACTTTAGGGATCAATTTAATTAACACAAATGACATGGGTGTTTTGGCTAGACTTCTCCTGTGGAGGCTACGAGTTTGCTTGTGCCAGTGGAGACCAGTGTGTGAGTCAGAGCTACCGCTGTGATGGAGTTTATGACTGCAGGGATCACTCAGACGAGAGTGGTTGTCGTAAGTTGTGTTGTTTACAATGAGTTTACATTATATGTCCTCTTCAAGTCTGGTTTTATGGACTCAGATCAGCAAAACAAGAAATGCAGCTTTTAAGTAAAATGTTTTCACGATGTTGTTAACTGTATAACATTTAATGAATATTAAAAAGCAGATAGATATCTATACATGCTATTTACACTTAGTGTAAATGTGTGTTAATTGCAAAGAGTGCAAAGAGTGTACGATGATATATGCACTCTAGTGCAAATAATGGCAGGTACTATTTATATCCTAATTAAATACTAACATACAGTATAGGGGCATCACTGCAGTGTGCTTATTGTGTTTATTTAGAGTCCCACAGACACCCTACACCAACCAAAACAAAATATAACTTTAACCTTTACAAAAATTAATCATGTTTTTTTACAGTAACCATAGTATCAACATGGTATTGTGTAGTAAAATCATAGTAACCACAATATTAAACATGGTTACTATATTTAGTACCATATTACTGTAGTAACTCCATGGTTAATTGCATTAAAAGTATGGCTTGTGCCAAAAAACATGGTTACAATAATAATACTATAGTAAAACCATGCTTCATTTCAAACTTTTCTCTTGATATTCATTTAATTAATTTTTTAATTAAAATGTAATTAATTTAGTTAACAATTAGTGTTAAGAACATAATGCCAATGATGACTGCTAACTTATTTTATATGCAGCCACACGTGGGCCAGGCCTGTGCCATGACAATGAGTTCCAGTGCCAGGTCGACGGATTCTGTATTCCGAAGGTGTGGGAATGTGATGGCCATCTGGACTGTGAGGATGGCTCTGACGAGCACAACAGCTGCCCACCCCGAACCTGCAGAACTGGAGACTTCCAGTGTGCTAATGGCAACTGCTTGCCTCAGAGCTGGGTTTGTGATGGTGAAAATGACTGCAGGGATATGAGTGATGAGATGAACTGTCCCACTCCACCATTCAGCTGCCCATCAGGCCAGTGGTTGTGTCCCACAGACCAGGTGTGCATCACAGAGTCTCAGGTGTGTGATGGCCAGAGAGATTGTCCCAATGGAGCGGATGAGTCTCCCCTCTGCAGTGAGTATTGATGCTGCTGGAACAACAGATTAGTGCCTTAAAGACCCCATGAAATCAAAACTGGAGTCCTGTTTCTTAGTCTGTTTGCATTCAAGCTATCTATTTGCCACCCTAATAATAAAATAATAAAAAAATGCAGTTGCTGGTTTAAGATGGTCTAATTAGTATTGTAATGTACTCCTAAAAGTTGGCAAAATTGACCTTTAGTAGACATGCACATTTCAAATTTACAATTTTTCTCTTCCAGGAAAACAGACCAAAAATATTCATGACTCAACCTGCACTACACAGATTAATTGTCCAATCAAATTCTCTCTAGAATGAGAATCCCTCCCCCTTATTCAACCCGCAACTGACTTGCAGCTAGTAAATCATGTTTAATTACTGTAACTAAAACATATTTGCTATTTAAAAAAAAAGGATGAGCTCTTTGATATTTCCCATCCAAATTTCCTGTTCAATAGGAAATATGTCAACACAAGACAGAAAACTGTTGTCCTCAAGCTATTTCATGAGATCTGTAGTCCCTGTGTCACAGTTCCGGCATCTGTGCCGGCTCATTCTGTTGATTGTTTTTCTCCCTCCATCGTGTTTTACAGGTGGAGCCGGCACACATGGTCAGCGTTTCCATGGGAGTCGCTGACCATGCCAAGCATACTCGCTCGCTGCACCTGCTTCACTCTGATTGCACTCCCTGCTTATTCCTTTTGTCTCCTCCCTTTCTTTGCCAGTTTATTTGCTAACCATCTTGGCACACTGATGTAAACAGATTTTCTTCTTCTCTAAATTCTTCTCTCTCACTTTTTCCTTTAAGATGAAGATGACTGTCAAATGAATAATGGGGGCTGCAGTAATGGTTGTATTCAGGGCCCATTTGGAGCTCAGTGCGTCTGTGACCCAGGATTCCAACTATTGAACGACTCGAAGACCTGTGATGACATAAATGAATGTCTGATCCCTGGTTTCTGCAGCCAGGCATGCTTCAATGAGCGAGGGTCCTTCCGATGCTACTGCCAGGATGGTTACCAGCTGGAACCTGATGGCCGCACATGCAAAGTCAACTGTAAGCAACATCTCTATCAATTACCCTTACATTTTAACCATGGGTTGTTGTGAGGAGAAATATGATGCTGAATTGCATTTGTAGGAAACTGTCAAGAACAAAATGATTTTACTCTACTGAGACCAAGTGCTGAAAGTTAAAATTCTTTGTCATTCTTGAAACTGAATCTGCTACAGCCCCAGGTGAAGCCTCACTTCTGATAGCCAAACGCAATGAGATTGTATCTAACCGCCTAAACTTCAGGCCACCCATCATCCAACCCATAGTTAGTGGCCAGAGCATCGTCACTGTAGACTTTGATAATGTCAACAAAAGAATCTACTGGGGTGATGCCTCAAAGAAAATGATCTTCAGTTCATTCCGGAATGGCACAGACCAACGCCAGGTAAGTAATGCAAGGATATAAAGATTCTTCTAGTTGTGTTTTAGGGTGTAGCCTTTCATTGCAGCTCTGGAAACCTGACAAGAAATCTCCTGGTCGCATTTCACAATGCAACACATCTTAATGGTCTATTTTTTTTCTTCTATTTTTGGTCAAATGTGACCTATGTACACACCTCTTTTTGACATTCATCCAAATATATTTGACTTATGGATTCATCTGCTAATGTTTGGGACAAGCTCATTCCATGATTTTGGTATTTTAGGTGTTCTCCTCAGGCCTGATGGTACCTGAAAGTATAGCAGTGGATTGGGTTGGTAGAAACCTTTACTGGACCGACTATGTCATGGAGAATATTGAAGTATCCACTCTTGATGGCCGCTTCCGGAAGATTCTGATTACCAATAATGTCACCAGCCCTCGTGGACTGGCTCTAGATCCCCGCAACCAGTAGGCATATTGGACATTCTAATTTTTTTTACTTTATTATAATCTTAAAAATACTCTTTGAGGAACTGCAAAATAGTTTTGCTGTTTAAGAAGACTTAATCTTAAAAATACTGCTTGTATCCTTAAAGCAAAATTTGTTCTGTTCTCTTCTTAGTACCAATATATTGTTCTGGTCAGACTGGGGTCAGAACCCCCGTATAGAACAGGCTAGCATGGATGGATTGGGAAGAAGAGCAATTGTGACCAGCAAGGTATACTGGCCTAATGGACTAACCCTGGATTACACAACCAGAAGAGTATACTTTGCTGATGCCTACCTAAAATATATTGACTACTGCGATTACGATGGCAAAAACCGACATCAAGTCTTTGCAAGTGACATGGTAAGAGTTAGTCTCCAGACTAAAATCTTGTGCAAAATGTATAGTTGAACAAAAATGTAAAACTATCATCATTTACTCACTCTCATTTAGTTACAAACGCTTATGATTTTCTTTCTTCCGTGAAACACAAATGGAGATGTTAAGCATTATGTTACTCTCAGTCACTATTCACTTATTTTTTATTATAATTTTTATACAATGAAAGTGAATGGTGACTGAGACTGTTCATAGCCCTAAGTTTTTCTGGATCCATGTTTTACTCTCTGTCATCACACCCTGCAGGTTCTTCGGCAACCCCATGGTATAACCATCTTTGAGGACAACATCTACTGGAGTGACCGATACACTGGTCAAATCATGAGGACTAACAAATTTCATGGAGGAAACATCACCATCCTTTTTTCTGGTGTATATCAGTCCATGGGTATCGTCATGGATCACCCTGTAAAGCAGCCTTTAGGTCAGACTTTCATAGAGATTATTAATAGAAGATCTACATTATTTTTGGATGTTTTTTTAATGTGAATAACATAGTGTCTCTTGGCTTCCATACAGCGCTTAACCCTTGTGAGAGCCATACATGCAGTCAATTATGCCTGCTCTCAAGCTTAAGACCTCGATACTACAACTGCGCCTGTCAGTCTGGCTGGAACCTTGACAATGATGGCCGTACTTGTGTTAAAGGTCAGAGTCTTGACAAAGTTTGAAATGTAGTGTATAAAGGTAGTTTGTCATTTGAGTTCTCAAACTGATATTTTACAAAGTTCTAAACTAAGTGGTCCCACTTTCTATTAAGTGTCTTTATCTACTATATACTAAAATTCAAATACATACTATACAATGTACTTTTTGTGTAACTATATGTTGTTCTTCAAAATTCTCTCAAGATTAAAATTGGCTGCTACTGAGGTTGAGGTATGGGTAGGTTTATGGTTTAGATTAGGCTTAGGGTTTAGGGTAAGGGTTGTGGTAGGGTTAGGTTAGGATAAGGGGTTAAGGTTAACAGTGTAACTACAGATGTAATTAACCCTCCTACTGCGTTCGGGTCATTTTTGACCAACACGTTCACACGGGAAATCGGCATGCTATTTCTGAAAGTTTCAGTACCCTAGGATCGGCAACAGTATGCCGACTCACTGTCATGCCCTATATCCCATCGGACATATTTGGAAAGGCTCAACAATAATTTTCCCTCGTGACTGGTAGTGTGTTGCGTCAGTTGCATGGAAGACCACAGTTCAGTCCCCATTCCAGTGATGAAGTAATCACGCTCATATAAACAATCATAAGCATTATAAGGAGGTTGCATTTTTATCCCTAACATCGGGTGTGGCGAGATCTAAATTTCATGCAGACATTTGTCAAAATAGGGCTTGAAAGACGAAACTGTCCACATTTTACTCTGAGGCCATCTGATGTAGAACAAGCTTATAGCATCCTCACCCATCAACATTCGGCAGTTCATGCAAATATATAGAAATTATTTAGCTTAAAACATAATAAAGAGGTATTCATTTTGAATACTTGAGTTGTACAGTTGTTTTTATTAAGTTTATTTAAAAAGTAATTCATTGGGTTCATAACTTTGACCACCAAGTTGTATTGAGCAGCTATGAGTAATAGGAAATGAATTCAAAATAGTAGTAATTCTAATATTAGATGTTAATATAAATTGTATATTATGTTATATTTAGATACAATTTCACAGAAATGTTGATAAAAAATATGCCTTCACATGTATCTGTTATGAATACCCTGTCTTGTTTCACTGTTGCCCTTTTGTTTACCATTGTTGTCACTTTTGGCATTTTTTAGTTTTCACTTTAGTCTCTTATGTAACTCCATAGTCTCTTTGTTAGCGTTCGTGTTTCCTCTGTTCATTGTTCTCTTACGAGAGGTTCTCTCGTATTGCGTAAGCTAGCTTACGCTACGGGAAAGATTCATCTTTTCTGAGATATTGAAGCCAAAAAATTATCCTTAATTTTTGTATCCATTGTCAACGCAGTGCGGCAGCTGCAGACCTTGAGCGAGCTAGCTAGCGAGCTCATAGGTTGCTCTGCGGCAACTGCTGCAGCCTATAGACGAGCTTGGGCGAACTCAGCATCCAATGAGAGGCGTCCAGCGCTCACTGCATCAAAGCCCGCCAAAATGGGCGTGACTAGAGTGCATATAAGCGTAGTTCGTAGGCTGGAACCCTGATTTTCATCTCTTCAGCGAAGCTCTCCGCGATCGCTGACCTGGAAGCCGCGTCGCCGTTTGAGGGGCATCTAGCAAGCGTGGACAGCGCTAGAAGAAGCCGGCCGTCTCAGCCACCTTCAGCCATCCTGCGAGCTACGCCATCCGGACGACGTATCCTTTTATTCAGCAAGCTAGTTCTCACCAACTATTCACAAAAGAGTACGAGCGTCTTTTTCAAGATGCCTCGCTCCACTTGCGCCTCATGTCGCGCCTTCTCAGCACAGGAGACCGCCACATCATCTGGCGCCTCTGCCTGGGACTGGGGCACGCAGAGCTCGCCCTCACTGAGGGCGGATGCGATTTCTGCGAAGAGCTACCAATGTCGACCCTGCGGGCTCGACTCGAGCGGTCAAAGCAGAAACCGCCACGCCGCTTTACCCTCAGCCGCGCAGGAATAAGCGCCGCTCACAAAGGCTGCCGGAAACTGTGGTTGAAGCGACTGCCTCGCCGAGCCTCTCCTCGAAAGCATCGCTCACCCTCCCCGCTCCGGACGCCGCAGTTGCCGCCAGCGGCCGCGACTGCTGCCATCTCGGATGACGGCGGAGGATAAGGGCCGCTGTTCCATCATGGCTTCGACAGCGAGGAGTGGACAGGCTCCCAAGCCTCCTCCTCAGCCCAGGAATCCAGCAGGACCCGCGCCGAGTCGAGGGGAGTTAACACGCCTCACACAGGCCGCCGACCGCCTCGGGCTCGAGTGGTCACCGCCCCTGAGCAGGCACCCAACAGACTCGACGGCTGCTTTCTTCAAAGCCATCGCCGCTCTACACCAGCGCCCGGGCCGCCCCTTCCTGCCGGAATTAAATACGGAGCTTGCAAAGTCGTGGAACGCTCCTTTTTCAGCCAGGACCCGTTCACACGTCTCCACCTCTCGCGTCGGTGGACGGCGCCACTGAGAGAGGCTACTCCTCCATCCCCCGGTCGAGGACTCGGTAGCAGCACACCTTTGTCCGCCCTCCACGAGATGGCGTTCCAAGCCTGTGCTCCCGTCCAAGGCCTGCAGAGCGACTTCCGCCTATGTTGGCCGCGCCTATTCCGCCGCCAGCCAAGCCGCGATCTGCTCTGCACTCAATGGCCGCTTTACAGATCCTACAAGCAGACCTTCTTCGGAGTGGGATGAGAAAGGCAGGCACCCAGAGGCTGTTACTGATCTACGGCGCGACAGACCTCGCCCTTCACGCTACCAAAGCTGCAGCCCAAGCTCTAGGGAAGTGCATGGCCTCGCTGACTGTGACCGAGAGACACTTATGGCTAACACTAGCCGACATGGGAGAAGCAGAGCACTCCGGACCACTGTCAAAGCTTTACCCCCTGTCAGTCCCCTTCTCTCAGGCTACTACAGTGGTGAATTTAGCAGCCAACAAGCCGGTGACACTGCCCGCTTGCCTGCACTCAAACGCCGTTTTCACGGCGACCCAAATAAATCTTGTAAAGAGCAAACATGTCTTATGTGTAGAAAAAGTGCCCACAACCCAGTGTTCGCCCCTACACACAAGCATAACACATCCCGTGCCCCTATCAGAGCACGCTCTCATAAAGCGGTTACGAACCGCTCGAGCGTCAGAGTCAATGAAGGCGCCCACAAATGCGTGCGCGCACCCATTCTCTGCCCGCTCTGTCACACGACCAGCCCTATGTGTAGAAAATGTGCCCACAATCCAGTGTTCACTTCTGCACACAAGCACTGCATGTCTCGTGTCCCCACCAGAGCACGCTCACATAAAGCGGTTACGAACCGCTCGAGCGCTTGAGTCAATAAATGCGCCCACAAATGCGTGCACGCACCCATTCTCTGCCCGCTCTGTTACACGGCCAGCAACCATTCCTCTGTGTGTAAGTCCCGTGCCCATGACTATGCTTGCACATCACGTAACAGATGTGACTCTTTCCCCATTCATTCCAATTGGGAAGTCACTCACAAAACAGCCTGTTCATGCTGTCTGCGAGCAATCATGCATGAATACACTAAACGCGCTCACACATTTTGTTCAGCGCTCTGTGTGCGGCAATCAGAGCGAATTGGCCATTCACCCTCTAGCGTTACGCTTCAAAGTGTGGGAAGCTATTCCAGGGATATCCAAGTGTTCAGCGACTAGCCGCATCTTTTCAGATGAACAGCCTCACGCCTCTGAAGAAATTCCAGAGAGTGCTAGGTTACATGGCCTCAGCCGCAGCAGTACTTCAGCTGGGTTTACTGCACATCGCCCGCTTCAGCATTGGCTAAACACCAGCGCGTCTGCCGGGCTTGGGCCACAGGCCGCCAGCCCATCAAGGTGACTCAGACCTGCATATCAGCTCTGCAGCCCTGGACAGTGGCCGAATGGTATCAGCGGGGAGTGACAATGGGAGCTGTATCTCGCCAAAAGTCATCTCGACAGACGCGTCCAACACGGGTTGGGCGCGGTCTCGCGAGGGCTCTCCGGTTTTCGGCCTATGGTCAGTTCAGGAAAAGCTCCTTCACATAAATTGTCTGGAAATGATAGCGGTCGAGTACGCCGCGTGCACTTTCTCCCAGTCATTCAGGGTCACCACGCCCTGGTCCGTTCGGACAACAGATCTGTGGTATCCTACCTAAACCGTCAGGGCGGTGTCAGATCCAGGAACCTCTTCCATCTGACAAAACGCATACTGAGTTGGTCCCAGTGCCACCTGCGCCGCTGAGGGCGACGCGACGTGCCAGGCCACCTGAACGACGGCCCGGACAGACTGTCCAGAGACAATATTCCCCAGGGAATGGTCCCTGCACGCTCAAACAGTCCAGACGTTATGGCACCTATTCGGCAGAGCAGAGATAGACCTCTTTGCGTCCAAAGAGAACTCTCACTGCCCAATATTTTTCTCGAAGCGAGGACGCCGCTGGCCCAGGACTGGCCCAGACGCCCACTTTACGCCTTCCCTCCCATCTCGCTATTGCCACAGGTAATGCAGAGGATCAGGAAACGCGTCACTCGGTGCTCCTCATAGCCCGCGTTGGGAGAATCAGACATGGTTCCCGGAGCTTACGCAGCTGTCACTGACAGCGCCGTGGCCCATCCCAGTGAGAGCAGATCTCCTCTCTCAAGCTCGCGGCACAATCTGGCATCCCCACCCAGAGCGCTGGGCTGCATGCGTGGTGATCAACGACTACCCATCGCTCTGCCAGAAGGAGTAATAAACACCATCATACACGCTAGAGCCCCTTCCACGAGAAGACTCTATGCGTCAAAATGGTCTGTGTTCTCAAAATGGTGCACCGACAGAGACCTGGACCCACGGACATGTGGGGTGTCGTTGCTGCTCAGTATTTCTACAAGAGCTGCTGGATAAGGGCAGATCCCCATCCACGCTCAAAGTGTATGTGGCTGCCGTTGCGGCGTTCGCTGAACCCCTGCATGGCCAGTCATGGGGTAAAACGAGCTGGTCATCCGCTTCCTCAGGGAGCTAGAAGGATGAACCCCGCGCTCCCATCGGTTCCTATCTGGGATCTTTCTATAGTTCTCGAAACTATGAAAGCCCCCTTTCGAACCACTTCAATCCGTGGATTTGAAATACCTTTCACTCAAAACCGCTTTTCTGACTGCCCTGTCATCAGTCAAACGTATGGGAGACCTTCACGCACTGTCTGTCAGCGCTGCGTGTCTTGAGTTTGGACCAAGTGACTCCAAGGTCATTTTAAAGCCTAGACACGGCTATGTTCCCAAGGTGATCGGTACTCCTTTCAGAGCACAGGTCATTTCCCTATCGGCGCTGCCAGCACCGGATAGCGACGCGACGCCAATCTCCTTTGCCCGGTCAGAGCACTGAGATTGTATACTGCGCGCTCCGCTGCTTTCAGACGCTCCGAGCAGCTTTTCGTTTCGCTCGAGGGCGCACCAAAGGTCTCGCGCCTCGAAACAGACACTATCTAGATGGATAGTGGACGCTATTGCTGCTGCATACGCGTCAAAAGACCTGCCATGCCCGTTGGGCATTAGGGCTCACTCCACTAGAGGCATGGCATCCTCGTGGGCATGGTCCAGCGGAATTTCCATTCACGACATATGTGTGGCAGCGGGATGGACTTCCCCTCCACCTTTGTCAGATTTTACAATATGGAAGTGCCCGCTCTGCAGGCAAAACTACTAGCGGTTTAATACGCTACAGCTCCCCTGGTGAGCTGCACTGATGGGACACATTCCACACAGACCGGCACCGCCGCTCTGTCGTTCCCGTCCTACTATGTGCTTATGTATTACACAATCAATGACCCGCATTCTTGCCGGCCAAATATTATTTCCCCACTCATAAGGGCTCCCGGGTCCCACCTTAATTCCCTGGGGCTCATACAGTGGATGCTTGGCGCGCACGGCGTTGACAATGGGTTCCCGTAGCGTAAGCTAGCTTACGCAATACAAGAGAACCTCTCGTAAGAGAACGTGTCGGTTACCTAACGTAACCTCGGTTCTCTCTAGATGAGGGAACGAGTATTGCGTAGCTGGCCGTGCTTCACGCCACGGCGACTTTTCGCTTCAGTCAATGAAAACCAGGGTTCCAGCCTACGAACTACGCTTATATGCACTCTAGTCACGCCCATTTTGGCGGGCTTTGATGCAGTGAGCGCGCGGACGCCTCTCATTGGATGCGAGTTCGCCCAAGCTCGTCTATAGGCTGCAGCAGTTGCCGCAGAGCAACCTATGAGCTCACTAGCTAGCTCACTCAAGGTCTGCAGCTGCCGCACTGCGTTGACAATGGATACAAAAATTAAGGATAATTTTTTGGCTTCAATATCTCAGAAAAGATGAATCTTTCCCGTAGCGTAAGCTAGCTTACGCAATACTCGTTCCCTCATCTAGAGAGAACCGAGGTTACGTTAGGTAACCGATACGTTTTCACCTGTCCTCATTAGTTTGCCTTTTACTTCTGTTAATCACCTTGTTATCTTGTTTGAGTTCTGTTTGTTCATTGGTCCCTTTTTCCCTTGTTTATGTATTTATACCCTGTGTCTTTGTTCAGTCTTCGTCTATCGTTGTTTGATGTTAACCCGGTGTATCTTTCCCTCCCGAGTTCCCTGTTTGTGTCTACCGTGGTTTCCTTAACTAGTTTATGTTTCTTTTCCCCATCGTGGGTTGTTACTTTGTGCTTCTTGACTAAATAAAGTTCAAACTGCATTTGGATCCGCATCTCTTCGTCAGCCTCGTTACTCAAGCATAACAGAACGATAGACCAACTATGGATCCAGCAGTTATACGGGCCAACTGCCGGTTGCTCAATCTCAAGCAAGAGGGCCGCCCTGTTGAAGACCACATCAGCGACTTCCTCGCGCTGGCGATATTCACAGACTTCCTGGACTCAGCCCTGGTGGTCTTCTTCAGGGACACTTTACACGGTTCGCTCAGGGAGCGTTTGCCGCCGGCAACGCTTGGTTGGACTCTCCACGACTTCCTGGAGGCGACCTTACTGGTCTGCGGCTCACCCTACACCGTGGTCTTCGCCGAGGAGGATTCCACCTCTCCTCCCACTGTGGTGACTCCCCAGTTGTCCTTGGCGCTTCCTGTCGCGCCAGCCCCACCTGTCAGCGAGCCCGTCCCCATGCCAGTCGCCTTCCATGAGCCAGCGCGGCCCACTGCGTCTGCCCGGAGGAGGGAGAGAAGACGGGCTTCAGCCTCCCGGCCCGCGCCAGCCCCGGTCTGCGAGCCAGAGCCCACGCATGTCACGGTGAGCGAGCTAAAGCCCACGCATGTCACTGTGAGCGAGCCTGAGCCCTCGACCGTCCCCGAGCCAGTGCCGTTAGCCTCAGACGTCAGTGAGCCAGTGCCGTTAGCCTCAGATGTCAATGAGCCAGCGCCATTAGCCTCGACCGTCCCTGAGCCAGCGCCTGAAGCCTCGACCGTCCCTGAGCCAGTGCCTGAAGCCTCGACCGTCCCTGAGCCAGCGCCTGAAGCCTCGACCGTCCCTGAGCCAGCGCCAGAAGCCATGACCGTCCAAGAGCCAGCGCCAGTAGCCATGACCGTCCAAGAGCCAGTGCCAGTAGCCAGGTCCGTCCAAGAGCCAGTGCCAGTGGTCGTGCCCATCCTAGAACCAGCACCTCTCGAGCCTTCCAGGGCTCCTCCTCCCGAGTCTTCCAGGGCTCCGCCTCCCAAGTCTCTCGAGCCTTCTAGGGCTCCTCCTCCCGAGCTTTCCAGAGCTCCGCCTTCCGAGTTTCCCGAGCTTTCCAGAGCTCCGCCTTCCGAGTTTCCCGAGCTTTCCAGAGCTCCGCCTTCCGAGTTTCCCGAGCTTTCCAGAGCTCCGCCTCCCGAGCTTTCCAGAGCTCCGCTTTCCAGAGCTCCGCCTCCCGAGCTTTCCAGAGCTCCGCTTTCCAGAGCTCTGCCTCCCGAGATTTCCAGAGCTCCGCCCTCCGAGCTTCCCAGGGCTCCGCCCCTCAAGCCTCTCGAGCCTCCTAGGGCTCCGCCCCTCAAGCCTCTCGAGCCTCCCAGGGCTCCGTCTCTCAAGCCTCCCGAGCTTCCCAGAGCTCCGCCCTCCGATCTTCCCAGAGCTCCGCCTCTCGAGCCTCCCAGGGCTCCGCCTCTCAAGCCTCTTGAGCCTCCCAGAGCTCCACCTCTCAAGCCTCTCGAGCCTTCTAGGGCTCCGCCCCTCAAATCTCTCGAGCCTTCCAGGGCTCCGCCCCTCAAGCCTCTCGAGCCTGCCAGGGCTCCGCCCCTCAAGCCTCTCGAGCCTGCCAGGGCTCCGCCCCTCAAGCCTCTCGAGCCTCCCAGGGCTCTGCCTCTCGAACCTCTCGAGCCTTCCAGGACTCCGCCCCCCGAGTCTCCTACGGCTCCGCCCCCAGAGACTCTTGAGCCTCCTACGGCTCCGCCCCCAGAGCCTCTCGAGCCTCCTGCAGCTCCGCCTACGGGGCCTCCTGTGGCTCCACCTCCAAAGCCTCCTACGGCTCCGCCTCCAGAGCCTCCTATTGCTCCGCCTCTCGATCCACTCAAGCCTTTGACGGCTCCGCCCCCAGAGCCTCTTGAGCCTCCTACGGCTCCGCCTCTCGAGCCACTCAAGCCATCGACGGCTCCGCCCTCAGAGCCTCCCGAGCCTCCTCCAGCACCGCCTCTCGAGCCACTCAAGCCTTCGACGGCTTCACCCTCAGAGCCTCCTACGTCTCTGCCCCCAGAGCCTCCAGAATCTTCCTGGTCTCTGCTCCTAAAGCCTCCCACGGTGCCACCTACCTCGGCTCCGCCTCCTGAGCCTCTTTCAGCTCCACCTCCTGAACCTCCTTCAATTCCACCTCCGGAGCCCCCCGAGCCTCTCCCGGCTCCGCCTCCGAAGCCTCCATTGGCTCCGTCTTCAGAGCCTTCTTCGCCCTCGCCACCTTCGGCTCCACCTCCAGTGGCTCCGCCTTCTGAGCCTTCTACACCATCGCCTCCCTTGGCTCCGCCCAACACTGTTCCGCCTCCTGACCTGCCCAAGGCCTTACCGCCTGAGTCTGCCACGGCCCTGCCTAAGCCTCCTTTGGCACCGCCTCCCAAGTCATCTACGGCTCCGCCTCCGAAGTCCTCCTTGGCTCCACCTCACACGGCTCTGCCAGCCTCTGTCCTGTGGCCTCTTCCCAGACCTCCTGACCCAGTCCCAGTCCGTGGCCTCTTCCCAGGCCCCCTGACCCAGTCCCTGTCCGGTGGCCTCCACCCAGGCCTCCTGACCCTGTTCCCGTCCTGAGGCCTCCCCCCAGGCCTCCTGACCCAGTCCCTGTCCAGTGGCCTCCTCCCAGGTCCCCCAAACCTATCCTTGCCCTGTGGCCAGCTCCCAGGCCTCCTGCACCTACCCTTGCCCGGTGGCCAGCTCCCAGACCATCGAAACCTGTCCCTTTGTGCCCCCATGGACTGCCTAATTGTCCCTTGTGCCCCCGTGGACTGTCTCATCTCCCTTTGTGCCCCCGTGGACTGTCTCATCTCCCTTTGTGCCCCCGTGGACTGTCTCTATTTCCCTCGTGGCCCCCCGGACTTCCTGCCTGCCCTCTGTGCCCCTTGGACTGCCTCCTTGTTCTTGTGCCCCCCCTGGTCTGCCTGTCTGCCCCCGGTGCCATCATTTTGTTCTCTGTGGGTTTTTTGTCTTTTGTCTTTGTCTTCTAGGATCGTCTGGAAGCCGATCCTTTGAGGGGGGGCTCTGTTATGAATACCCTGTCTTGTTTCACTGTTGCCCTTTTGTTTACCATTGTTGTCACTTTTGGCATTTTTTAGTTTTCACTTTAGTCCCTTATGTAACTCCATAGTCTCTTTGTTAGCGTTCGTGTTTCCTCTGTTCATTGTTTTCACCTGTCCTCATTAGTTTGCCTTTTACTTCTGTTAATCACCTTGTTATCTTGTTTGAGTTCTGTTTGTTCATTGGTCCCTTTTTCCCTTGTTTATGTATTTATACCCTGTGTCTTTGTTCAGTCTTCGTCTATCGTTGTTTGATGTTAACCCGGTGTATCTTTCCCTCCCGAGTTCCCTGTTTGTGTCTACCGTGGTTTCCTTAACTAGTTTATGTTTCTTTTCCCCATCGTGGGTTGTTACTTTGTGCTTCTTGACTAAATAAAGTTCAAACTGCATTTGGATCTGCATCTCTTCGTCAGCCTCGTTACTCAAGCATAACAGTATCACACTAGTTTTGTTGTAGTTAATTTATATTTTGAAATGTCAAAGAATTTCTAAATTTTAGTATTTCTTTAAACAAATGGCATATTCATTAATACATTTTATAGTTGTCAGTTAACATATAATTACATGTATGAACAGCTAAGAACCTATTAATGACTAACAATATAGTTTTAGATGAAAACCATTGGGTTATTAATGATTTATAAGCTTGAATTCCACTGGGTCAAAATTGACCCGTGAATGCAGAAGTCGTATGCAGATTCTTAATGCAATAGAAGGGTTAAATGCAGGTACTTTAAATGTAAGTACAATGCAACAACATGTATGTACATAATAAGTTAACTGTATCAAATTCTTAAGTACTTAATAGTTAAAGTAGGTCCAATGAATATTTGGGAGTAGTTTGTCTTGTGAATCCTTTCAAAGCCGATCCATTCACCTGTATCACTTTTTAATATAAAAAAAAACAAAATCCCTTCGATATATTCCACCCCAACGTCTTAAAAAATATGTAAACACAGGAAAGAAAACTGCAAGCCAATTTACAGGAACTTAAAGGATTATATGAACAAGTGAACATGTGGAATGTTTTTATGGACATTTACTTCACTTAAAGATGCTGTGATTGTTTTCTTAGATGACACACCATTCCTGATGGTTGTCAGGGATACAGTGATAATGGGAATTCCTCTCAACCCCAGTGACACATCCAACAATGCCATGGCCCCAATTTCAGACATCACACATGGCAGAGACATTGATTTTGATGACCAAGAGCAGTTTGTCTACTGGGTGCAAGGCTCTGTGAGTTCTTATCCCTTCTAACATTAGGATATGGTTCCCATTTGGTTATTTTTTAGAACCAATTCATAACGTTCTTAACATTCTTTTAGGTTTTATTTTAAATAACTGTGTCCAGACTTTAGGTCAATGTCCATTTCCTTTATAGTGGTATACAGTTTTCAAAGTAGTAATTAACCTGTCTAAGAAAAAAACAGAACTAATGCTTTTGTTTTACATAAAACTAAAGTTAGATATTTCTCTCAGGGCTCTATTTATAGAAGTAAGACTGACGGGGCCAATCGAACTCAGTTTGCACCAGCTGCAATCATAGGTTCTCCCTCTGGTCTGGCTTTTGATTGGATAACACGAATCATGTACTACACCAATCCCTCTATTAAGGCCATTGACGTAAGCAAAATAAGATAATTAACACCAAATTTCCAAATATGATAATTTATATATGAATGTATTTAATTACATACTCTTTTCCATAGGTCATTAGGGTTGATGGATCTCAACATTACAGGAAGACTATCATCACAAACACAGGGAAACCAGAGGGAGCTGGACAGCCAATAGGAATAGCTCTTGATCCAGCCAGGGGGTAAATACTTCATTCTGACAAGAACACATTTTTTATGTGCTAATGCATGTGTCAGAGTTTGGATATTAATGTCATCATCTACTCTACAGGAAACTGTTCTGGACAGACCGAGGGACAGACAGTGGAGTTCCACCAAAGGTGGCCAGTGCAGACATGGATGGTGGTAATCTCAAAAACCTCTACACGGGTAACCTGGGCAACATTGAGTTTATCACTGCAGATATTGAAGCCAGGAAGCTCTACTGGGGTGTCCCACAAACTGGGATGGTGAGAAGCATAAAAGTCTAAAAAATCTAAAATCATGGAAACACATATTAGTGGAATTTTTCTTTTGTTGTTAGAGCAAATGAGAACGCAAAAATTAACGTTTCGACCTCTAGGCCTTCATCAAGCTTGATAACATTTTGGAGCATTAATATCAATGTGTGGACATTCACTATTGTTTCCTACATTGTCTAATATAGCAACTAGTTCAGTTTTTTGTCAATTCATCTGTGATTGTGGCAGATTGAGTGTGGAACAATGGATGGTGTGAGCAGGGTGACTATTGTTAGTGGCTTATCTCATCCCTGGGGCATCACTGTCTACCAAAATTACCTCTACTACACTGACCTTGACTATGAGGTCATTGAGAGAGTCGACAAGAACACGGGCGCAGACATGGTGGTGATGAGGAGTGGCATGGCTGGGGTGCGAGCACTAAAAGTGCATGCCAGAGACAGTGAGTGAACTATAGCATTTATATTGATTTATTCAGTCAACGCATTTCCCCAAGCAAGTAACAAAATAGAACAATAATAGGCAAAACAATGAAACAACATGAGAGTGAGTAATGGATGATAGAATTTTCATGTTAGGTGAAATATCCCTTTAATTAAAATAAATGAAGAACTTTATTTGAATACCTTATTAGGCACAATATAAGACCATGCCCTGTATTATTCCATTTTTTAAATGATTCATCATGTTCTGTTCATCATCAATCCATTGCATCCAGACTCTGCTGGAACCACCAACACTTGCAGCACCAACAATGGGGGATGTCCTCATCTGTGTCTGCCAAAACCAGATGGGCAGAAGACTTGCGCCTGCACCACAGGTTTCATCCCATCTCAGGATGGCTCCCGCTGTGAGCAGTATGACTCTTATGCTGTAGTGTCCTCTTCCAGATTTATTAGAGGATTTCACATCAACAGTTCAGACCACTCTGAGGCCATGGTTCCTGTGGGAGCTAGTGAGTATTAATAATAATGTTAGACTTTTTTATCCTTGTTTAAGCATTACTTTGACTCAGTAAAACATTTTGAGTTTTATGCACTAAATTAAAAAGAAAAGTCTCAGACAGCAATTAATTGATTATATCTTTGCAATGGTTTGGATTAGAAACATAACAACTATATCATTAGAAAACTGAGACCTTTTTACTTTGGTTTCTATGTCAATGTGACTTTAATTATGCAGCAGGTCACATTTTATAACGTATGAAGTGTTTAGAAAAGGCCATTTATTTTAGAAAGGCAATGGTAATATTTGATTACCAATCAATTGATTCTGTGATTCATGTTTAGTCTTTCATATAACCACCTTAAAGAATTGTTGAAGTAGTGGTTGTGTAAACCAATTATAATAATAAGGCTGAGGCTATTTGCATACAGTAAGTGTAAATAGAGGCTATTCTACACTAAGTGTAAATAGCAACAAAAAACATATTTTTTGCACTAAGTGCAAATAATGTTAGATACTATTTGCACCACTAATTAAATACTGACATACTGTACCATTGCAGTGTGTTTATTTAGAGTCCCAAAGACACCCTACACCAACCCCTAAACCCAACCCTAACCTTCCCTTACAAAAAATATCCATGGTTTTACAACAGTAACCATGGTATCGTCTCGGTTACCTACGTAACCTCGGTTTTCTCTAGATGAGGGAACGAGTATTGCGTAAGCTAGCTTACGCTACAGGAAAGATTAATCTTTTCTGAGATATTGAAGCCAAAAAATTATCCTTAATTTTGTATCATTTGTCAACGCAGTGCAGCAACTGCAGACCTTGAGCGGGCTAGCTAGCGAGCTCATTGGTTGCTCTGCGGCAACTGCTGCAGCCTATAGACAAACTTGGGCGAACTCGCGTCCAATGAGAGGCGTCCGCGCTTACTGCATCAAAGCCCGCCAAAATGGGCGTGACTAGAGTGCATATAAGCGTAGTTCGTGAGGCTGGAACCCTGGTTTTCATTGAATGAAGCGAAAGTCGCCGTGGCGCGAAGCACGGCCGGCTACGCAATACTCGTTCCCTCATCTAGAGAGAACCGAGGTTACGTGAGGTAACCGAGACGTTCTCTTCACGAGAGGTTCTCTCGATATGCGTAAGCTAGCTTACGCTACGGGAACCCATTGTCAATGCCGTCGCGCCAAGCTTCCACTGCATGAGCCCCAGGGGGTGGACCCGGGGAGCCCTTGTGAGTGGGGAAATAATATTTGGCCGGCAAGAGTGCGGGCCAGTGTGTGTGTGATACATAAGCACATAGTGGGAAGGAACGACAGAGCGGCGGTGCCGGTCTGTGTGGAATGAGTCCCATCAGTGCAGCTCACCAGGGAGCTGTAGCGTATTAAACCGCTAGTAGTTTTGCCTGCAGGGCGGGCACTTCCAGATTGTAAAATCTGACAAAGGTGGAGGGGGAAGCCCAGCCCGCTGCCACACATATGTCGTGAATGGAAATCCCGCTGGACCATGCCCACGAGGAGGCCATGCTTCTAGTGGAGTGAGCCCTAATGCCCAACGGGCATGGCAGGTCTTTTGACGCGTATGCGGCAGCAATAGCGTCCACTATCCATCTAGACAGTGTCTGTTTCGAGGCGGCGAGACCTTTGGTGCGCCCTCCGAACTAAACGAAAAGCTGCTCAGAGCGTCTGAAAGAGGCGGAGCGCGCAGTATACAATCTCAGTGCTCTGACTGGGCAAAAGAGATTGGCGTCGCGTTCGCTATCGGATGCTGGCAGCGCCGACAGGGAAATGACCTGTGCTCTGAAAGGAGTACCGATCACCTTGGGAACATAGCCGTGTCTAGGCTTTAAAATGACCCTGAAGTCACTTGGTCCAAACTCAAGACACGCAGCGCTGACAGACAGCGCGTGAAGGTCTCCCACACGTTTGACTGACAGGGCAGTCAGAAAAACGGTTTTGAGTGAAAGGTATTTCAAATCCGCGGATTGAAACGGTTCGAAAGGGGGGGCTTTCATAGTTTCGAGAACTATAGAAAGATCCCAGATAGGAACCGATGGGGGGCGCGGGGGGTTCATCCTTCTAGCTCCCCTGAGGAAGCGGATGACAAGCTCGTTTTTTCCCAGTGACTGGAAGTGCAGGGGTTCAGCGAATGCCGTGACGGCCGCCACGTACACTTTGAGCGTGGATGGGGATCTGCCCTTATCCAGCAGCTCTTGTAAGAACACGAGCAGCAGCGACACCCCACATGTCCGTGGGTCCAGGTCTCTGTCGGTGCACCATTTTGAAAACACAGACCATTTTGATGCATAGAGTCTTCTCGTGGAAGGGGCTCTAGCGTGTATGATGGTGTTTATTACTCCTTCTGGCAAAGCGGGTAGTCGTTGGTCACCCACGCATGTAGCGCCCAGCACTCTGGGTGGGGATGCCAGATCGTGCCGCGAGCTTGCGAGAGGAGATCTGCTCTCACTGGGATGGGCCACGGGGCTGTCAGTGACAGCTGTGTAAGCTCCGGGAACCATGTTTGATTCTCCCAGCGCAGGGCTATGAGGAGCACCGAGTGGCGCGTTTCCCTGATCCTCTGCATTACCTGTGGCAATAGCAGTTGGGCCAGTCCTGGGCCAGCACGTCCTCGCTTTTCGAGGACTGCCCAATAAAATATTGGGCAGTGAGAGTTCTCTTCTGACGCAAAGAGGTCTATCTCTGCTCTGCCGAATATGTGCCATAACGTCTGGACTGTTTGAGCGTGCAGGGACCATTCCCCTGGGGGAATATCGTCTCTGGACAGTCTGTCTGGGCCGTCGTTCAGGTGGCCTGGCACGTGCGTCGCCCTCAGCGACCGCAGGTGGCGCTGGGACCAACTCAGTATGCGTTTCGTCAGATGGAAGAGGTTCCTGGATCTGACACCGCCCTGACGGTTTAGATAGGATACCACAGACCTGTTGTCCGAACGGACCAGGACGTGGTGACCCTGAATGACCGGGAGGAAGCGCACGCAGCGTGCATCGACCGCTATCATTTCCAGACAATTTATGTGAAGGAGCTTTTCCTGAACTGACCATAGGCCAAAGACCGGAGAGCCCTCGCAGACCGCGCCCCAACCCGTGTTGGACGCGTCTGTCGAGATGACTTTTCGGCGAGATACAGCTCCCATCGTCACTCCCCGCTGATACCACTCGGCCACTGTCCAGGGCTGCAGAGCTGAAATACAGGTCTGAGTCACTCTGATTGGCTGGCGGCCTGTGGCCCAAACCCGGCGAGACGCGCGGGTGTTTAGCCAATGCTGAAGCGGGCGCATGCACAGTAAACCCAGCTGAAGTACTGCTGCAGCTGAGGCCATGTAACCTAGCACTCTCTGAAATTTCTTCAGAGGTGTGAGGCTGTTCATCTGAAAAAACGCGGCTAGTCGCTGAACACGGCGCAGCTGTGTAGATAAGCTGAGCCGTCATTGCCACGGAGTCTAGTTCTATTCCAAGGAAGGAAATTGCCTGACTGGGCTGTAGTGAGCTCTTGGTCCAACTGACTGCAAGACCCAAACTGTTCAGATGACTGAGGAGAACTGTCCTGTGAGACAGAGGCTCTGTATGTGATTGTGCCTAAAACAGCCAATCGTCCACATAGTTCAGAATTCGCAAACCCTGACTCCGCAGGGGTGCGAGCGCCGCATCCATGCACTTCGTGAAAGTACGGGGTGCTAAGGACAGGCCGAACGGAAGGACGGTGTATTGATAAACCTGGCCGTCGGCGAATCTCAAGAATGGCCTGTGACGGGATTTATCTGAATCTGAAAGTAGGCATCTTTCAGATCGAGAGAAATAAACCAGTCCCCCTGGCGCACATGCGCAAGGAGTTTCCTGATTGTAAGCATTTTGAACGGTCTTTTTGCAAGCGCTTTGTTCAAAACCCTGAGATTTAATATTGGTCTGAGGCCGCCGTCTTTCTTGGGGACAAGAAAATAGCGGCTGTAAAACCCCGACTCGCTCAGAGGAGGTGGCACTCTCTATGGCCCTTTTGCACAGAAGGTTTGCTTTTTCTGAACGAAGCATGCAGGCTGCTTCCGTGTTCACAGTAGTTTCGAGCCAGCTCTGAAGCGGGGAGGGCGGCGATCGAACTGTAGCAAATAGCCCTGTTTTATTGTGCTTAACACCCATTCGGATATCCCTGGGATATCTTCCCACGCTTTGAAGCGTAATGCTAGAGGGTGAATGGCCAAATCGCCCTGATTGCCGCACACAGCCGCTGAACAGAATGTGTGAGCCGCTTACTGTGTTTATGCATGACTGCTCGCAGACAGCAGAGACAGGCTGTTCTGTGAGTGACTTCCCGATTGGGGTAAATGGGGAAAGAGTCACATCTGATAAGTGACGCGCGAGCATAGTCACGGGCACGGGACTTACATGCGGAGAGGTACTTGCTGGCCGTGTGACAGAGCGGGCAGAAGAGGGGCGCGCGCACGGGCTGGTGGGCGCGTTTATTAACTCTAACACTCGAGCGGGTCGTAACCGCTTTATGTGAGTGTGCTCTGATAGGGACACGGGACGTGTAATGCTTGTGTGTAGGGTGAACACTGGATTGTGGGCACATTTTCTACACATAAGGCTTTATTTTGGGTCGCCGTGGAAACGGCGTTTGAGTGCAGGCAAGCGGGTAATATCACCGGCTTGTTGGCTGCTGAATCCACCACTGCAGTAGCCTGAGAGAAGGGGACTGACAGGGGGCGTACGGGACTTACATACAGCTGGCCGTGTGACAGAGCGGGCAGAGGAGGGGCGTGCGCACGGGCTCGTGGGTGCGTTTATTAACTCTAACACTCGAGCGGGTCGTAACCGCTTTATGTGAGTGTGCTCTGATAGGGATACGGGATGTGTAATGCTTGTGTGTAGGGGTGAGCACTGGATTGTGGGCACATTTTCTACACATAAGGCATGTTTACTCTTTACAAGATTTCTTTGGGTTGCCGTGAAAACGACGTTTGAGTGCAGGCAAACGGGTAGTATCACCGGCTTGTTGGCTGCTGAATCCACCACTGCAGTAGCCTGAGAGAAGGGGACTGACAGGGGGCGAAGCTTTGACGGTGGTCCGGCCGTGGCGGGACTGAGCCGTCGTTTTCTCAACAACGCTAGGAGGACTTCGGTTGCTCAGGTTTCAGCACAATTTTAGGCCGAGGCCCGCAGGGGGGCGGCGGTCTGCGGCGGCTGTCTGAGCGCGATCCAGGGCGGCCGCCCTGTCGACGCTGAGAAGTCTGGCTTGTTGAGCTGGGCGCTGTGAAGAGGCTGGTCACGTGGGCGGCCTGCAGAGGAGCTAGCGCGACGAGGCAGAAAGAGATTCATGGCTTGGGTGGCTTCGAGAAACGGTCAACAATGCCACTCACCGCGGAACCGATGAGACCGGACAGAGAGAGCGGCGCGTAGTGCGTTCAGCTTCTCCCATGTCGGCTAGTCAGATCTGAAACAGCCTCTGTCTGTAAGACGGCCATGAAATGCAGAGCAGATGCGGCTTGGCCGGCGGCGGTATAGGCGCGGCCAACACAGGCGGAAGTAGTTCTGCAGGCCTTAGACAGGAGCACCAGCTTAGACCGCCATCTCGCGGAGGGCGGGCAAAGGTGCGGCGTGGAGTCTGTTGGGAGCCTGCTCAGGGGGCGGTGACCACTCGAGCCCGAGGCGGTCGACGGCCTGTGTGAGGAGGCACGTTAGTTCCCCTTCGACTCCGGCGCGGGTCCTGCTGGATTCCTGGGCCGAGGAGGAGGCGTGTGAGCCTGACCACTCCTCGCTGTCCGAAGCCATGATGGAACAGCCCATATCCTCCGCTTCTTCGTCCAAGATGGCAGCAGAGCAGCCGCTCGGCGGCAACTGCGCGTCCCGGTGGGCGGGGAGGGTGAAGGCGATGCTCGAGGGAGGGGCTCCGGCGAGGCAATCGCTTGTACCACTGGTTCCGGCAGCCTTTGAGAGCGGCGCTTTTTTCTGCGCGGCTGAATGGAAGGCGGCGCAGCGGCTTCGGTCCTGAGCGCTTCGAGTCGAGCCCGCAGGGTTGAAATCGGCAGCTCCTCGCAGAGATCGCATCCGCCTTCAGCGAGGGCGAGCTCTGCATGCCCCACTCTCAGGCAGAGAGCGCAGATGACGTGGCGGTCTCCGGTGCTGAGAGGGGCGCGGCATGAGGCGCAAGTGGAGCGAGGCATCTTTAAAAAGACGCTCGTACTCTTTTGTGAAGTTCGTAAGAACTAGCTTGCTTTAAAAAGGATACGTCGCCGGATGGCGTAGCTCGCAGGACGGCTGAAGGTGGCGAAGACGGCCGGCTTCTTCGAGCGCTGTCCACGCTTGCTTGATGCACCTCGAACGGCGACGCGGCTTCCAGTTCAGAGATGCGAAGAGCTTCGCTGAAGAGATGAAAATCAGGGTTCCAGCCTACGAACTACGCTTATATGCACTCTAGTCACGCCCATTTTGGCGGGCTTTGATGCAGTAAGCGTGCGGATGCCTCTCATTGGACGCGAGTTCGCCCAAGTTCGTCTATAGGCTGCAGCAGTTGCCGCAGAGCAACCAATGAGCTCGCTAGCTAGCCCGCTCAAGGTCTGCAGTTGCTGCACTGCGTTGACAAACAATACAAAATTAAGGATAATATTTTGGCTTCAATATCTCAGAAAAGATGAATCTTTCCCGTAGCGTAAGCTAGCTTACGCAATACGAGAGAACCTCTCGTAAGAGAACATCATGGTATTGTGTAGTAAAATCATAGTAACCGCAACATTAAAAATGGTAACTATATTATAACCATATTAATGTAGTAACACTATTGTTAACTGCATTAAAAATGGCTTGTCCAGCAAACATGGTTACAACAATATTACTATAGTAAAACCATGGTTAATTTGACCCGAATCAAATCTTTCTCTTAACTCCCAACCTTCACAGTGACCAAATTACCTTTATATTAATTAGATTTATTATTATAAGTAGTATTAAATAAATATGATCTATAATTATGAATATATGTGAAATATTAATAGTGGAGACAGAAAACAGAATTGGGAAAAGTGGGACAAAAAGTGGAAATCGAACCCGGTTCTTCCGCATGTAAAATTCATATCCACATTGTCCCAACACACTACACCATTGCATCAACATTTGAGGGTGCAGTTTGTCTTTAATTTCTGTGTTTCCATCACACTACTTGAGTGCAAATAGCCGCAAAATAAAAAACTTATAAATATTACTAATAATTGCACAATAATTTAGCCTTGTGATGTAATACTGCACTACTATAATTTATGCTGTGCTTTTGTTCTTAAGGTACTTACTCTATTATTGACAAGCTGGACATGCACATTGCCTCTGGTTTCCTGTACTGGATTGATAACAGCACCTACTCATCCTACAGAGGTCTTAACAGGGCCAGGACAGATGGCTCCCGCTATTCTTCTATCATCACTCAATTAGGCACTGGAAGGATTCAAGGCTTGGCTGTAGATTGGATAGCGGGTAAATTACTACTTTACTGTGTGTGTGATCAGCATTTTATTGTTATATTTAGATTTTGATTTCAATCATGCACTTTGATATAACATATGAACAATGACCAGTGATTGTGTCAATGACCATCTTATAAGTATTGACACTTTCCAACATGGAACACAAACCATAAACATGGTTTAAAAACATAAACATACAGATACATACAATTTTTCTGTATGTGTATAGAGTATGTATATCTTTGAAAATACATATGTACCCAGATAGACTGTACATATACATTTCTAAAGACATCTGCTGTACTGTGTGTACTGCTGTTATACACATACAGAAATGCAATAGAAGTTCATTAATATATGTTGTGAAAACAACATGAAATCCTGATCCTTATTTGATTTATTTTTTTCAGGAAACTTGTACTTTACTATCGCATATACAACACAGACTTCCTTAGAGGTGTTACGTCTGAACTCAAGTGAACGACTGATCCTGTTAAAAAGTTCTGTGGATCGTCCCCAAGATCTCGCCATCAGCCCCAAATTGCGTCTACTCTTCTGGACTGATGCAGGCCAGTCACCTAAGATCGAGAGTGCTCTTTTAGATGGTACCAATCGGACTATTCTTGCATCTGAAAGCCTATCATCTCCCCGAGGGCTTACAATGGACTACACCAATGACTTCCTCTACTGGGTTGATGACGCGCTAGATATGATCTCATGCATGGCAGCCGATGGTTCTCAGCGACAGATTGTACGATACGGTAGTCGCTACCCCTCCCCATACAGCGTTGCCATCTTTGGCAACAACATGCTCTGGGTGGATCGCAAACTGGGCAAACTCTTTCAGGCCAGCAAGCTCCCTGGGAATTCAGAAGCTCCTGAGGTCATCCGAGATGGCATTGAGGATCTGACAGATGTTGCAGTGTTTGACCCCCATGTTCAGCCCACAGCCTCCCACCAGGTAGGTTTCAACCCCTGCCAAGAGGACAATGGGCGCTGCCAACAGTTTTGCTTCGCGATTCCTGAGCAGCAGCAGCCCAAATGCGGCTGTGCCCATGGCTCTCTGCTCAGCAATGGAGTCTCTTGTGGTTTTGGCCTTGATGAGTACCTTATCTTCACCACGGATTACTCCCTGAACAGCATCAGGCTGAACCCAGATGACCACAGTGTCCCATTTCCCACTTTTAATCTGGGCTATGGCGTAATGGCTTTGGAGTTTGACTTTCAGGACAAGAGAGTGTTCTTTACCCAGTACTTGGGTTTAGGAAGGAGTAAAATAGGATACATCACAACCACAAGTAGCACCAGCCCTCCAATCATCATAGCCAGCGGTACAGTCTGATGCTTTATCATTCTCTGAATGAATAAGCAAAAATCTGCCAGTAACAAAATGTTAATGAGATTTCTGCTTTTGTTGCTCCCTGTTCGTCTGTTTCAATGTTAGATCTGGATGATCCCCAAGGTCTGGCCTATGACTGGATCCACAAACGTCTTTATTTTACAGATTATTATAATCGGAGTGTGCAGGCTATGGGAATAGATGGCCAAAACCGTTCCTTCATTGCACACGCCAACCGCCCCAGAGCCATTGTAGTGGATCCCTGCTATGGGTAAAAACATTCTGTTATCATTAAGGGGCCATTCACACAGAAAACGTTTTTGCATCTGTCTGTGCTGTTTTTTAATAGTTTTTTCTATGTCAACACGTGCTAGATGGACGTATTTGA
The DNA here is from genome assembly GCF_025860055.1 of Xyrauchen texanus. Classification (NCBI taxonomy): domain Eukaryota; kingdom Metazoa; phylum Chordata; class Actinopteri; order Cypriniformes; family Catostomidae; genus Xyrauchen; species Xyrauchen texanus. The sequence goes on from NC_068308.1 coordinate 17,336,301, forward strand.
CAATTGCATTATTGTTTTTTATTGTCTCGTGCACTACCGCCACCTTTTTAAGACACTGTATCCATTTAAAGGAACACGCTAGGAAAAAGAGATTTTATAGGCTGTATGATAGTCTAAGTCACCATTCATTTTATTTGCTTTTTGAATATTTTTTTCCATACATTGAAAGTGAATGGTGTCAAAGGTTGTCATTCTGCCTAACATCTGGAAGAAATAAAGTCATACATTGTTTGAAACAAAGTAAACGATGGAGAAAAAAAAAATCATTTTGGGGTGAACTAAAATGCATTGCAGGAATTATTTTAAAAGCTATTTTTTCCTCATTCAGATATATGTACTGGACTGACTGGGGATACCCTGCTAAAATTGAACGAGCCACGCTTGGTGGAAACTTCAGGATCCCTATAATAAACACAAGCCTTTCACAGCCTAATGCTCTGTCTTTGGATTATGAGGAAAGACTGCTGTACTGGGCTGATTCAGCACTGTGAGTTTATAATAACTGTATTTAGCTAGTCATTTTACTAAGAAATGTTATTATAGACAGACAACAAGTATTTAATGAACAAAAATGTATGCATCACTCTCTCTTCCACAGGGATATGATCGAGCGTGCCTCTTTGACTGGAGAGAACAGGGAAGTCATTCTTAGTCAAACACAGTACCCATTTTCTGTGACCGTGTTCCAGCAGGATATCTACTGGACTGACTGGAACACTCGGACTGTTTATCGTGCCAGCAAGGACGATGGTTCTGGACTGACTATAATGGCCAATGAGCTGCAATATAGACCCAATGACGTACATGTCTTCTCTGCTAGCAAGCAGGAGAGCTGCTTGAGTCCTTGCCAGCTGTTCAATGGAGGCTGCAGCCATGTCTGTGTCCCAGGTTGGTCTAGTGTCCCATGTCATATGTACAAAGGTACCTATTATTGGAAATACTGTAAATCGGAAAAGCAAGGTTTTTGGCGATCAAAAAGTGGTTCAACATACAGTGCACACAAAAAGTATTTAGAAACACAACAATGTCTGAATGTCATTGCATTCGAAATTAAGGAAAAATAAAAGTATTTGGACACTCACATTTTCAACCTTTTGAAACATGTCCATTGTTTACGTGGTGCTCCTCTGCTAGGGCTGTGAGAACTGGCTTACATCCTGACGTTCAGTACATCCATTACAAATGAACTTGGGATTAATTTGTTAAAAGTAATTTTAGAAATGGCTTAGAAAAGTGAAGCTAGTTTAGAGAAAATATTTGACATCACTTTACTGTTCGTTTATCACTTTATCGCAGGTCCAGCTGGTCCAGAGTGTCAGTGTCCCAGCACTGGTAACTGGTATCTGGCCAACAATGGGAAAGACTGTATCCATGACAATGGGCAGCGGTGCCATCCAGATCAGTTCACCTGTCTGGATGGAAGCTGTTTGTCCCAGCGCTGGAAGTGTGATGGCTACAAGAACTGCAAAGATGGCTCTGATGAGCTTGAGAGAGTGTGTGGTAAGTGACCATCACAATTAAAAAATTCAATTTCATTTAGTTTTGCATACATTTTATTGCCTTATACCTAAATGAGCGATGACAGATGGAACACAGTGCCCAGCTTGTCAATACCTCATCCAAAAACTGACTAGATTATCTAATGTATGTGTGTGGGGGGGAGGCATGTTTATGTGGTTTACGAGGACAATGTTTTAGGTTACAAGGGTATTATGCTATAAATGTGGTTTATGAGTACATTTTTAGTGTCCCCATAATTTAAATAGCTTAAAAACATATTAAACAATGTTTCATTGAAAATGTAAAAATGCTGAAAGTTTTTTATGAGGGTCAGGTTTAGGGGTTGTGTTAGGTTTAGGGGATAGATTCTGTAGTTTGCACAGTATAAAAATCATTATGTCTATGGAAAGTCCTCATAATGATAGGTAGACCAACATCTTTGGAAAGTTGCATCTTTAAATGTATCCCCTTTAAAGTGCAGCCGCTTAAGACATATGCATTAAGTTGGAGTTATTTGGCCCTTACGCCATGTTTTTAGCATCCAGACACATGCAGTGCATTTTTTAGATGCTATGTCAAGTTAAATATAGTGTTTTTTTCAAACACGTTTCAAGACTCCTTCACTCTGTTCCATTCCGTGGTGCTCCGTCTGCATTTGATCGGGGTGCAGGACACCCAAAACAGCCTAATTTTACTGGGCTTCCTCAAGACATATTAGGTGACTTGTCATTTTTGATAATATGTGGTTTTGCACACATCTAGTCACATTGTAGTTCTGAGACACTCCAGATTACACAATGCTCATAAAACTACATTTGAAATGCTAATTAGTCTATTATGTGCCCTCTACAGCCTTCCATACCTGCTCACCCAATGAATTCACCTGTGATAACGGGGGCTGTGTGCCTCTGTATTATGTGTGTGACTACACAAATGACTGTGGCGATAACAGCGATGAGAATGGCTGTTCCTTCCCAACCTGTAACCCTACAACAGAGTTTACTTGTGCCAACGGACGCTGCATCAATGCTGCTTTTGTGTGTGACGGATTCAACGACTGCCGAGATAATGGCACCACAGATGAGATTAACTGCCGTGAGTGACATCAACATCAAGATTTGCATGGAAATCTCTACCTTTTTTTCCCTTTTAAAGGGATAGTTCATCCAAAAATGAAATTTCTGTATTCACTCTCATGTTGTTTAAAACCCATATGTCTTCTGTGGAACACAAAAGGAGATGTTAGGCATAATGACAGCTATTAACATTCATTGTATGAATGGAAAAATATATATAATGAAAGTGGATGGTGACTGAGACTAACATTCTGCCTTGCATTGCATTTTGTGTTCCATGTAAGAAAGAAAACCATGCAGGTTTGGAGTAACATGATAGTTAATACATTTGTATTTTTAGGTAAACTAAAACAAGCATTGATGTTTAGCGCAGAACAAGATTCTCATACCAATACTTGGTGTGGTATTATAATTGAAATGTGTAATCTCTGCGGCACTAGCAGCACCAAGAGGAATAACAAAAATAATGACAGGTCTAAAACAAGTCCTTCCCCAAATTTACACCATTGATTAAGCCAATGTTGTTATGACCCAGGGCTGCTAAAAAAAACTGATTGCTATTCTGGTTGGTGCCACTAGTGGCACAGAAATCACACACTTTACCTTTAGTTCACCCAAAAATGAAAATTATCTGTCATTTACTCACTCCAATGCCATCCCTGATGTGTATGAACATCTTTCCTCTGATGAACACAAAGGAATATTTTTAGATGAAAATCTCGGCTCTGTAGGTCCATACAATGCAGCCCAGAACTTTGAAGCACCAAAAATCACATAAAGGCAGTATGAAAGTAATCCACATGACTCCAATGGTTAAATCCATATCTTCAGAAGCAATACGATACATGTGGGTAAGAAACAGATCAATATTCAAGACCTTTTGTACTATACATTTTCCTTCCCTCCTAGGTGGTAATGTACATGAACAATGCGAATCAGCAAAAACCAAAGAAGAATGTGAAAGTGATTTATTGACTTAAATATTGAAGTGTTTCTCACGCATACCTATCATATCACTTTAGAAGACATATTAAACCATTGGAGTCTTATGGATTACTTTTATGCTGCTTTTATATACAATTCGGACCTTCATAGTTTTTGTCACCATTTACTTGTATGGACCTGCAGAGTTGCAATATTCTTCTAAAAATCTTTGTTTGTGTTCTGCAAAAGAAAGAAATTCATACACACCTGAGATGGCAGGAAGGTGAGTAAATTAGGAGAATCTTTATTTTAGTGAACTATACCTTTAAATCCTGTTAAATGCTATCAGCAGCTAATTTATTGTAGTTTTCTAGTGGACAGTGTGTATAGCTTAGTTCTTATTCTCAGTAACATGCTGCAATTGCGTTACGTTTTATATATACGTTTTATTTGTAGCGGACAGAACCTGCGCACCCGGCTTAATAAAATGTGACAATACCAACGTCTGCATCTCTCCGAATAGCTTGTGTGATGGTTTTAACAACTGTGGGGACAACAGTGATGAAAATCCACTCTTCTGTGGTGAGTTACAGGCTGGTACCTGCAGATTTGCTTCATTTGCAATGGAATAATAGTGATATTTCATATTTAAAATCCTCAAACTGTGAAAGAGCGCATGTCCTTTAATGCATAATCTGTACTGCTTATGTTCAACAGCTAGTCGGACGTGTTCTGCGGAGGAGTTTCGCTGTGATAATGGGAAATGTATTCCCCAGACATGGGTGTGTGATCGCATCCCAGATTGTTTGGATGGCACAGATGAGCCCCCCACCTGCGGTTGGTATCAAATCCCTCACCTGTCTGTTAAAGGGATAGTTCACCCAAAAATGAAAATTCTGTCACCTTTACTCACCCTCATGTTGTTCCAAACCCATATGCTGGGTTCAATGGAAAAAATAACAGAATATGAGTTTGGAATAACATGAGGGTGAGTAAATAATTTTAAGGCTATCTATTCAGCATCACTTGGAATCCAATCATTATTTACTACTTTCCCTGTTTCTCTTTCCACAGAGGATCATGTTGTGACCTGTCGCCCACAGCAGTTCAGCTGTGCGAATGGAAACTGCATTCAAGGATCTTTCCTATGTGATGGCAACAACGACTGTGGAGACAACAGTGATGAGGCCCCAGAACTGCAGTGTGGTGAGAGCTAACATTTATTTTCAAGATGTGTACAGTAGCATGCATGCTGAGAACCATATTGTTTCCTAATAGAAAACAACATAACAGTTAAAAGGCAATGCTCATTTTTGTGCAATTACTTGCCAGTCTGACATCATTTTGTATATCAGGATCAAGGACTTGCAGCCCAAGTGATTTCACATGTCCTACTTGGTTGCCGGGCTCTCCGCGATGTATTCCATTGAGCTTTCTGTGTGATGGTGAGAAGGACTGCTCAGATGCCGCAGATGAGCTGCAGAACTGCCCCAATCGCACCTGCCACATGAACGAGTTTGCCTGTGCCAACGGTCGTTGCATTCTGGTGCCTTTCCAGTGCGTTGTACCTTTCAAGCAATACATAACAATGAAAATCAAATAGAATACATCTGAAATAAATTATAAATGTATTATTATTCAATGCCATACAAGTCTATCAAACTTTTGGATTATCCTGGGTTAGTTTTAGAGTGGAATGTGCCATGGACATTTGCATTATTTTGAAGGTGAAGTGTGTAATTTCTGTGCCACTAGCTTCAACAAATGGAACTGCAAAAATTAGGACTGTTTTCAAAACAGGTTTCCTGAACCCTCCCCCTGTCTGCCATTAGTCCAAAAAAAAAAAAGAATGATAGTACTGCCACAAACTCACTGAGCTGATCAAGAGATTCAAAAGGAGCAATGTTTTGATGGTGAAACAGAGCCACAGTGTTTGCACTTTTGGTGGAATCAGCCAAAGAATGGCTTACTCATAGCTATCTCTGCATATTAAGCTGGGATTACACACTTCACAATTAATAATACCACTGACTTGTATTGCATAGCTATTGACTTTGCATGTGAAACTGTGCTACACAGCTGTGACCGTGTGAATGACTGTGGGGACGGCAGTGATGAGATCGGCTGTGTGTACGACACCTGCTCAAGTCGTGAGTTCACCTGTCAGAATGGAATGTGTATCCCATCTTTCTTTGTATGCGATGGAGAAGCTGACTGTCGGGATGGCTCTGATGAACTGGTGGAGTTGTGCAGGAGCCCAGAACCCACCTGTGCACCTGGACAATTTCTGTGCAATTCTGGTGAATGCATTGACAATCACAAGGTCTGCAACCAGCAGGGGGACTGCTCTGACAATAGTGATGAAAAGGGGTGTGGTAAGATACCATATTTGGAAAAGGGTTTACCATTTTTTGTGGCCCTAAAAAGCATTTGGACATTTTTAGACGCTGAAGTCATGCTTTAAAATGTTGGTATTGCATTGCATTTGATAACAAAATATCAAAACAAATGGCATCTGCAAACAAAAGACCCTAGACCAACTTTACTTTTCTTAGTTATTTTTAGAATGACTTAACCAAAGGTGATTTTTAGTTGCTATATAAAGTCAAAAAGCATTCACACAGGTGTCCTAGCAGAGAACCACATTTAAAGTTATTTACATTAACTATGGAATAGAGGTAGACCGATATATCGGTTTTATTAATTAATCGGTGCCGATAATTGCTTTTTGGAACTATCGGTTATTGACAAAAATGTATTCCAGTAGATGCTGATGGTTTTATCATAATTTTTTACTTTCAAAATAAGAGACCCGGTGTGTTTCGGGCTTGTTTATACAGGGCCGCCGCTGGTTCGCGTGATATGAACGCTGGTTCGCGTGATATGAAGTGACGCGATCGTCTGTGTTCCGCAACTGCTTTCGTGTCCTTGAATAACATATAACGTATGAGTAAGGGCAGCCGGTGGACTTTCTGGTGCCCCACTAGGTTAAGATGGTGCTCCCCCTAGGGAGTTGGTGCCCTACGCAGACTGCGTAGTATGCGTGTAGGAAGCGGCGGTACTGTGTTTATACATAATATACAAGTCCCATGTCATGCATCAAATCTGAATTTTTTCTGGTTATTATTGGGATTTTGGTTGAAAAATAAACCATATCCAGCAATTTTATTCATTTTGGACAATTTTTCTGTGCCCACCATGGTAAGAATTAAATAAATCAGTTTTAAAAACTATTGGTCAATGAATTGTATATTGGCCTCTCCCACCACCTTAGTTATCGGTATCAGCAAAATCCACCATCGGTCAACCTCTACTATAGACACCTGAAAGTGTCCAAATACCTTTTGTCTTAATTTTCAACAATATATCCATTGTTATAGGTTTTGAAAACCAACACGCTTCTTCTTGTGGCTTTGCTTGAATATATGTTATATAAAGAAATGACAATGATTAATCTCATTCTCTCACCTGCTTTCTGCAATTCTGTTCCTCCCCAGGCATAAATGAATGCATTAACACAGCCGTCCATCAGTGTGCACACAACTGCACAGACACTCCCACGGGTTACTACTGCTCCTGCAGGGAAGGCTACAAACTCATGGCAGATGGCAAGGCCTGTGAGGACATAGATGAGTGCAAGGAGATGCCAGGAGTGTGCAGTCAGATTTGCGAGAATGCTGTGGGCTCCTTCCACTGCAAGTGTGCCCCAGGATATTTACGGGAGCCCGATGGCCGTACCTGCAGACAGAACAGTGGGATCTCTCCATATCTCCTCTATAGCAACCGTTACTATATCCGTAACCTGACTGCTGATGGATCTTCACTCTCAGTGGTGCTGCAGGGCCTGTCAAACGCTGTGGCTCTCGACTTTGATACCTCTGAGAAACGTTTGTACTGGGTGGATGTTGGCATAATGCATATTGAAAGGATGAATTTAGATGGGACAGGCAGGGAGGTTGTATTGCAGAATGATCTGGCTGGAACTGAGGGCCTGGCTGTGGACTGGGTGGGCCGGTAAGTTAATGAGGCTCATTAGACTTAGTTCACCCTAAAATGAAACTTATGTTATGTACTGACCCTTATTTTGCTTTAAACCAAACTTTCTTTCTTGCGTGGAAGACAAAAGGATACATTTTAAAGAATGTATGATTGTTTTTATTTCCATGAAATTACAAAGAATAGAGACTGATGCTGAACCATAAAAGCATCATATATTATAAAAGCAGCTAGCTTTGTGTGAAGAGCAGACTGAAATTGAAGTTGATATTCACTGATAATCTTCACCTCCAGACATCTGATCAACTGATTCAGTGAAAAGATCAGGCTCAAGAAACCAGACAATTTTTTTTGTTTTATGAATCGGACATTGTCACTTCTCACTTGTGGAGAGCAAATTTTCGATGAATAACGGACCATGATGATTTTGAGTAATTTTTTGAAGCTTGAAAAATTCAGTCAACATTCTGTGTAATTGCATGAAAAAAATGAACAGTACATTCTTCAAAAATGTAACGCAATAGGAGAAAGAAAGTCATGCTGGTTTGTAAAAACATGAGGACAAATTGTTCATTTTTGGGTGAACTGTTCCTTTAAATTTGGTGTGTGATTAGGCTTCTTAAGTGTTCAAAGCTTGATGCAACTTTCAGTGTATTCAGTGTGTTCAATATATTCTGAAAACAACTGGGCAGTGCTCTCTAAACACAGGGTTAATAAGGATTAATGTATGCTGTGTGTCCCTTTCCTTGTAGGAAGCTGTACTGGACCGATGCCATCATGGGAGCCATTCACGTATCTGAACTAGATGGACGTTACCGGAAGAAGCTCCTCCAAGGATGTGTTGATGCCAACTCCACATACTGCTTTGACAATCCTCGGGCTGTCGCTGTCAACCCTAAATACGGGTGAGAAAAATTTACATTTATACTTATAGTATTTGTTTGTTTGTAGTTGAACATCTAGTATTGTTACGTGTGCAATTTCCAAATGATCTCATTCGTGTTCCCGGTCAGATGGCTTTATTGGACAGACTGGGGAAGGACAGCCTTCATTGGTAGAGCTGGCATGGATGGATCCAGTGCATCAGCAATCATCACTTCAAAGCTGGTGTGGCCAAATAGCCTGACCATTGACTACACCAATAACAAGATATTTTTTGCTGATGCTCACCTCAATTTTCTTGAGTAAGATCAAATGCAGTTATCACTAAACTTTTATAATAATATTATACCTAAACCAACCATTAATAATTGGTGATTGCAAAATAATTGGTATCTCAAGACAGTATTTGCGCAACACATACACCTAATTTATTTTATAAGGCTTGTTTTTTTGTTTTGTTTTTAAATATAACTCATATAACTATATTCCGATCCAAACAGTTATGCTGACATGGATGGACAGAACAGACACAGGGCTATAGCTGGCTCTTTGCCCAATGCTTATGCTTTGACCCTGTTTGAAGACTCTGTATTCTGGACAGACTGGAACACCCACACCATAGAGAGGGCGCACAAGTACACCGGTGCTAACCGTGTTGTCATGGGCAACAACACACACCGCCCAAATGACATCCATATCTACCATCCTTACAGACAGCCACGCAGTGAGACTATATGTTGTTCTTTTTTACAGTTTACTTCGGAAAATTATATTATAGTTATCTGAATGTTTTCTCAATGTTTACTTAGGTGAGAATCCCTGCAATGATCATTTCCTAATCTGTAGTCATCTGTGTCTGATTGGGCCGGGTGGCACATCTGCCACATGCGGATGTCCAGATCACTTTATTGGTCTGGCTATTGGCTTTAAGATCCAGTGTGTGGCTGACTGCTCCAGTACTCAGTTCCGCTGTGGCGACAATGAAAAGTAAGTTAATCCGTTCACTTGCGATGTTTTTTTTTATGTGGACTTATGTACATTTTAGGTTGCTTTCAAACTAGAGCTTTTTGTGCAAATCCAATTCTGTTGGACTTCAAAGTTTGGTTTGTTTTAGTGGTGTGAAAGTGGTTGTCTGAATCGAAAAGATCATTTATCAACTGAGGCTGTACAATATAATATAAAAATAATATATTTTTTATATATTCTTCCCTTGAACTCATATCACAAGTTTCACCTCTTAAATTTATACGTGTACTACAATACAAACATTAATTAAAAATGTTTTCATTTTTAATATGAAAAATCATATTAAAATATTCTGGTGATTGAGTCCCCTGTTCTCTATGTAAAATTGCTTTGAGTGTATTGTCAGATAAGTGTAAAATTAATTAATTCAAAATATATAAATAGGAGTGTTGTTTATCTTCATCAAAGCAAGTAATATATCAGTTTTAAATGTTTTATTGTATATAACATAATATCAACATGAAAGAAGTATGTTATGACCCCGGCTCTAAATATGTCCCAGTCATGATCACACACAGGCGATGTCCAGGTAAGCTCAAATCATGAGATTCATCACCCATGAAGAGCAGTGCTGAAACACGACTGATGTAGGGAGTTCTTCTGCAAATTGCTTGTAATTTAAGTTTCAACCACAGATGTCACTAGAGAGCACAAAGATATGTAGTGCAGCTTTAATGAAAGCGTAAAAACCAAGTTGATTTTGACTCCTATTTTCTTCTGATCTTCAGGTGTATTCCCATATGGTGGAAGTGCGATGGTCAGTCAGACTGTGGGGATGGCTCAGATGAGCCTCAGACTTGTCCTCCACGTTACTGTCCGATTGGACGATTCCAGTGCCAAGACAAAAACTGCACCTACCCATTTTTTCTGTGTGATGGCCACAAGGACTGCCCTGATGGATCTGATGAAGACGCAGCACTATGCAGTATGCAGTAACACTTACAATATTTTCAAGTACAGTGGTTCTCAACTGATGGGTTGCAAACCAAAGATTGGTCACATGTCTTGAAAGCAGGAAAAGAACAATGCACATTACAAAACAATTCTTTTGTTGTTGTCAAATTTTGTGCATCTAATCAAAAATGTTTAATAATTATTATTAATCATTACAATAGTTATTGCAAATTGTCGGGCCTCTGCAGTTTATGGTAATATTAATAGATATCAATGTTTACCATGCAAATAAAATTCCATAAAATCAAACAATTTTGGTATTTTGTTTTGGGTTGCCACTTGATCAATGTAAATCTAGGTCCTGAAGCAAAACTAGCTGAGAACCACTGTTCTGGTATACCTCAACAGACAGAGACTAGAAATTAATTAGTATCAAACAATTATTTTCATGTTGGAACATGTTTTTTCCTGACATTTTTACATCCCACTTGAAATGCATATGTTTTAAAAAACTCTTTTGTAACCCAGGTGACCACCGTTGCTCAGAGAATCAGTTCCAGTGTGCAAACAAGCTCTGTATCCCGATATCTTGGCACTGTGATGGTGTGCAGGACTGCTCTGATGGCAGTGATGAGGAAGCAGAGAGCTGTGCACAGAAGACTTGCAAACCTGGACAGTTTCAGTGCAAAAATGGACGCTGTATACCACCAATTTATGTGTGCGATGCTCAAGATGACTGTGGAGACAACTCAGATGAGCCATATGATATATGTAGTGAGTGTCTCTTGGGATGCTCTAAGGCATCTGAATTCTCCATCTTTAACTCTCCCCAGAGTTATCTGACCTTCTCTATCTTCTTTCTCCATCTATTTTTGTAGTGGGTCCTGATCATAAGTGTGATGCAGATACAGAGTTCTCCTGCAAGACAAATTATCGCTGTATACCTCAGTGGGCAGTCTGTGATGGCACCAATGACTGCATAGACAACAGTGATGAGCAGGGGTGCCGTAAGTCCCATATACTGTAATGATGTGATTTAAAAGGTTCATATGAGAAGGGATAACACAAAACAAAAAAGTACTCCTCTATGACACAATACAGTATTTCATTATCAGATGTTAGGCAGCATAAAGGCAAATATAGCTACATTACAAGTCAAAAGTTTGGACACACATACAAATTTTGAATTATTGATGTTTTTAATATTTTATAATAATAGTAAATTAATCAAAATTATGAAATAACACAAACTTGAGTATTATTGAGAATTATACAACAGTTAGTTCCAGTCCTTGAATCTGATTGTGTTTGTGGCATTTATAACTAACAAGTAAGAGTAGTGCAGATGTGTGAGAGCAGTGCAGATGTGTGAATTTTCATTTATCCCTGTGACATTAAAGATTTGTGACATTAACTTGGTGACTAAGTCAGCTTGACTTAGACAATCTGTGTTGTCAGTCAGTGTGCAAATTTCTTTGAAGTCATCCGGAATGGTCTCTCACTCCACGATCACTCGGAATGCTAATGCACAATAACTGCAAAAAAAACAGCTTCAGCATTACTTCCGATCACAGCTGTCTGCGCGGTGAGTTGGGAGAAGATGTCAACTTTTAACATGGTGGAGAAGATTCTGGTTTCTGTGTCAGTGTCAAATAAGAGTTCTGCAAAAAAACAACAAACCATCTGAAAATGAATAAATATTCATAGCATCATTCAGATGGCGCATATGGTAGCATCACTCCACGATCGGAGCGGATTACTATCACACTACAGCTGAGGAATAGGGTTAAACTAACAGCTGCATCATTACTTTTAATCACTGCAAGGTGTTTTTGTTTTTCCAGTAACTTGCAAGAAACAGCCCAAGCTTTTGTTTTATTATGTAGGGACCAGAAATCATTTTAACAAATCAAAACTACAATAATGTATATTTTAGCTTCTTTAAAAGTATCCTAGATTAAGGCTCTGCACACTTTTGGCATTCTCTCACCAACTTCATTAGGTGTCCACCTGGGATGCTTTTTAAACAGTATTGAAGGGGTTCCCATGTATGCTGGCCATTGTATGCTGCTTTTCCAGTCCAATTCATCCATTTAAAAAATAAATGATGAATTAAAATGTACATTTTGTAAAGAAACTGTAGGTACAATTATATTTGACAACAAAAGAAATTTCAAGTATTTAAGCAAAAACTTTAAATCAAAAGGTCTTTCATATTAATTACTAATGGATTTCATAAAAGGCTTTATACTTTTATTTACTTTGAACTAATTACACATTAAATGAAATAAATGAAAACTAACCCACCACTTTTGCTGCATGTAGATGAGTTGACCTGTGACCCTCTGGGAGATTTCCGCTGTGATAACCACCGCTGTGTGCCCATTCGCTGGCGTTGTGATGGGAACAATGACTGTGGAGATGGATCCGATGAGAGAAACTGTGGTGAGTTATGCATTTGGCTATCCATTGACTCTCAGGGACATCTGGGCCTCTGCTTATTGTAGAGCTAGATGTATTTAGTGGAGTTTTTTGTCACTAACTGTTTTCATTTGTGTGCTCTCAGAACCCAGAGCTTGCACTGAGAGTGAGTATCGCTGTGACAACCAGCAGTGCATTCCAGGAGCGTGGGTTTGTGACCATAGCAATGACTGTGGGGACAATTCCGACGAGCGGGACTGTGGTAAGTTCAAGTCAACATGAATTCAAAATGGTCTCTTTTTACTTTTTCAATACATATTTCTGATCTTATTGTGCGTAATTCAGAGTATGAGTTATTCTAAAGAAAATAATGTTTGTCTCATCAAAATGTAAAAACTTCTTCCGCCTCTGACACAGATGTCCTTTTCTGCTGTTGTCACAAAGCTCTCTTATTTTTCTTATTTATAATTTATTTAAATTTGTGTAATACCATACATGAAATGTCTCTAATTAAATAGGTGCCCTTCCCTGTGACCAGCTTAACCAGCATGCAATTCCCATGCTGGTTTAGTCTGGTTTATGCTGGTTAGTTCTGGTATGGTGCTAGCTGTTGGACCAGCATAGCCATGATTTTCACCAGCAAAACCTAGCTGGTGAAACTGGTCCCTTACTGAGTGTCCAGCACCTAAAACACAACATAAGATGGAGACCAGCAATGCTGGTCTGTTCAACAGGGTTGGCACTGTAAACAACAAAAACTAGCTAAGTGTCCAAAACCCTCTAAACCCAGCAAAAAGACCAGCCTGACTGGGTTGGGAGACAAGCTAGGACAAGCAAACCAGCTTTAAGCTGATTTAATTCTTTGCGACTTCTGTGTAATTTACAAAGTATTTTATTTTCCTTGTAGAGCTGCTGACCTGTCGTCCTGGAACATTCCAGTGTTCATCTGGACACTGCATTCCAGAAGCTCTAAAATGTGATGGCCGTCCCGACTGCATGGACTTTTCTGATGAGTCCACGTGCCGTGAGTCTGCTGAGCTGGAACTATAAAATCTTTTTATTGTAAATTCTAGAAGTGTTGAATTTGTTGCTCACTTTTTGTTTCCCCAACAGCAACTCGCTATCCTGGAGGACGTTGGTGTCCATTACACCAGTTCCAGTGTGACAACAAAGTGTGTGTGAACCAGCAGTGGGTGTGTGATGGCTTCAATGACTGCGGAGACAGCTCAGATGAACAACTTATGTTCTGCTGTAAGACACTTTTAGAAAAATTATATTATAAAATTATATTATTTATAATTCTAATCCGTACATTTACAGTGGCCTCAAGAAGTATTTTGACCCTTAGCCACACTTGTATAAAATATCTGCATTATATAAAATTATGAAACCAAGAGGCATTTATTGAAAATAAATCTAGCAAAATCACACTTTTAAAACAAAACATTTCATAAGAAATATGTATATGGTTTAAAATGATAAAACAATATATATGTTGTAAGAAATTAAGAAAAAAGTATTTGGACACCTTCTGGTTGTCAAATGTTAGTGGAACATGTCCATACTTCATGTGATGAACTACATTGGTGTTTAGTCTGCTTGGACACCTGGGTAAACTTGAGGTGAGCTGACTTCATAAGTCCACTAAAAATCACCTTAAGACCAGTTAAAGTGATTCCAAAAATGGATCAGAAAGTGAAGTTGTATAGTTCTGAACTTAGCCTCATTTGTTTCATATACCTCTTGGTTTGGTATTTTGCTATCTATAGAATAAGAGTGATTTGAGTGTCAAAAAAAACATTAATCAGGGTTCCCATGCACCCTGGAAAACCTGGAATTTTGGAATGCAGTTTTCCAGTCATGAAAAATTAGGAAAATACCTAAATTGCTGGAAAAAAAAAAAAACTTGGTCCAGGAAAATATATTAGTATAATAGAACTGTTTGATTTTGTTGCTGCTAACAAGGTTTTTGTTACATGCACAAAAACATGGCAATAATCAGGTCTCAAGATACAAATTTGTATCATTTTGTCACTGCCGGCAGAAACAACGTCAACAGTTAACTCTCATGAATGAATCCCTGTCACATACTTTCTCTGCTCATCTGCTTTCATCTCTACTTTGCTCTGAATAAATAGTTTAAGTATTGCTATAGTACAAAATAAAACATTTTCATCCCAACATTGCTGTTAACCACAAAAACATTTGAGTTATAAACCTTAGACAAGGATGACGGTCGGACCACTGATTAAAAAAACATTGAATTCACACCCTGAGTTGACAGCATGGTGATTCGGCCTTCACACCTAAGGATGTGAATTCATTTTCACTAATTCAAAGATAGGAGTTCGCTTATACTGTGGTTACCACATGCACTATGTGGGAAACATGGACAGAATCACCGAATCTAGTCATAAAAATAGCAAAGAAAAGAGTGGGAACCCTGATTAATAATTACCTTTGACACTTTTTGATACATTATTAGTCATTAGGTACTGAATGATATGTGTATACTGAATGTGTATCAATGCACAACTGTTTTGTCATCAGGGAACATCACATGTGAAATGCCAGCCAAGTTCCGCTGTGACAATGGCTTCTGCATTTATAGTGGTCTCATGTGCAACCAAAAAGACAACTGTGGGGATGGCAGTGATGAAAAAGAAGACATCTGTAAGACATTCACACATACAACACAAATAAAATCTAATTCTGTTAATCCACCCCAAAATCTTACAGTATATACCCAGAATGAATGATTGGACTTAAAATGCTGTAAACAATTTTAGCTGCTCTACTTCCACAAGACTGAGCCGTTGGATTAGCCACACTCCAAAGGTAACAAATAAGCTTTATTTGACATCATGCAGAAACAGTTGTTTAAAACAACAGCAACAAAATAGTGCCCTCAACAGACAACTGTTATGAACAACATGGCTTAATAATGGCATTAAGCCTCAATAATTCACTGCAACTACAACACTATGAGAACACACAAAATGATTGATAGGCAGAAAGTGTCAGAGACCGTGACCTATGGACACATTTTCTTTTTCTGTTTACAGAGTCTAGAAATGTCACAGAGAGTGTTATATTATATTTCAGGACACTTATTTTATTCATGTCTTATGGGGAGTAGGAAAATTATTTGAATACCTTTCCATGAAAAAACAACTTACAGCACTTACTGCATAACTTTCAGTTTATGTTCTATGACTACATGAGTATATTACCTGCAAACTGTTGTGATTGTTAGTGATGGCTGTATGAATTGTGTTTTACCATCAGGTAAAGAGCCCACTCTTGCTCCTTGCACACCCAATGAGTTTAAATGCACCAATGGCCGCTGTGTGGCTCTGCCCTATGTGTGTGACCACAATGACAACTGTGGAGACCTTACTGATGAGTTGGGCTGCAGTAAGTCATTATAACATTTAAAAGGTCATATATGATAAGCGTTACAAGGACAGTGTGGTCCAAAAGTCTCAGACCACATTCAAAATATGGTATTATTGTTATTGTTATTATTATTATTATTATTATTATTACGTTTAAACGTGGAAATAATTAAAGTTGTAAGAAGAGATATTTTAGTTCTGCACTATTTCTAGATCACAAGTGAGAAAATGTAATTTGGCCATCTAAAAATTTGAATGCAAAACAGAAACATTTTAATTAATGGTCTCTCAGACTTTTGAACCCCACTGTATATTTAGTAATTCTTCTATTAATCAATAGAATATATGCTGTATACATCATGAAATTGAAATTGGAGAACTACAGTGAATTTATCTGTCAGATAGCTGATGAGTAATTCTTTTCAGATTTTGGTCACGACCGCACCTGTGATGAGAAGTTATGTCAGCATGAGTGTACAAACCTGAATGGCACTGGCTTCATCTGCTCTTGTAGGCCAGGCTATGCTGTAGATCCAGACAACACCTTCCGCTGCAGTGGTACACACATGCCTAGAAAGAAAGACAGACATACACATTTAAAGGGGTAGTTCAACCAAAAATTTTAATTCTCATCATTTACTCACCCTCATGCCATCCCACATGTGCATGACTATCTTTCTTCTGCAGAACACAAAGGAGGATTTTTAGAAGAATATTTTAGCTCTGTAGGTCCATAGAATGCAAGTGAATAGTGACCAAAATGTTAAAGCTCCATAAAACACATAAAGGAAGCATAAAAGTAATCCATACGACTCCAGTGGTTTAATCCACGTTTTCTGAAGCAATCCAATCGATTTTGGGTTAGAACAGACCAAAATAGAACTCCTTTTTCACTGTATTTCTTGCCATTGCAGTCTCATGATTTCAAGCTTGATTACACTTCCTAGAGTTTGATGCACGCACAAAGTACTAAATGGAGTGTAATTGAGTTTTAAATCATGATCGCCAATGAGACTGCTGATTTCAAGATTTATAATGAAAATTTAGTAACATTTTGTTCAGTTCTCATTGATTACTTCAGAAGACATTGACTAAACCTCTGGAGTTCTATGGATTACTTCTATGCTGCCTTTATGTATTTTTTGGAGCTTCAAAGTTTTGATCACCATTCACTTGTATTGTATGGACCTACAGAGCTGAGATATTCTTCTAAAAATCTTTGTTTGTGTTCAACAGAAGAAAGAAAGTGATACACTGGGATGACATGAGAGCAAGTAAATTATTTTTGGGTGAATTATTCCTTTAAGCATCTTAACACAATTCTCTTCACTATTTTGTCAATTTCAATCAGTCTTACACCTCCAAAATTAATATCTAGGATGTAAATACAAAAGTTCTGCATTTCACCCATGAATGTTGGGTGTTATCTTCCTATGCCTCAACTTATCCTGTTTGTCTCTGTCTCCCTGCAGATATAAATGAGTGTTTAGAGTATGCCACTTGCCCACAGGTCTGCAAGAACACTAAAGGCAGCTATGATTGTGAGTGTGCCCAGGGGTACAGGAAAGTGGGCACAGGCAATGAGTGTGTGGCTGAAGGTATGAACACAATTTGTGATGTAAAAAAAAATGAAACAAAAAAGGAATAAATTATGAGTAACAACAGACAATAAATGCAGAGCATGAATAGCACACATCTTTAAGGAATAGTATTCCTTTAAAGCTGTCTGTGTAGAGGTGAAGTCTTAAGTATGCATGTCCATTTCTGTCTTCTTCTCTCTCTTAGGTCCAGGGCCGCTGCTCCTGCTGCCGGAGAACATCCGTATCCGCCGCTTCAACCTCCAGACAGAGGAGTACCACAACTTCCTGCAGGAAGAGGAGCGCATTGTGGCCCAGGACTATGACTGGGACCATAACAACACTGGCTTTAGTGTGTACTGTTTATAAAATATGCACATCAGCCTGTTCCTCCTAAATCACAAACCAAGTTATTATAAAAGCACTAAACATAATAATGTATCACTTTAAAAGTTCCAATGTTGCATCTTTTGTGCTTCATATGGTACATTACCTGTCTCTGTGTTTCAGGTATGGTGTATTTTACAGTAGAAGGGAAGGGTGCACTACCTGGTGCTATTAAAAGAGCTTATCTTCCTGCTGTTGATGATCACAGTAATAACATTGCTGCTGCCGTTGACCTGGACATCAAGTATATCACCAAGCCGTATGGGATTGCAGTGGACTGGGTTGGCAGGTTGGCATTCTCTTATCTCTTATTCTTCTGGCAGTGAGAAACGAATTAATTTGTATATATCTAGACATGAGTAGTAGTATATAATAGTGTTTTGGCTGGCTTACTAAAGAGATCAACCAGACACTTACAAAGAGTTCAGAATGCAGCTGCTTCAGAAGGCTGACTCATACAACACTAAGGAATTACATGAAACTAGGTGGAATGGGTTAATTAATAAACTTTTGGCAACAATGATGAATTAATCACTCTGTAACAGCTCATGTGCTTCTAATATTCTTGTAGGAATTTGTACTGGGCTGATGGCCAGCTCAAACGCCTGGAGGTTGCCATGCTGGATGGACGTTACAGGAAGCATCTGATTAAGACTGACCTAGGAGAACCAAATTCTGTAGCTCTTAATCCTCGCTTGGGGTGAGACAAATGTCCCAGTTGGTTGTGGTCTGTTTATATTGGCCTACATAAAATGCAGATCTTTGAATTTGGTTTGCTCATGCTGTGGTGCAGGATGCTTTACTGGAGTGACAATGGCCCCACACCTCGCATCGAGGTCTCCTGGTTGGATGGTCAAGAGAGGAGGGTTCTGGTGGACAGTGCTTTGGGTTGGCCTACAGGCCTGTCCATCGACTTCACTAACAATGACCGAATCTATTGGTCAGATGCAAAGGAGAGTCGCATTGAGTCCATTCTACCAGATGGACAGGACAGACGCACAGCAGTTTTCATAGGTACAGTAAGGGTTTGATTGGTTCTGCAAAAATGTCTGATCCAATCAGCATTATTTTTAATGGGACAGTTTAAAAGTCCCAGATTCCTTATAGTATAGTATAGTATAGTGTAAAACCAGCCATTAGCATTTCCATTGATCTCAAATGGAGTGGAATCTCCAAAAGAGGGTGGGGTTACTCCAAAATGGGGTTGTGCCAACTCCAAAACCCACAGTTAGGGATAGGGAAAGGGTACGGTTAGGGGCTCCCTATGTCTTTGCTGGTGGTTTAGAGCTCTGCCTGCAACTATATCATTCTTGAAAATGTGGGCGGGCACTATGCTAACTCTATTACTCTGGCGCTGGAAAGAAATATAATGTTCTGACAATGCTGATTCGCTGATGGCACCACAAGAACACAAACATTTCCAAGCCCTTCACTATTGTTGCGACTATCCTGAGCTGTGACGCCAAAAATAGCAGACTTTAAGAGACTTTAAGAGACCACCATAAAGAAATCACTGGTCACTGGTAAAACAACTACAAATGATACTTGCACTTTATATGTTGCTTGCGAATTTGTTTTTGGTCAAAATACATAGTTGCTTTAGAAGGACTGTAAATAAAGGAAGATGCTTGTTTCCTGCAGAACTATGTAGTTATGACGTTTATTTTCGATTATTTGTATAATTTGCAAACATTCATCTTCAGTTCCTTTCCCTTCTCTCAGATGTGAGAAATCCTTTCAGTGTGGATGTGTTTGAGGACCAGGTGTACTGGAGCACGCAGGAGAAGGGTGAAGTTTTCAGACAGGACAAGTTTGGCAAAGGTGCCAAAACAAAACTCTTGACAGCAGGGCCCTGGCTCACCCAGATCAACGTCTACCAGCAGCAGAAATACAACTCTATAGCCAGTGAGTAACCTCAATAGACCAAAGTTAGCATAATGTCCTCTATATAATCCAAATGGTGTTTAAGCTTTATTTCACTTTTTATTATTGTGGTTATGAAATATAAAGTGATGATAGTGAGGATTTTGTTGGTAGCCAGTAATGTGATTTTATTGATGAGATGAATGTGTCTGACAACAGTGTGTGTGTGTGTGTGTGTGTGTGCCCCCTACAGTGAAGAACCCTTGTAAGGGCACATGCAGTCACCTGTGTCTGTTAAGACCTGGAGGCTACACCTGTGCCTGCCCAGAGGGCACCAACTTCTTTCCTGGCAGCAGCACGGAGTGTGACGCAGGTGCCTTTAATAGTTGTTATCTCTGTCTTTATCTTAATGATGTGACCATAAAGTAATTCATTTTAGCTTTTGAAATCGACATTGCTGACGTTAGCCTGTGGGTTTCGGTAATAATACAGGATATAAGTCAAGTCAAGTCAAGTCAATTTTATTTGTATAGCGCCTTTCACAACACACATCATTTCAAAGCAGCTTTACAGAATATCAGTATTAACAGACGATAAAACTGTAATGTCTATAATGTTGATTAATCATCATTGTGTAATTTAGGTAAAATACGATTTTTAATAGTGTTTAAAAATAATTAAATGATAATTGTATTAATAACCCCAGTGAGCAAGCTGTAGGCGATATAAGGGGGCAGTTTGATGCCTTACACTGCACCAAGTCAATGTGATAATGTGGTCCACATCCATTTACTGTATATCTCAGCTCTAGTAATTCCTGTCATTGACTGCCAATTGTGTTTTGCTGTATCATTTTTGATAGGAATTGATCCTGAACCCACCATGCCCCCTCCATGCCAGTGCGTGAATGGTGGCACCTGCTACTTTGACGACAATAAGGCGCTCTGCATGTAAGCTTATGTTGATTTCTGAAGAAATTGACACTTTGTTAATGTTTAATAACTACAAAGCACTTTAAGACCCTATGAAATTGCTTGATGACCACTGTTTTCTATCCTGTGTTGATGAATTTCCTACTGAAACAAGACGTTTGGGTGGGACATATTGAAGAGTGTGTCACTTTTTTAAAATAGCCAATAGACTTTAGTTACGTCACAGCCTTGAAGCCTTGAGGGATGGTTTACCAAAAATGAAAATTCTCTCATCATTTACTCACCCTCATGCCATCCCACATGCATATGACTTTCTTTCTTCTTCTGAAGACAAACAAATATTTTTAGAAGAATATTTCAGCTCCCTAGCTCCTTTCATTGCAAGTGAATGGTGGTGACCAGACTCTTGAAGCTCCAAAAAGCACATAAAGGCAGCATAACATTAATCCATATGACTCCCATGGTTCAATATGTCTTCAGAAGTGATGCAATCGCTTTTGGTGAGAAACAGATCAATATTTAAATCCTTTTTACTATAAATCTCCACTTTCATTTTCAGGATGTGAAAACACCCTCACCCAAAGCTATCATATCACTTAAGAAGTCATATTAAACCACGGGAGTCTTTTGATGCTCCAAAAATCATATAAAGGCAGCATAAAAGTTCTGGTCACCATTCATTTGCATCGTATGGACCTACATTGTTGAAATATTAGTCTAAAAATCTTAATTTGTGTTCTGCAGAAGAAAGAAAGTCATACATATCTGGGATGGATTTACATTTTTGGTTGATCTATCCTTTTAACAGGAGGGACATTCTCATTTTAGAGAGCATTTGAGTGTACAAAAATATGTGTCATGCAAAAGATCATCACTCTTTTTGGTAAATTTTCCCATAAGAGACATTTGTAATTTATATATAACCACAAAGGGTCTTTAATAAAAGGGTACATGGGTGTGTTGGTGGTGGAAGAATGGATGAATTTATGGAATGTTGACTGTTAAATTCCCTAACAGCTGTCCTCCTAATTGGAATGGAGATTTCTGCCAGACCAGTGTCTATGGTGTAGTCACAACCTCAGGTAAAATTTTATGGTGGTACTTAACAGCCTTCTCGCAACTGTTATTAAACCTCAGCATTGCAGTTATTATGTAGCTTTTATGGGATTTGTCCTCTAATGCAAAACAGATCCCTTAGCAAACAATAGTATGTGACCCACATCCTGTCTGTCTCTGTCACTTTTTTACATCCACAGTTGCTATTGCTCTTGGAGTTACAGCAGTTGTGGCTCTTTTCCTGGGATGTCTGATATATTCTGCCCATAAGAAATCAAAAATCATGGATGCTCTGCATAACATCAATCTACCCATCAACATATCTATCTTCAGTAGTTTCTGGTGAGAATAAATAACAGTGTCTCAGTAATGAAACAGAGAACAAACTTGGCAGATAAATACAGTTACAGTACACATACCTTATTAAACATATTGTTTAACATAATTAGGGGTGGTTCCTCTGAATCATTTAACAACCCACCAGAATCCAGAGAAGATAATGACAGCAAAAACATTCCTAAAGAGGTTAGTACTTAACCTGTTATCCATGCATTTTAAACATATTCTGTGATTGCATAATTATTTGCTAAATTAATGGTGTCTTGGTTGAAAAAATATGACAATGTCCATATTGTTATGGCATAATCTAACAGACTCATGCTAATTTGAAGATCTAAGTTTGTTTACATTGTTAATATCGACATCTTTTGCACTCTGGTCAACAACAGGAGTCCAGTACATCAATAGAAGTGGAGGGAACGGGAAAATGTTTTGAAAACCCAGCATACAGTGCTGAGGGAGAAGCACAAGGCTCTTCCGCTGCCCCTACCGCTGTAGCGACTACAGTCATCAGCGTGCCTGCCATAGTATGTCTGTTACTGCTCTCTAGGGGACGAAACAGTGTACTGCATTTTGTTTCTGTATTTAAAGGGATAGTTCACCAAAAACTGAAAATTCTGTAATTATTTACTCACCCTCATGACGTTCAAAACATGTGTGACTTTTCTTTATGGAACACACTGCTTTTTAAATGCAACAAATGTAGACAGTGACAAGGCTGTCAAGCTCCAAAAAGGACAAAATACAGCATTTAAAAGTCGTTTTTATGTCCTAATGTGCTACATTCCAAGTTTTCTACAATAATACAATAGCTTTATGTGAGGGGAAGCTTTTTATTGGAAAAACTGCTTTTATCTGTTTATAAGTCTTGGAATATAGCGTATGAGTCATATGGGCTTTTTTAATTGTGCTTTTTTGTTATTCCTGAAGCTTGTTAGCCACTGGTCAGTGTATTTTATATGGTAAAGAGCAGCTTTACATACAAATATACTGCTTTTTTGTTCTACCGAAGAAAGTATGCAGGTTTGCAATGACTAATAGTGAGAAGTAAATTGTGGCAGAATTTTTCATTTTTAAGTGAGAACTATTCCTTTAAAGTTGACTGGAAAAGACAAAAAAAAAAAAAAAAATTTTTAGGCTCAGTGTTATATTTAAATCTTATGACTTTCAGGAGAGTATTGAAAACCCAGTCTATGCCTCTGTGATGAGCCCTGTGACCCAGCCAAATGGTGCTGTAACCCCCATCAAAACAGATGCCATTCCAGCCAACACTAAGCCTGACAATTGTAGCAAGGTATGATTTATTTTCCTGGAAATTATCTCACTGTGTTTGGATGTATGATTGAAGTAAAAAGTATTATGTTTACAAAAACAAAAAATTTGTTAGCATAGCTAAGGCTGAAATTATTATTGTATGCGTTTCATACAAATTAAGCTCAACTGAAAGCATTTCTGGCATAATATTGATTATCACCAAAAATAATTTCAACTCATCCCTCAATTTCTGTAAAAAAAAAAAAAAGAAGCAAAAATCGAGGTAAGTGAGGCACTTACCATGGAAGTGAATGGGGCCCATTTTATGGAGGGTTTAAAGGCAGAAATGTGACACTTATAATTTAATAAAAGCACTTACATTAATTCATCTGTTAAAAATCATGTATTATTTGAGCTGTAAAATTGTTTAACCCTTTCAGCTCAGATGAAAAAAAAAAATCATCAAAATATGAATAACTACCGTACTGACAAACACAAAATAGGTATCGTTTTAAAGCTTAGAAGAGTACTTTTTAAAGCATGTATGCACTATGAACAAAACTGAACAAGAGTTTTGATATTTGCAGACAAATCAGAAGTGTTCCATTTTGCTAATTTATTTAAAACAAAATGTGCACTGTACATATTGCAATCAGTTAAAAATATCAAATACAACCAGCATATTTGTTTTACTGATGAGTAATAGCTAAGTATATGTCTTTGACAACACTATATAGCACAAGTTTTGTTCATGGGTATTAAGTGTTATTTTCTAATTGCGTATGCCTCAAATGTATAGAAAATGACTATTATTCCCCACACACTTTGGTTTTGTGACCAGGACAGTGATATTTTGAAATGTACCAACATAATTTCCATTGAAAAAACGGTTAGATTTGTGTCTTTTAATTCACATAAAGTAAAAAAAACAACAACATATGAATCCAAATTAACATGTATTTATACTAAAGTAATACAAAAATGACTACAAAAGATTAAGAAGTGAGTAGTTTTTTCAAGATTTACAATTATACTGTAAATTACTTTCACGAATCAGCCCCCAAATGTTGTCTCCCATTAAGTTTTCGTTATACTGTCCTTGGTAGTGGTGTTTAAAGTCCAGTATATCCTGATGGAAGTGCTCGCCTTGCACCTCCGAGTACGCTCCCATGTTCTCCTTGAATTTATCAAGATGAGCATCAAGGATATGGACTCTGAGGGACATCCTGCAGCCCATTGTGCCGTAATTCTTCACCAGCGTCTCAACCAGCTCCACATGGTTTTCGGCCTTGTGATTGCCCATGATGCCCCGAACCACTGCGACAAAGCTGTTCCAAGCCGCTTTCTCCTTATTAGTGAGCTTCTTGTGGAATTCATTGCACTCCAGGATCTTCTTTATCTGTGGTCCGATGAAGATACCAGCTTTGACCTTTGCCTAAGACAGCTTAGGGAAGAAGTCTTGAAGGTACTTGAAGGCTGCCGACTCATTATCTAGAGCTCTAACAAATTGATTCATAAGGCCCAATTTGATGTGCAGTGATGGCATCAGCACCTTCCGGGGGTCCACCAGTGGCTCCCACTTGACGTTGTTCCTCTCCACAGAGAACTCGGTCCACTGTGGCCAGTGTGGTAGTGCGCCTTGGTCTCCCTGTTGTCCCAAAGGCAAAGATAGCAGGGAAACTTGGTAAAATCCACTTGGAGACCCATCAGGAATGCCACCATATTTTTGTCTCCTATGACCTTCCATTCTCATCAAACTTCAAGGTGTCCAGCAAGGTCTTGATATGTATCCACTTAGGAAGCTGGAACTAAACTGAACTGGTGGGCATAAGTCCCCTGTATTTATACTACTATTTATATTACTGGGAAGTTCTAGAAAGTTCTAGAAGTTACTTCAAGTTTACTCTGCACAAAATCTATCTGGAATGTTCTGGAAAATTGGTAAATTTAAAAATATCACTGTCCTGGTCAGAAAATCTAAGTTTGTGGGGAATATAGCCATTTTCTATACTTCTGAGGCATAAGCAATTAGGAAATAACACTTACTGCCCAGGAACACAAAAATAAAAATAAACAATATGTTACACGGTGCAATCAAATTGGTGTTGCTTATATGCCTTGTTTTCACTTATAACTTCACAAAAAATTAAGAGAACTTAAAATATCACATAACATTACTTAGAAGAGGTGATTATCTTTCAAATGAGCCCAGACACAAGGTAGATCATTAGATAATCCACACAAAGCACAATGTTACATATGGCCACCAGGAGATGGCGCCATGTAAAGGACAGACTCATGATGCAGACTCATTGAGTCAAATGGCACTCATTCTGTCAAATCTCATTACTAAAATCATGTCTCCGTGCTATGCATACCTTTAGTCAATGTTGTGTTGGCATGTATAATTCGTTTTATGTAAATTATTATGTTTTATTTGTTTGGAAGGCTTTTGGTTACATGGAGACATTTTTGGACTCTCAAATTATTTTTGATTGCTTTGTCGTATCAGCACAAACATTTTCTCAGATACAGTTGAAATTATTGGGAACAAAACTGAGGTTTCTTGGACCTACCTTATTTACACCCAGAGATATATAATGTCAAATAAGAAAAATAAGAAAATAAATACATTTTTGGCACAATTGTTTTAGTAATTTTTAGCAGTTTCTTAGTCCGAGAGTGTCAGAATGTAAATCATTAAAAAGGTTGAAAAGTTTTCTTTACAATGATACCAAAAACATGACACAGCTTTGTGGCAGTGGTTCGGGGCTTCCTGGGCAATCACAAGGCCGAAAACCATGTGGAGCTGGTTGAGACGCTGGTGAAGAATTACAGCACAATGGGCTGCAGGATGTTTCTTTTGCCAAGTTATAAGTAGTGTTGGGTTCGAGTCCACCTTAATTGAGTCCGAGTTTGAACTCGAGTACCCCAACTCTAGTTATAAGCTTTTAATTTGGGGTATGCCACTGACAGAGGAAATCTTTATAAACACCTTCAGAGCTTAAAGGGTTAAATCCGCCGTGGCGGACTCGAACAGCAATTTGAGTTAAAACTTTTCGAAAAATAAATACACATTTTTGTCCCCAGTCCATTCAGACGAACTTGTTTTTTTCTCCATATCTCTCCCCACTCCTCAAATATTGACTCCTCTACCACATCCAGTTTCCTGGTCACGCCTAAAAATCTATTGCCCCATTGTGGTCTGAAGTTTGTAACCACCAGAGCAATGCAAGAGTGCATGTAATGTATGTACAATGGGACCACACATTGGCCAAATGCTCGTGTCCGAGGTTGCGTACTTGCGTGAAGTATATCTCTGCCCTAATACTTATAGGGTTAGGGGTTTAGAACAAACCCTAAACAGAACATTTGATGAATCAATACTGTGCTGCCTTGCAAGCCCTGTAAAAAAAAAAAATTATAATAATCACACAGCAGGAGTTATTCCTCACTGCTGATGATTTGACAAGGAAAAGGCGATCGTGTGGGAGAGGAAGACACAGAGGAGCTAGAGAGACATAAATAAGTAACAGAAAAAACCCACAGGCGACCTTCATACCACACAGCATGGTAGCACAGGAAAGAGCTGTGTCTCAGCTGTGTTAAAACCAATCAGTTTACATTAGACTGTGTCTGACTTTCTGTTTTCCTCTATTACACAGGCTGATACATCACAGCTACAGACCGAGGAGGCTACAGATGATATGTTCGCCAACCCATTGTATATGGTGAGATAAATTCATTAACCTGTTGTGCCACAGTATTTCAGCTCAAAACCTGCATGTTATTTACTAATCATACACAATCTAAATGTGCAGAAATAGCACTGCATCGTATTAAAATTAAGTCTTTGTCATTTCATATATATATATATATATATATATATATATATATATATATATATATATATATATATTGCATTGCAATTGATTGCACACTTGCCCTTAAATTATGGGCATGATGCTTCTGCCCTCAATTAATCTGTAGAAGGATATGAGTTTGTTTTTGTTTTTTAATAATGGAGGTCTCTCTCTCTCTTTCTCTCTGTCTTTATGAAGAAAATAGCTGGAAGATAAATGCTACAGTATATAATATATAATACAATGTAGGCCTTGAATCGAAAATAATTTCCTTTGCCGATGAAAACAGAGTATAAAGGAAGAGAAAGACCTTGCAGTCTCCTTGAAATGACAAAGTAATTTGGAGAGGTGGAGGCATTGATTCAGTTGCAAGTATCTGTACTTGAGTAAACTGGCGGTGTGAAGAGAATTGTGTTTGTCTGAGTGGAAAACATCTATAGACAAAAAGGAAATAATCTTGTATATACAGGTGAAACTCGAAAAATTAGAATATCGTGCAAAAGTTCATTAATTTCAGTAATTCAACTTAAAAGGTGAGACTAATATATTATATAGACTCATTACAAGCAAAGTAAGATATTTCAAGCGTTTATTTGATATAATTTTGATGATTATGGCTTATAGCTTATGAAAACCCCAAATTCAGAATCTCAGAAAATTAGAATATTGTGAAAAGGTTCAGTATTGTAGTCTCAAAGTGTCACACTCTAATCAGCTAATTAATCCAAAACACCTGCAAAGGGTTCCTGAGCCTTTAAATGGTCTCTCAGTCTGGTTCAGTTGAATTCACAATCATGGGGAAGACTGCTGACCTGACAGTTGTGCAGAAAACCATCATTGACACCCTCCACAAGGAGGGAAAGCCTCAAAAGGTAATTGCAAAAGAAGTTGGATGTTCTCAAAGTGCTGTATCAAAGCACATTAATAGAAAGTTAAGTGGAAGGGAAAAGTGTGGAAGAAAAAGGTGCACAAGCAGCAGGGATGACCGTAGCCTGGAGAGGATTGTCAGGAAAAGGCCATTCAAATGTGTGGGGAGCTTCACAAGGAGTGGACTGAGGCTTCAAATGTCATATTCCTCTTGTCAAGCCGCTCCTGAACAACAAACAACGTCAGAAGCGTCTTACCTGGGCTAAAGAAAAAAAGAACTGGTCTGTTGCTCAGTGGTCCAAAGTCCTCTTTTCTGATGAGAGCAAATTTTGCATCTCATTTGGAAACCAAGGTCCCAGAGTCTGGAGGAAGAATGGAGAGGCACACAATCCAAGATGCTTGAAGTCCAGTGTGAAGTTTCCACAGTCTGTGTTGGTTTGGGGAGCCATGTCATCGGTTGGTGTTGGTCCACTGTGCTTTATTAAGTCCAGAGTCAACGCAGCCGTCTACCGGGACATTTTAGAGCACTTCATGCTTCCTTCAGCAGACAAGCTTTATGGAGATGCTGACTTCATTTTCCAGCAGGACTTGGCACCTGCCCACACTGCCAAAAGTACCAAAACCTGGTTCAATGACCATGGTATTACTGTGCTTGATTGGCCAGCAAACTCGCCTGACCTGAACCCCATAGAGAATCTATGGGGCATTGCCAAGAGAAAGATGAGAGACATGAGACCAAACAATGCAGAAGAGCTGAAGGCCGCTATTGAAGCATCTTGGTCTTCCATAACACCTCAGCAGTGCCACAGGCTGATAGCATCCATGCCACGCCGCATTGAGGCAGTAATTAATGCAAAAGAGGCCCAAACCAAGTACTGAGTACATATGCATGATTATAGTTTTCAGAGGGCCGACATTTCTGTATTTAAAATCCTTTTTTTTTATTGATTTCATGTAATATTCTAATTTTCTGAGATTCTGAATTTGGGGTTTTCATAAGCTGTAAGCCATAATCATCAAAATTATATCAAATAAAGGCTTGAAATATCTTACTTTGCTTGTAATGAGTCTATATAATATATTAGTTTCACCTTTTAAGATGAATTACTGAAATTAATGAACTTTTGCACGATATTCTAATTTTCGAGTTTCACCTGTATAATAAACTGTATTTTTATTTAGCACATTTAAAGTAGCTTTTCGAGGCGCTTTAAAACAAGCATATAAGAATACAAAGCATAAAAACATATATTTATACAGTATACAGTATATGTGTGTGTATATATATATATACTCACACAGTACTGTGCAAACATTTTAGGCACTTGTGAAATGCTGCATTATGAGGATGTCTTCATAAAGAATGACATACACGGTTTTCATTTATCAATTAACATCATACTAAATCTAGTAAAACTCTAAGACTAAGAATAAGTCTAGCCTTCAAAACTGCACCAATTCGCCTAGGTACGCCTGCACACAGTTTTTCTTGGTATTTGGCAGATAGGATGTTCCAAGCATCTTGGAGAATTAAATTTGCCAAAGTTTTTCTTTCTATTTAGGCTCTCAATTAGTCTTATGTGCTTCTGTCACTTCATGTAATCTCAGACTTGCTTGAATTTCAGTGGGGGGCTCTGTGGTGGCCATGGCATCTGTTGCAGGGCTCCCTGTTTTTCTATTCTAATTGCAAAAGGAATATTTGGGAGTTTAAAATGTATATTTCCTATTGACACTAAAGCTGAATAACCATCTTAAGATAAATGCTTTTGTGAAACATCTTATGTGTAAGACTTTTGCACAGTACTGTATGTATTCTATATAAATTTGAGCTAGATTAATGAAAAGTCAGCCCATCAGATCCTTAAAATACAAACATGACTGATATAGATGTGCTTCATTCTTAGATTGAGATTGATCTCTACTAATGCAAATGTATTCAGTTGTTTATCTTCGGTTTCCACTCAATTATCATTCCCTCCATGTACCGCAACATGCTGATTCCTTCCCCTCAGCAAAAGGCAAAGGCGCCTGATGGCACAAAATATCTTGGTAGATAAAGATATATATAGTGATGTAGATGTTTCTGTGCTACCTCTTGTGACTAAATATGAGGAAAGGAAACTGATAAAGATTTCTTGCATTGTGTCTTGGTAGGATGCACCATTCACAAGCAGCCAGGGGGAGTCTACAATCTGAAGACAATTTGATATCATCTTGCATGACTGGCTCTCAGTCACTGTGCAGCTAAGACTTATGGCTGCAGTATACTATCAATCAATGTGATTTCGGTCTGAATGCAGTATGTAGGGAGTTACAAAAAAGTTTTGGATGACAGAACTATGAATAGTTTAGCTTTGATTACACATTCCTATTGATGTATTTTTATATATAAAGCTTTGCCATGGGATAAGTTAGTATTGTTGATTACACATACCTTTTAATGTATTTTTATAGATAAAGCTTTGCCCTGTGGTACTTTAGATATGTTGCCTTGTTTGTAAATTGATGTAATGATTTCCATCAAATTACTGTTGCATTATCTGCCTGATTTAATTTAAAGTCCAGAATGTATGGGATCAAATGTAATGCTGTTTTGTATTATTTTGTTAAGATATTAATAAAATGTAATTATGTCTGTCAAAAGGTTTTTTGTGAATTGAGGAACTTTTCTTTTCTTACTCAGTATTTTTGCCTTATTTTCCATTCTAATCATCCTTAATCATTTCCTTGAAGAGCAAAATGTAATTGCAAAAATTAACAGCCCTAAAATGATCTAATTGTAAAAAATAGTTTTTTTCTCAGTACACCCCCACACACACACACACAACATATTTCTAAACATTCATAAAAGCATTTCTTAGCCCATTGGCTATTTTGTTCTTGTTTTAAGAATAAGAATGACTATATTTGGTTAGAAACGAGAGATACATTCTAAGAATTGTATTTTATTAAATTTTTTTTGCAGTGATACACTAAAGAAGTGAAAAGGATGATAAGGCTACATTTAAGGTACCTCAGGTTGCCACGCTGGCAGAACACTAGCCACTTTCTTACCATCGGGTTGATGCCTAACCGATCGAGCATTTCGCCAATACGAGGCATTGGATAAACATCAAATTTCGACACAGTGTTGACCTTTCTATAATCCACACTGAACTGGACCGAGCCATCAATCTTAGGCACCAGAACCACCGGACTGGCCCAA
The DNA here is from genome assembly GCF_025860055.1 of Xyrauchen texanus. Taxonomy (NCBI): domain Eukaryota; kingdom Metazoa; phylum Chordata; class Actinopteri; order Cypriniformes; family Catostomidae; genus Xyrauchen; species Xyrauchen texanus. Next base: position 17,367,761 of record NC_068308.1, read on the forward strand.
TCGCTGTGGGATTATTCCATTATGCCCATATCGAGCATGGCCTTTAATTCTTCCCATACTTCTTGTTTCTTGTGTTCGGGTAAGGGGTAGGGATGACTGCGTACCACTACCCCTGGGGTTGTCTCGATATGGTGTTCATTGAGATTAGTGCAGCCGGGGAGAGGCGAGAACTCGTCAGAGAAATTATTTTGCAACCTGGCAAACTCTGTGCATTTTAACAGCAAGAGGTGGTCTCCGCAAGGGACTGGGGAGAACTTATTGGCTTTTAGACTTACCTCTGGACCGAGCTCCTCCCTCTCCAGAACTAACATCACAAAGGAAACGGGGACCACCTCTCTCTGTGGTTTTAGTAGGTTGAGGTGGTAAATTTGATTAGCCCCACCTCTGTCCATACGCACTCTCGTAATCGACTTCCCCAACTCATCATGTGACCTCAAAGGGTCCTTGCCACTTTGAGAGTAATTTAGAGCTTGATGTGGGCAATAATACAAGTAGTTTATCTCCCTGTGCTAACTCCCATAGATGAGCTCCCCTGTTATACAGCCGTGACTGACGCTTTGTGCCTATAGCAAATTCTCCTTTGTTAGATGCCCCAGTGTGTGGAGTTTTGCTGTCAGGTCAAGAACATATTCAATTTCATTTTTGCTCTGTGACGGTCCCTCCTCCCTCCTCCAAGACGCCACGGGCTTATGCCCATATAACAATTCAAACGGGGAAAAACTAGTGAAGGCTTGTGGTACCTCTCACACTGCGAATAACAGGGGCTCGAGTCACTTATCCCAATTCTGAGCATCTTCATGTATGAACTTACTAATCATATTTTTTAAGGTCTTATTAAATCATTCAACCAAGCCGTCCATTGTGGATGGTACACACTTGTCCAAATAGATTTAATACCCAATAATTTGTACGCATGCGTAGTGTATGTGACATGAAAGTTGTGCCCTGGTCAGTGTGGATTTCTTTCGGAATCCCCACTCGGGAGATTATACTGAAGAGTGCCTCTGCAACACTATGTACTGAGATGTTGCGAAGCGGCACTGCTTCCAGGTATTGCGTTGCATAATCCACCAGAACAAACACAAAGCAATGCCTGCATGACAAGGTCCATGGCAACTCTGTCAATGGTGCTTTTGGAGTGGCCAGCGGATTCACCAGCGGCCAATAGAAACAGGCCATGAGACGGCTTAGTATTTTCTCCTGTCCCAAGTGACCTACCATTAGTCTATGATGAGCCACCTGGAACAACATTTCCCGACAGCTCCTTGGTACTAACAACTGGGCTGTATCTTCTTTTGTCTGAGTGTCCTGTATCACTTGATTCAACCGATCTTTCATAATTGAGAAATACAGTTATGTGAGAGCAATGCGTGGCTGTAGACACTGACCATCAATTACTTTCACTTGGTCAAACACGTGTTTAAGAGTCTCGTCTCGCACTTCGTCTAGCAGGTATTCCCCTAAGGGCTGGGGAAGCCTTATGTCATCCTAACGCATAGCTGACATGGATAGCTCCGCCTCCCCTGTCAGCACATTGCACACCCCTGACCGTACTACTGTATTACAGGACCCATACTCACACAACCCCTTTGACAATTCGTGAAAAGCTGGCCAATTAGTACCCAAAATTTGTGAATGGCTGAGGCGGGAACTGACCCCAGCATCAATGTTATGCTTTTGGTCCCGAAATAGAATAGTGACGATCACTACAGGATAATCGTAAATGTCTCCATGCACACACCTCACCTGATTATTTTTATCCAATGCCCTATTTTGAACAGAGTGGAGGTTTGGTTACAAACTGAATCCACCAAGGCTTGGTATGCACCCCCCCCCAGGTATTTGGTACATCCTGGCCCGATCGGGGGACTGGACTGGACACACTCCGCAGTTCCTTTCGGTAGTTTGGAGACTAATTGTTCCAGTACCACGAGATCGATGACACCCCCAACACCGCTGGGCTCCTTGGCCAGCACCCACCGCCGGCAGGCATCGTGAAGCTGTTGAGCGAAGGCAAATGGGCGGCCGACATTGCTCAGCATCAGGGATCAGAACCACTGGCAATTCTCTTCGGAACTGCAGCCGACCCTCTACAGGATGGCTTTCTTCAGCTCATGGTACCTCAGGAGGTTGTCGATTGGAAGTTGATGGGCTGCAAGTTGGGCCTCCCCAGTCAGCAGCGGTAGGAGGTAGATTGCCCATTGTGCCCACAACTATTCCAGAGCTTGGGCCATGCTCTTGAAGAGCTCCAGAATGGCCTCTGGGTCATATTGCTCCCCCCATCTTCGTCAGCGGCACATTCGGGGTTCGCTGCTGCCGGGGTCACAGCGTGTGCCATCCCCTGGGTTACCAAGCTCCGCAAAGCTCGTCGGTCCTCTTCTAGGCCTCAATGGAACGCCACTGTTGCTGCTTTGCCTGCAGATCCACATGGACCTGGTGGATGCTGACGAGGGTTCGGAACACTTACTCCAGTGGCGAAGACGACTCCATAGCAGCGTACCTTCCTCCTTATCCTGGGTTTCGGCACCAGTATAACAGATGTTCGTATTTGGATCAAAAGGAGGTAGCGGAACATGCCGATTCCAACTCAGGAATGTCATTTTATTAACTTTTGTTAAGCTTCAATTTAAATAGTTAAACGTTGAAACACGGCAGCGGCCAACACACAAACAGCTTTTCAGCTGGGCTCTCTCTCCCACTTTCTGTGGACTGGGCCGTCTTTTATCTCCCCCGACTCTTACTGTAAACATGGAAATGGTAATAATACACAATTCATCTCAGGTGGATGTCCTTACTGCTTTCTCTCTCCCCAGATGGGCACTTGACCACGCCCTCACCTCCACACCCTATAATAAAAGAAGGGCTCTGAGGAATTTGAAATATATACCGAATTTTCTGATGTTTCCACCAGTGTGGCAATAAACCCCAAATGGTGCCTCAAGTATCTTTGCATTTTTCCAGAGTGGTGTAACATGATAAAGTATAATCATTTGCATTGTTGTTTTTTTCTCATGTCGCCTGAGACAGCCAGCCTATATTATCTTGTGAAAAGTTATGAAAACCAGAGGGTAAGAGACATGATTGATGTGTGTTTGACCTAGGACTTTGATGAGCTCACAATATGCAAGTATGCTACATTGTCCAGTTTCAGGCAGTGCATATCAGCTCTTGCCATATCACAGTGAGCATCATTAGAGGAGAGAGAGAGGAAGAGGAGCAGAGGGGGGATGGTGATAAAGCAAGAGATTGAAAAGGGAGGGCTGAAGATTGTGTGTAAGAGAGATAGAGAAGAAGAGAAAGGGAGGGGGGATAGAGAGTGAACAACCAACACACTAACAGAGAATTGAGCCAGTGTAGCAGAAATTGCCACAGTGATGCTGAGGGTCTTTCCATGAAAGCGGAAATACCCTCTCTCACACACACACACACACACACATACATACAGAGAGAGAGAGACAGTGAAAGGTAAGAGATACAGGGGCATTCTCCCTTTTGCATGGCTGGATGTATAATCCGCTCTACAGACAGAGGGAACAGAAGGGGGGTGGGGGGAGGATTCAGCACTTAAAAAGATCTCAGCACCCAGCGATGTATTTTTTGCTGGCCACGTTCCCTGTCGCACAGTTTCAGAGTGACTCTGGGATGCACATACACTGGAATGAGGTAGAGGGATGCTGGGTATCCCTGAATATTTATCATATTCTCTTCAGATTTTTAAAGTGATGGACGAATGTAATCGTAACAGGAGAGGGTAACAGAAAAAGTGTGATGTAGTAGATGTTGTAGTTTAGAGCCTTTTTTGTTGCTCTTCACATTTTGCTTTCTTAGATTGCTTTGAGCAGCCTTTAACATATTCCCTTGCACCTAAGATGTGTGTCATGTCATTACTGTGTGCTTCTGTGTTTATGTGTTTGGGTCTGATTTTGTCTACATTGTGGGTTTGCAATGTTCCCTACGAGGAAATCAACTAAATTAACATACTAAATAACATCTTGACAGAAATGTACAAAGGTTTCTGTTAGGTTTAGGGTAAGGATAGGGAACAGTATGTGTGTGTGTGTGTGTGTGTGTGTGTGTGTATGTGTGAGCGTGTATTTATCACTTTGTGGGGACCAAATGTCCCCATAAGGATAGTAAAACCCGAAATTTTTGACCTTGTGGGGACATTTTGTTGGTCCCCATGAGGAAAACAGCTTATAAATCATACAAAATTATGTTTTTGAAAATGTAAAAATGCAGAAAGTTTTCTGTGAGGGTTAGGTTTAGGGGTAGGGTTAGGTTTAGGGGATAGAATATAAAGTTTGTACAGTATAAAAACCATTATGTCTATGGAAAGTCCCCATAAAACATGGAAACACAACATGTGTGTGTGTGTGTGTGTGTGTGTGTGTGTGTGTGTGTGTGTGTGTGTGTGTGTGTGTGTGTGTGTGTGTGTGTGTGTGTGCGTGTGTGTGTGTGTTTTTCTTTCTTTTTTTTTTTAAATGTCAATATACATGAGTACAGGCATGCATGCTTCTATGCTGTAGGCATCTTTGACAACCTGTAAACTACTGATCTGTTGTAACAGACATTTTCCAGGTGCATATATTTTGGCTGATTGTTGCAATGTGTTTCATTGTGATGTCCAGCCTTTTTTCTGATAATCTGCTGAATTTGAATGAATTCAGCTCTATCCCATGGCACTCAGTGTCTCCTGCTGATGTCATTTGCAAATAATCTGCTCCAAAAAGATTTTATTTGATGTGTTCGATAGCCATGCTTGTATCATACAAGCATCTATGTATTCTGTACATTCAAACACAAATAGTTTTCAACATCAGTGATTGCCTTTAGCAGTGCATGATAGTGGAGGGGACAGATGGTGGCAGAAGGGTGGCGGAATGACCTTGTGCCCTAGGGCATGTTTTCAGCCTCACGTGAATCACTCTGTAAGGGCGAGGACAGGGCAAAATATCCTCTGTTCTGTAGGAGAAAATGAAAAAGATGTGAAGTAATTTGGTGGTCTGATGACATTTGGAAATTAGATAGATAGATAGATAGATAGATAGATAGATAGATAGATAGATAGATAGATAGATAGATAGATAGATAGATAGATAGATAGATAGATAGATAGATAGATTTTGCAAACAAATTTAATTATTCCGTCAAGCATGTCATATTCGGGGGGGTAGAGAGAGAGGGGGGCCAGAAAGAGAGATACTTCTGATGTTTTGCTATCAGCTTGGGTTAGAGGGCTTTCTGAAAACAGAAAGTCTGTTGTAAGGCTGCATCTGGTACAAGCCGTACCAAATTTTCACATCATGACACCTTAATATTTCACCTCTCGTATTTAGGGTGTGAGCTCCATATACCAAATTCAAAATGCCTCTGAGCTTTGCAGATCATAATGAATCTTGAATGAAAAGCCTTGGGATTTCATTTTTGAAACTGGTCTATTGTGGCCTACATTTTTATGATTGAAAACACTGCACTCAGCTTTTTACTGGTAGAAGCCAACTGAAATTTGCTAGATGCTGGGATCTAATAGAGAACACCACAATACATCAGTCAAGACGGTTGCAACAATTTTCCACAATCTCTTCTATTTTTACTTGTGGGGCTGGCACTTACTGTAAAGGGGCACTTTTTTTTCTCATGAATTGTAGTTTTAAAACATGTTTAAAATAATGAGCATCCACATGAGATGAAGACTCCAGAGTCATATCAGTAACCTTATAAAAACCTGTTTTATTCTACATGGAGGTGCTGCCGTGTTAGGGTCACATGACCAGCTGAATACTAATTGCTTAATCTCAGTAGCCATCCTGTTATTGGACACTTTTACTTTTGCCTTAAAGGGATAGTTCAACCAAAAATGAAAATTATGTTTTAATCCATGCGTCCCAGGATTGTATGAATTTCTTCTGCTGAACATAAACAAAGATTTATATAAGAATATTCAGCCCTGTAGGCCCATAAAATGCAAGAAAATGGTGATCAGGCCCTTCATGCTCCAAAAAGCACATAAATGCAGCATTAAAGTAATCCATACGACTCCAGTGGTTAAATTAATGTATGCTAAAGCTATATTATTGCTTTGGGTGAGAAACAGATCGATATTACATTTTATTACTATAAATCTTCTTTCACTTTTACATTCTGAAAGTGAATATTTATAGTGAAAAATGAGTTATATTTTGGTCTGTTCTCACCCAAACCCAACTGATCACTTCAGAAAACATATATTAAAACAATGTCGTATGGATTACTTTTATGCTGACTTGGTGATTTTTTGATCTTCAAAGTTCTGGACACCATTCACTTGCATTGTATAGACCTTTTTTTACAATCTATGGTATAGACCTACAGAGCTGAAATATTCTTCTAAAAATCCTCCTTTATGTTCATCAGAAGAAATACATTTATACACATCTGGGATGGCATGATGGTGAGTAAATGATGAGAGAATTTTTATTTTTGGGTTCTGTTACCCTCATGCCATCCCAGATGTCTATGACTTTCTTTCTTCTGCAGAACACAAATAAAGATTTTTAGAAGAATATTGCAGCTCTGTAGGTCCATACAATGCAAATGAAGGGGTACCAAAATGTTGACGCTTCAAAAAATACATAAAGGCAGCATAAAAGTAATCCATAAGACTCAAGTTGTTAAAGGAAGGAGAATTTATAGTAAAAATGTATTAAAATATTGATTGGTTTCACACCTACACCTATCAAATTTCTTCTGAAGACATTGATTTAACCACTGGAGTCTATGTGATTTTTGGAGCATCAAAATTTTGGCACTCATTCACTTGAATGGTATGGACCAAAACAGCTTAAATATTCTCTGCTGAAGAAAGTAAGTCATTCACATTCAGGATGGCATGAAGTTGAGTAAATTAATTTTCATTTTTGGTAGAACTCTTCCTTTAATAGTAAAAAAGGACTTAAATATTGATCTGTTTCTCACCCACACCTATCATATCACTTCTCTGTATGGACCTACAGAGCTGAGATCTAAAAATTCTTTGTTTGTGTTCTGCAGAAGAACGAAAGTCATACACTTCTGGGATGGCATGAGAAAATTATGAGACAATTACAAATTTTTGGTGAACTATCCCTTTAAGGTTTCCCAAAGTTGGCTTGCACCAAAAAACAATTCTGTTATTTTTTTATTTTTAAGGTTTTGTAGACAACAGACTTTTCAGATGAGCCGAGAAAAGAGGAGAACCATTTTTCCTGCATCTCTCTCCGTCTCATAAGTAGCCATGCATGTTCTCTCTCCTACCACAGGTAATTGCTTCATACAGCAAATGTGACACTCATCTAATCCAGCAGTCCACACAAATTGTTCATGAGCCAAAACCCTATTATATAAATTATTTATCTTAAGAACCTCCTGCAATTTTATGTATTGCTAATTTTATCCCATAAATATAATGAATTTCACAACATCTTCACGTGTTGTTATTTAAAATAATTAAAACATTATATTCAAAAATATAACTTTATACATGTCATACAGTGCATACATATTTTTTCTAATTTTTCAATTTAATTTTCTAATGGCATATCACAATCTAACAACCCTCCTGAAATTCCATCACAAATCCCTGGTTTTAAAATGTTTATTTTACATTACACTACAACCTCACTGAAGTAACTGATGAAATGTATTTTTACTCATGTTTCACAAATATACCTTTTTTTTTTTTTTGTCTGCTGCAGGTTTACATGAGATGCTAGCCCTCCTCACCTCACAACTGCATCCAGAAGCCAATCATAAAGAGGACTTGGTCTTCCTCAGAGAGGTCTTCAGTGAGAGGGGCCTCAGCTATCTTATGAAAGTGTGTCATGCTGGAAATAATGCCTATGTTTAAAATAGCAGGCTAACATAATACTCCTGTATATAGAATGTATTTCTGTATGCATGGAATACCCTGATGACCTACAGTATTAAATGTGCTATAATGTGCAGCATACAACAGAGCACATGGCAAGGAATAATGTATCCTACTATGCATTGTGCTTAACTTGACTTTTCATTACCAGTGTGATGAGTGAGCCGAAATTAAAAAAATATGTTTAGACTCATTATTTAATCAGACTGCCAAAGGTTTTCATTTTTTATACAAACTGGAATAAAAAAAAAAAACTGTGTGATATTCAGTAAGTAGTGTGCTCGTACAGTATTCCATTCCGCACTTCTAATCTCCTAATAGTGTTGTTTTGTTAATTATTATGTAATTCCTATGTTCGAGCCTTTTCTGCAGATTCATGAACGACTGAGGCAATTTCAGGTCCAGAGCCCGATCCCAGTGCTCCACAGCGCCTCCTGTCTGGCAGAGGACGTAAGTGTGTTTCCATTTACACTCCGACAATCAGATGTTACCTGATGTTCTTGGATTTTTGATTATAAAGGGTTTTGATGGACATCAAAATACACAGAATGTTGTTATGACTACACTGGTCTTGTGGTTTGGATTGACAGGTTGCAGAGGAGCTGCAGAATGGACCACTGGAAGAGGATGAGAGAGAGCTATTGACACTTCTGACTGCTCCACATGTGAAGGTTCAAAAAATACAAGTATTTTCTTATTTGTAGGAACTTCCCTTAACCTGAACTGTAACACTAACCCCTAAACCTAACCCTAACTGTGTATTCATATCTTTGTGTATTCAAATCTAGGGACTTTCCTAACTCTAACCATAAACCTTCTCCTAACCCTTAAAGGATTACGTCATTCCTAACCAAAATGACATTCTTTCTTAAAACGAATTTATACTTTGGAAGAAGCCAAACTTTTTTCTCCTGGATCAACTAAAGCACCGTGGCCTAGTCAAACAAAGCTGGCATTTACAGTACGTGCTGCGTCATTTTAAAATTAGATTGTTCAGGGTGACATCACAGTGTTTAACTTACTGTTCCAGCCACGGAAGTAATGCCAATAATCAGGGCTGGGTAGATTACTTCTGGATTGTAATTCAGTACTGATTACAAAGTACATGACTCAAATTGCAATAAATAATTTAATCTCTTGGATTATATTTATTGGGTAATCTGATTACATTTGGACTGCTTTTGTATTACCTCTGACCTCTTCTTAATTTTATGTCAAATGTATATGAGTTGGATAATCTATACTATTTTGACATAATATTGCTTAAATGTATTTAAGAAAACTTACTTATAGGGGTAGTTCACCGAAAAATTTTAATTCTCTCATAATTTACTCACCCTCATGCCATCCCAAATTTGTATGACTTTCTTTCTTCTGCAGAACACAAACAAAGATTTTTAGAAGAATATTTCAGCTCTGTAGGTCCATACAATGCAAATGAATGGTGGCCAGAACTTTCAAGCTCCAAAAATCACATAAAGGCAGCATAAAAGCAATCCATACGACTCCAGTGGATAAATCTATACCTTCAGAAGTGTTATGATTAGTGTGGGTGAGAAACAGATCAATATTTAAGACCTTTTATACTAGTAGTTCTCCTCCAGCCCAGTTGGTGATGAAATGCACAAAGAATGTGAATCGCCAAAAACAAAAGAAGAAAGTGAAATTGAAAGTGGAGATTTATTATAAAAAATATTTCTTAAATATTGTCTGGTGTCTGACCCACACCTATCATATCGCTTCTTGAAGTTATAGATTTAACCACTGGAGTCTTATTAACTACTTTTATGCTGTGTTTATATGATTTTTAGACTTTCAAAATTTTGGCCACCATTGATCAATTGGACCTACAGAGCTGAAGTATTCTTCTAAAAATCTTTGTTTGTGTTCAGTAGAAGAATGAAAGTCATATATCTGGGATGGAATGAGGGTGAATAAATGATGAGAGAATTAAACATTCAGGGTGAACTAACCATTTAAAAAGGACCCAAATGAATCATTAAAATCCATACGGCTTGTGCATCATAATCCAATGTTTTGGTAGGAGAACCAACATTTAAGTAATTTTTCAGCATGATAGAAACTCGTTTACAGTATCAGGCATGTTCACGCTAGAGCTTTCATGCTCTGTTTTTAGTGCTTGGATTTTTTCTTTACACAAAAGTGGGCCATGTTTTAGCTTAACAGCCATGCCAAGACACAATAAACCAGTCATTAAAAGATGCTTTGTGTGATTAGACTCAATTAATTTTTGTTTGATAGAGTGTGCCATGACCAAACAGGATTAGATGACATTTTCAAAACCTTCTAATTAGACTCTTACAGCCCCAGGAATCAGTTCCCTCTGTTCTCTCTCTTTCTTCTTTTATTTCTATTCTTTCAACTCCGTTATGCCTATATTTTCTCTCTATCTCTCACACACAGACACATCCATTCTGTCATCCACAGCACCACTGGGACAGCTTGCTAACTTTTGTTGTGATTTTTCTCACCTCTCCGCATGATCCATTAGGCATTGCTAGCAGTACATGACATGGTGGCACAGAAGAACTTTGACCCTGTGCTTCCACCTTTGCCAGATGATCTGGATGATGAATTAGAGGAGGAATCTGTGAAGATTGTGCGTTTGGTGAAGAACAAAGAGCCTCTGGTGAGTATTAGCAAATGACAACGTAGTTTATGCATCAGGTTGTGTAATGTTTCTAGAAATGTGTGTGAGAATAGTTGTGTTAAAGGTGCTGTAAGTGGTTTCAGGTGCTTTGATAACTTTGCTAGTTTTGCTAACCACACAGCCTCTCTCCAAAATCCTGCCATCCAAAGACATGTCAGCAAACCTGAACATGTTAAATGATTCACAGGCAGAAAGAGTTGTTCATTGGCTAAAAGTGTGGGTTATTATTCTATGTATTTTGCATTAGTGCCAATATTAGACATTACATTTTTAAGACTATGTTAAATTCATATCAGTAGTTAATGACAGAGAACATTGGATATTCCTATTGCATTGAGTAATATCATCAGAATCATTATAATGATATGTGATATTAGATACATATATATATATACACATTTATATTCAGCAATTGATTGTGACAAAATATGTCCCTGTCTCTTTAGGGTGCGACCATCCGCAGAGACGAGGTAACTGGGGCAGTGGTGGTTGCTAGGATCATGAGGGGCGGGGCTGCAGACCGCAGTGGTGAGTGACAGTCTGGTCTCTCCCCTATCAACGTGTACTTTTTTACTGTGGCTACACAACACCAAAATCTCTCTCAGCAGATGGTTTAACAAAATCTGCAACGACATGGTCAGACAGCATATAAATCAAAATCTGATGACTCAATTCTATATGGAGAAGGAATGTCACTCATTTAAGTGATACCAAAGTCTTTCTAACAAATCAGTCCACTGGCGGCCATTGAACGCTTTAAGGCAGCTATTTTTCATGTAAACAAGTGGCGTACAAGAGCAGCTCCTGTCTACTTTCATGGGAAAATACCGAAATATCCAAAACGGTTGTTCAAGATTTCGATCAAAGAACATTTCAAATCAGCAGTAAAATCTGACAAACACTGGTAACAAAATTTGTGCTTCTTTACCTCAGATTACGCAAAAAAAAAAGTCATTTTCCCAGCTTTTATAGCTAATGCTCATGTGCATTCTCAAGTTCATTGACGAGCAATGTCTGTATTTAAAAGGTGATTGACTTTCTACATCCATTGACCATTCGGCGTTCCAGTTTCACCCATTAATTTTAATTGAAGTGGCCCATCTATGATAAGTAGTCTCTGGTGATACACAAAAGTATTTTACTGTGAATCTGTTGTCTTTTGAGTGCTTAAAAAAACAGAAAAAAAATAAATTTTGAAAATGATATGTCAACATCTAGAGAAGACTTTAATCACAGCAGAATCATGATTTTATTTATATTAATTCTGGGAAATGGATTTTTCTGATCACAAGCAAAATATTGACTAAAATCCTTGAGATTATGCATTGCTTTAGGATTACAGATTACACTGGAAACATTCAGAGCCGGATTTCATGGTTGCCATGGAAATTCAGCTTCTTATGAAAATGAAATATGATTTGCATCTGTGTTTGTGCTATGTTGTCCTAATGTACACATCCTATGACCAAAATGATGTCGACATCTGAACACCACACTCATGTATGAGCTTGATAACATTTAATTGCAAATTACTAAGGATTTATAATTAAAAGGGAGTTAGTCCTCCCGTATCTGCTTTAATTGTTTCCACTAATCAGGAAAGGCTTTCCACTAAATGTTGAAACATTGCTGCAAGAATTTGCTTCCATTCAGACACAATAACATCAGTTAGGTCAGAACTTGATGTTGGGTGATGGGGCCTGAATTGCATTCAGTGTTCAAAGGGGTTCAGGTCTGGACTTTGTGAGGCCAGTCATGTTCTTCCACACCAGACTCAGTACACCATTTCACTGATGTTATCCTATGTGCAGCATTGAGTGTCACTGAGCTCAAAATGTTTGTCTAAAGAGATTTTATGGCTATATTCTTGATGTTATCCAAACCTGTTAATTAAAATGGGTTGTCCACATAATTTTGGCAACATAGTTTATAATGAAATTTGGGTAACACTACACTACAATAAGGTTCACTTTGTTAACATTAGTTAACATAACCTAACATTTACAGCATGTATTCATTTTGGTTCATGTTTATTTCAACATATAGCAACACTTTTTATTAATCAAAAGTTGTATATGTTTACATTAGTTAACCCTTTAAGCTCTGAGGGTGTTTTAAAGATTTCCTGTTTCAGTGGCACACCCAAAATTAAAGGCTGATAACACTACAAAAAATATCAATAAATAAATAAAACAAGAGGGTCAAGTGTTCAGTATAATTTTAAAGATAATTAAAAAAACAATTTATGATAAATTCTGCGACTCAGCCTAAGAAACTGCTGAACAATAATAATTAAAAAAATATATATATTTTTCTGATTTGACATTATATAACCCAGGATGTAAATAAGGTAGCTCCAAAAAACTGCTTTTGTTTTGTTTCCAATCACGTCAACTGTAGCTGAGTACAATTTTGTGTTGATACGACAAAGCAATCAAATGATAGAGCATTACAAAAATATTTTTTTCTAGTGTCCAAAAATGTCGCCACACAAATAAAACGAATATACATAAGAACTAATTACACATGTAAACACAACAATGACTAAAGGTAAGCTCTCTCTCCAGTGCATGCAGGCATGAATAATGAGATCTCATTCAGTTCCATTCTGTGTCTTTTGAACCATCACTGAGTCTGTTAAGTTATAAGCGAAAACAAGGCATATAAGTAACACCTGTTTACATGTAACATGTATGTCAAAGAAATATACTTAGCTATTACTCTGTATATTTTTGTCTGTGAGTAAAACAAATAGGCTGGTTGTATTCTACTCTTTGAGAGCTTTCCAATTACATATGATGCATGTCTATTTGATAATTTCTATGTTTTTACCGATTACAATAAAATGTTTCATGCTAAATAATTGCAAATTATACAAATTTGAAAGCTCTTGTTCAGTTTTGGTCATAATGCCTAAATGCATTGTAAAATACTGCTTCTAAGCTTTAAAACATTACCTATTTTGTGTTACCTAGTAGTTATTAATATTTTGATAATAATTTCTTCTGGTGGGTCCATCCGAGCTTAAAGGGTTAATGGGCTATATGAACTAACATGAACTAACAATGAACAATTGGATTTGTATTAACTAGCATTAAAAACATTTAGAAATACTTTAACAAATAAATAGTTAATTGTTAGTTCATGATACCTAATGCATTAACTAATGTTAATGAATGTAACCTTCTTATAAAGTGTTACCGGAATTTTTATAATGTATAAAACTAATAAAACATAAGAAATGCCCGGGTTCCTCATCAACAAATATTGAGAAATCGTTATAGATGTAGTATGCCATCTTCTTAGTGGTATGTTGATATATTTTGAATGCAGCGTGTGTCTGTTGTTGCTTGAATGTTTTTCAGGTCTGGTGCATGTTGGAGATGAGCTGAGAGAGGTCAATGGAAATCTCATCATACACAAACGTCCTGAGGAGATCAGTCAGATTCTGGTGAGTGCACTATTTGCTTTTTTCCTATTTAACAAAACAGATGATTAATTCCTAGATTCCTTATCGTCAAGCAAAGTGCATCTGTGATTTAGTGTCCTTGATGTTTATTGTCTCGTTGGACTGCAGTCTCAGTCTCAGGGCTCGATCACTCTGAAGATAATTCCTGCCATTAAGGAGGAGGACAGATTCAAGGAGAGTAAGGTGAATGAAATTTTGCTGGGTGACTAAACTTGACATGAAACAGAACATAGAGCATCTATGTAATGTACTGTGCATGTACTGCACAATAGAGCTGTTCTGGTTGTAATCCTAAAACCTTGAAGGGAATTAGAATTTTTAAACACTACAGAATTTCTAGATGGTTTTTAAAACTTTTCTGTTTTGTTCAATAACTAATTTGGGATTTAAAAACGTAAGTTGCTAACAGATTACTACAGTATGTGAGGACTACAAAGCTTGTCCAATAAATACATTTAAATTGTCAGGCACTTAAACATAGATAACTCACATTTGCTTGACAAATGACATGTAATTAGGCAGACAGTGATTGTAGTCTCTAAAAAGAAACTTGATGTATAATTTTGTGTATTTATGTTGTAGAACAAATCAGGTGTCTTGAAGTGATGTTAATCACAGGCCTTTTTTTTATTCATAAATCCAAAATTAGAAATTCCCAAGTTAACCCATAATACATTAGTCTTCCAAATTGTCCTACAAAATGATGTCATGACTGAACAGCTCTATTCCTACTTTTGTGAATGGTTCTCTTATTTCTGTTTAAGGTCTATTTAAGAGCCTTGTTTGATTACACACCATTTGAGGACAAGGCCATACCCTGTCAGGAGGCAGGACTTCCTTTTACATGTGGAGACATCCTGCAGGTGGTCAGCCAGGATGACCCCACGTGGTGGCAGGCCAAACGAATAGGAGACAGCAACCTGCGTGCCGGCCTCATTCCCTCAAGACAGTTCCAGGAGAGGTACACAACAAAGACCATGCCAGCAGTTACCCTTAATTTACTGTTACCAGTCTCTAAACATACATTTCAGTGATTCTAATCTAGATAAATAGTTTCACTTGGAACTGACATAAATTGTTATTTAAGCAATATCACATGAGCAAGAGTGCGTTATGGTCCTACATCAGCACTGCTGTGATTCGGCCGCAGACACGAAGCCGCAGGCCAAGTGCCATAGTTAATCACAGCAGTCCTAATTAAATGCCATATAGTGTGATATTGCTTATATAAAACAGTTCAATGAACAAGTAAATTTGAAAAAATTAGGAAAAACTGAGTACGGTCATAAAAACACATTTATGCATGGAACTACTTTATTACGCGACCAATCAGAATATGCTGTTGCTGGTTCAAAACAAATGATGCGTCCAAGCCTTCATTAGTAATTCAAAAATGTCACTTCAGAAATAGTATTACGGCTTGTGCTTGTTCTAACAAGTTATTGGATAAACAAGGATGGATGGATGGGTGTGTGTGTGTGTGTGTGTGTGTGTGTGTGTGTGTGTGTGTGTGTGTGTGTGTGTGTGTGTGTGTGTGTGTGAGAGAGTGAGAGAGAGAGAGAGAGAGAGAACAGGTGTGATCACCTGTTGCCACTCCCAAGCAGAAATGCAGTCAGCTTTCTGAAGATCAGCTTTCTCAGTGGATAATTCTCCCTATTTCGTGGTAGCCGGTGAAAGAGTCTTTCACTTTAGAAACTGCAATGTCCTCCGCCATTTTGAACTGTACTTTTTCTCCAATTTGGAAACTCCAGTAAGAGGTAATGAGTTGTGTAATTAATATGTCTGTTGTGTCTCTCAGCTTTGATGAGCCATAATGCTGAAGTTGTTCATTTAAAGCCGTTTAAAGCTATTTTCTAGATGTAGTTGTGTAGTAGTAGTAATACGAGCGCTGTTGTATGTAAACAATGACTGACGGATTCACTTCACTGACGGATTCACTTAACGTCACCAACTGCTCATATTACACACAAAAATTATCTTTTGCCACCACCTGCTGGCTAACATATGTAATGTCAAAAATAAAATAAAAAATACATGTAAGAGACACTTATACAGTAACTCTTAACACACATGCACTACTCTTACACTTTAGTTTAGAACAGCATGAACACAAGCGGTGTGAAACACACACATTGAAGTGTCCGAGTACTGATGGTGTCAGACCGTCAGTGCTCATGGAACGTCTCTCGTCCAATCAGATTCGAGGACTGGAACTAACTGTGGTATATATGTATACGTTTCTTGCTTATTTGAACTATCTTGTCTTTTCCTCTCAAATCTGCAGACGACTATTGTTTAGGATAAAAATGGGAACATACCAGAGCCCTACATCACCTAGAGCAGCACCATGTAAGTTCTCAGCTACTGATTAGCTAACAAAAGTAGGGCATCTACTCCTTAACTAATGATGTGAGTTTTTGTATCTGACATTTCAACATGCACTATGCAAATGAAGCAGTATTTTCCAGACAAGTAATTTTAAAGTGTGCGATTATTTAACCTTAGAGAAAACAGGAAAATATAGAAGTGTACCAGTTAAAAACATATGAAGATGGTACATTTATTCAGTTTAATCCCCTTCTGTCCAATCATAATTTGTTAACCTCCTTTTTTCTTTTATGACCTAGTGTTATTTGCCAGGACAAATTCTATCTATATTCAAATACTGTCATTTTACTGTAACCATCGATGGCAATGCTAGTTGCAAAATTCATATTTATTTCATATTTATTAATGTTTCAGATATTGTGTTTGTTTCCTCATTCTGCTTCCACAGGTGACCAGAATTGTGAAAAAGGTAAATTAATTTGACAAAATGTAATTATATTATATCAAGAATCTTCTCACGTTGATTTGTACTGCATCTACAGTATATATATATATATATATATATATATATATACACCAATCAGCCACAACATTAAAACCACCTGCCTATTATTGTGTAGGTCCCCCTACAAACAACTACCGCCAAAACAGCTCTAATCTGCATTCTGAGATGCTATTCTTCTCACCACAATTATCCAGAGCGGTTATCTGGATGTTTTTTGTTTTTGGCACCATTCTGAGTAAATTCTAGAGACTGTTGTGTGCAAAAATCCCAGGAGATCAGCAGTTACAGAAATACTCAACCAGCCCATCAGGCGTTGAAATGTAAATTTTCTAAGATTTTACCATTTTGGCCTTGTACCCTACCCAGATTTTTAAATTACCCACTATGATACATTTATAAAAAGTGCTAAAATCAAGGAAATCTTACCTCACTTGATATTTTTGTGTGCATTTTTTATATATATTTAACAACGAATTGCTGTCCCCAATACTGCTGCCATTACATCACACCAAGCATTTTAGATAATTTTTTTTCAAAAACAGTTTATATTTGATTATCATGGCAATCAGAAGTGAGTTTCAGAATATCTGATAGTTTAAAATGAAACATAATTTATAGAAGTTTAATTTTAAAATATTTCGACTAGTAAAAAGTGACCTAAATTGAAGAATCAACCAATTACAAGACTCATGTGAATATTTGAATACCCAATAGAGATGCTGAAGCAGACAACCTTGTTTCTAAAATCCCTATGTGTGCTCAGTGCTTGCCGCTTTATTTCGCTTTTGTGGATCCTTTGTCCTCTCCTACAATTCCAGCTCCTTCTTTGACCTGTAAAATACACTATGTCCTTCCACCCCACTGATTATTCTCTCCTCCCTGTGCCCTCTCCTGCCATCTCTGCTTTTTACCCTGACCCACTCACCCTTTAGAGGACTGTGACAGTGAGGGCAGTGGCAGTGGACAGCACATAGGTGAGAGCATGCACCCTTACACACTGTAATGCACTCCACGTGGCTTTTGCTCTGGATGATGCTTTGTTGTGTAGTGTGAAATGCTTTAAATGTCACCCAGTTTCTTTTTGAGTTATTTGGTATACTGCACCTCAGCTCATGCGCTTGGCACAACCTAAGATCCCAGCCATTGGTCACATCATGACAGCCCACTGCTCTGCTGCTGGCTTTGGACAAACCCTCTTTGTGCAAGTTTGAGGCCTTTTTCTGTTTGCAAAGAGGAGGGACAATTCATGTTTGCAGATCTTATACTGCTTAAGCTTGAACTACTGAGGGGATTGTTGCTTTAGGCAAATGGCTTACAAAAACTCTGGCATGGCTGATAGCTTGTGCTGGTCTCCATAGAATTATGCTGGATGTTTGATGGTCTAACATTAGTTGTAGTTTCTCCAAAGTGTAAGGCGGTGGCACCGTCCTGTGGCCAGGCCTTTTCCTGGGATTTTTACTCAGGTACCACATTTCTTTCATACTTATAAGGTGAATAGTTTCATTGCTGCTTTAAAGATGATGTGTGTAACTTTTGACAATATACATTTGTCTATCCCTGTTTAATGTGCAGAGACAGCTTTATAAGTAAGCCATTTGTAGTTTGATTTCCCCAATAAGTGTAAACACTGTGGCTCAGAGGCACATTGCTCTGTTTGTTTGAAGCAACATTGAATCAACCAATGTCCTGGGTTTGGGGTGACCTATGGCAGACAGCATAATGTTTGGTGCCACTAGTGGTGCAGAAATTACACACTTCACCTTATTCATTGCAAATTAAAGCAATAGTTTACCCAAAAATGTAAATTCTGTTATTATTTACCCACATGTTGTTTAAACTGTAGGACTGGGTAAAAACAGGCATTTAGATGCATCCTTCATTTGAACGCTCTCAGTATCAATTCTTAAATCCCAAGATTGATCAATGTGCAATTCTCTACAATTCAAGCATATGAGACCAAATAAAATGTTTAGAAATCACTCACCAGTGATTTAATAGTATAGTGATGTAGAAGTTCAGCAGCAAGATCCTTTCACTGTGTGTTGAGAGTCAAGTTTGTTTTAACACTTTCTTGTGTGTCAAAACTGACAAGATTCACGCAATCCATTTGTCATTGAGTAATGTCTCTTTTAATACCCTTTCTGTTCTTTACAGTCAACTGTTTATCAAAACATCAAAAAATAAACATTTAATTCTAATCAAGAAAAACACGGATTAAGTAAAGATGCCATTCGAATGTGCTTATTTACAGACGAGTGCCGGTTTTCTTAAAGAGACAGTACTGATTTTTAGCATATGTTCTCCAAATCAATGTAAATACTTGTAAAAAATATAAATTATGCATTAAACAGTAAACATGTAACAAAATATAATATATGTAATTAGTGCTGTCAGTCGATTAAAATTTTTTAATCAAGATTAATCGCATAATTATTTTTAAATGCTGAAATATGTTTCAGTTTCCTATCAAAATGCATTTATTTCCATCTTAAAAAGAAATAAAAACAATATGTAACACTGTAATCCTTTATAAAAAAAAATCCAAACAAAGCCTTGCACAGTTTAAAGATAGGAATGCACTAAAATAGCACCAATTCAAGTAACATTAAACGTTTCCAAAAGTCGAATTGGGAGGTTGAATAATTAAAAGAACTAGTCCCAAATAGGCTGCATATGCATTGCAATGGGCATTAAATCTCTTAAACTCTCATCCTCCACAGCATTAATTTGCTGGTAGACTGACGCTATCCACTTTGCTACAGCAATCATGAAGCTGCGTTCATAATTCACGTCAGGGCATCAGTGCCAGCATCAAGCATCGCTTTTAACTCTACATGAAAGACAATTTGGTGATAATGTGCCTTAAATAGGCTGAAAAATACTTGATTTCTATCACAAGTTTCATATCGGCTTGTTTTGTACATCAAATAGCACTAAGAGGTCCTTTCTCATGGAACCGCTGTTGTGTGTGTGTTGTGTGCCTCAGTATTATGACTCCGCATGAACACATTACAAATGTTCTGCCCTCCCAACAAGTGTTTATGTTGGTTTATCGTGTATTAACGGTATTAAGAAAAATGTACGCATAATAGTTTTTTTAATTAAACACATGCATTAACGTCTTCATCCTGACAGCTTTATATGCAATATTATACCATATTTATTGATGGAATGCATGGATATGTACATTTTTTTAAAAGCTGAAATGTGAACAAAATGACAAATAAAATATAATTAGTAAAATTAATGTTTTCATAATTTACCTAGTTAGAAGGTCCCCTGTATAATTAACAGCATTAGCTGACAGAGAATTACAATCATCTATAAGCAAACTGGAAATTATAACTGAGATATAAACTTAAAAACCTATATCGAACTGAATCAAGAGCTTGTGAATCGGAATCGAATCGAGATATCTGTATCAACACCCAGCCCAATTAAATGGTATGACTTACTTTCTTGCATGGAACTAAAAGGTAGACAGAATGTTAGTCTCAATGCCCATGTACTTGAATTGCATCTTTTTTTTCCTCCGTACAATAAAATTAAATGTTGACTGAGGCATTCTACCTAACATTTTTTCTTTTCCATGAAAGAAAGAATGTCATATGGTTTTGGAAATATATGGGGGTGAGTAAATGATGACATAATTTTCAGCTTTGGGTGAAATATCCCTTTAAACTGTACAAAGCAGGTGTAGCGTTTACATTGTGGTGCTATTTGCCCCTGAAATATGCAGAAGTTACATAAATTCAGCGACCAAAAATCTCCTGGTGATTCCTGTGTGTGACAGGATATTTCTGGATAGGAGGAAGCACCTATTTCCCCCCTTGTCATTTTGTCTTATCTTTGTGTCCCTGTAATTCTGTAATTTCTTTAAAAAAAAAAATCCCTGCTCTTATGTTGATCTATTGCCAAATCTTTCTGGCTCCCAGCTGGTCTTAGGAGGAGCTTCCGGCTGAGCCGCAAAGATCATCAGGGTTCAACCACAGAGTCTCACCCCGCGGAGTCTGCCGATACGGAGTTCCTCATATATGAAGAGGTGACTCTACATCAGATGAGACCCCAAGATAAACCAAGACTTGTGCTGCTGATAGGTAAAATCCAAGGGATTTCAATGCAATCTAAGTTATATAAACTTTTGTTTGCCTTTAGAATGTGTCCTGCTGCCGCTCATTTGCTTCCTCTGTTTTCTTTCTAGGCTCTCTTGGTGCTCGGATCAATGAGCTGAAGCAGAAGGTGATTGCTGAGGATCCTCAACGGTATGGCGTCGCTGTGCCACGTGAGTTTGCTTTTTCAACTGCAACATTACAGAAGATTCTGGTTGGCACAACTTGGAGATGAACCAAAGCAGAACCTAATCTTTCTTATGATTTATGACCATACATTGAAGAACTTGACTAAAATCAATAACTATAAATTGCATTTCATGTATTAGAAATCTCCATGTGATGTTTAATCATATAACTTAAACCCAAAAGTATCCTCAAAGAAGTCCATGAAGCTTGTACATTTTATTCCAAGTATTCTGAAGGCATAAAATATGTTTTAGTGGGAAATAACCTGAAATTTAAGCAAATTTAATTCAGCAAAAATCTTGACATCCATTAAATGTTCACAAACACTATAAAGGAGAAGCTTCTTCACAAGTGTCATGCTTGTTCATGCGAGAACTTGGATTATTTAATGCTAAACACAACTAAGGTTCTCACATGAACACCCAAGCAACTGTGAGCGAGCTTCTCTCATAGTGCTCATTTAGTGCAGCAGACATCATGAATTTGTTAAATGTGAAGCACAAATTACATGGATTACTTTTATGATATTGTGGGTCCTTTTTTAAGCTTTAAAATGAGGCACTGTCCACTGCCATGGGCTGTGATTGTCATATTGGTTTGGAACAACATGGTAAAACAATATGACAGAATTTTCTGTACTAACCCTTTCTAAAGACACAACAAGACCCAAGAAGAGCCATGAGAAGGAGGGCGTAGAGTACCACTTCATCTCCAAGCAGGCCTTTGAGTCTGACATCCAATCTAACAAGTATGTTACATATATTATGAGACTAGAGATTTTATTTATGTAGGCCTACAGAATGTCTGATTGACATTTGGTATATATTAACGCATTTGTTAATAGTGTTACATGCATGATATATTATACCTTTTTAGACAGTGACGTGCGGTGATGTCTTAAAGAGGCTAGGCAGTGAGTTATGAAAGCCAGATTACCTGATTTATTGTTTAAGCTAATAATACGTAATAACAGTAAACGTTACGCACAAGCGCGGCATATCAAGAAATGTACAAATCAAGGATGTATATAGTGTACTCTCTCTCTCTCTCTCTCTCTCTCTCTCACACACACACACACACACACACACACACACACACACACAAGCACGTAAACAGTGCACGTTACGCACAAGCGCGGCATATCAAGAAATGTACAAATCAGGATGTATATCGTGTATTCTCTCTCTCTCTCTCTCTCTCTCTCTCTCTCTCTCTCTCTCTCTCTCTCGCACACACACACACAAGCGCACA